>NC_141001.1:106943025-107462343 GCF_052327205.1 Somniosus microcephalus
CCTCGGGCTGGTGAACTACTACCATAAGCTCTTGCCGAATTTGTCTACAGTACTACACCCACTGAACACCCTACTGCCAACGGGGGTACCATGGAAGTGGAATGATGAATGTAAACGAGCTTTCCAGAAGTGCAAAGAATTGATCACATCAAAAGAGGTGTTGGCTCATTTCAACCCAGCACTACCAATTCGGTTGGCGTGTGATGCATCACCCTATGGTATTGGTGCGGTGCTGTCGCACAAATTCCCGGACGGCTTGGAGAGGCCAGTAGCCTTTGCGTCTCGGTCACTAACCTCAGCCGAGCGTAACTACGCCCAGATTGACAGGGAGGACCTCAGCCTAGTGTGGGGAGTAAAAAAGCTCAACCACTATCTGCACGGGCAGAAGTTCACCTTGCTGACTGACCACCAACCACTTGTCTCCATCTTTAATCCAAAGAAGGGCGTTCCGGTGATGACTGCGCAACGGCTACAAAGATGGTCCCTTTTTCTGGGGGTGAACCAATATGAAATAGAGTATAAGGGCACGAAACAGCATGGAAACGTTGATGGGCTATCACACCTGCCACTGCCTACTGCGGAGGAAGCACCAGCAGTGGATCCTGTCGAAATATTTTATTCGACTATAATTGAACGCTTGCCAGTAACTAACGCGGATATAGAGGAGACCCGAAATGACCCGACACTGTCTTGGGTATATGATTTGACGGTGAAGGGATGGCCAACACATGGCGACTCACTGTTGCCAGCATTCTCATCCAGAAGAGAACAGCTGTCAGTATGCCAGGGGACCTTGATGTGTGGATCCCGAATGGTAATTCCACCCAAGTTAAGGGAGAGAGTGCTCAATGAGCTTCACGAAGGCCATCTGGGAGGGGTGAAAATGAAAAGCCTTGCTAGGGCTTATGTGTGGTGGCCGGGGATCGATCAGCAAATCGAGGACCTGACAAAGAGCTGCTCAGGATGCCAGAAGGTCCAAAATGCACCACCACATGCCCCTCTACACCCATGGGAGTGGCCCTCTTCTCCATGGCAACGGGTGCATATTGATTTTGCTGGTCCATTCATGGACTCAATGTTCTTAATAGCCGTGGATGCGCACTCGAAATGGCCTGAGGTGATCAAAATGTCCTCCACCACCACGGAGAAAACGATTGCAGTCCTACGGACCATATTTGCCAGGAACGGCTTGCCAGAGCAGATTTGCTCTGATAACGGACCACAGTTTGTGTCCGAAGAGTTTCGGAAATTTATGAGAAGGAATGGGGCAAGGCATTACACATCCGCCCCGTATCATCTAGCCACAAATGGATTGGCTGAGACGTTCGTACAAACCTTTAAAAAGGCAGTAAGGGCCATGTGCGATGACGACATTCCACTGCAGCATAAGGTGGACAATTTCCTGTTAGCCTACAGAAATGCGACACATGCAGTTACCAACCAGACCCCGGCCATGATATTCTTTAACCGAAGGTTGAGATCTCGTCTGGATTTGGTCAGACCAAATGTACGAAGAAATGTTGAGAATAAGCAATTCCAGCACATCAATGAGAAGCCGACAAGGAGCTTCAATGTAGGGCAACCAGTCTTGACCCGCGACTACCGAACAGAGAAATGGCAACCAGGAACGATATGCACACGGCAGGAGCCATTAATGTACACAGTGGATGTTGGGGAGAACATTGTGAGACGCCATGTCGACCAGATCCTAGCATCACTGGAACGAGTCAACCCCATGTCTCGCGTACCTGGTGATGAACCCGACATACAGGTAGCATCTACCCCAGAAACAGTAGCATTGGAAGCTGATAAACCAACCGACGACAGGGGGGCAGAATCGCCTCCGCACCAAGAGCAAGACACTCAGGAAAGGCGCTATCCAGAAAGGATCAGGAAGCCGCCCCAAAGACTGAATTTATAAATGGACTATTTTCAGTTAATGTTGCATGTTAAAAGTGTTAACTGTTAAATGAATGTTATGGTACTGTTAATCTAAAAGGGGAGGAATTGTAGTGTATGTACCTTTAAGGGGAGAACTACTTTTTACAGCTCCTGTATACTGTAGTACTGGCAGTGACCACACCTGTATATAAACCCTGAGTAGGGATCTGTACTTTTAGTTTTAGCGTAACCCTCATCCAGTAAACACCTGTTGATTGTTCCTCTGCAGTCTCTGTCGATTTATTGAAGGACACCATACCTCAAAATTCACGGATTTAACAAGGTGCAGCAAGATCACGCCATCACAGGGAAAATCGGGAGTGCGGCAAATCGGCCATGTTGCCCTCAGTGCCCCTCTCCCGCCGAGAGGAGCTCCAAGCCGGGAGTGCAGCTTTACCCAATCTACCTTTACTATTGGAACAAAATCTTTCCTTTTTCTCTTACAGATGTGAAATGAGCAGTAAGCAGAATTGCCAGCCGCCTTAAGGCTGTAAATAAACCATTCCTCACACCCGCTCAGTTGGTTCGTCTCAATATTTCCTCTGTTTATCCCCCATTTGTTATGAAATCCTTGTGAATATCTTTTGAATTCGGAAGCCAGCTTTCCCTTCTTCTCTCAGCTGCTCTGGCTTCTTTGCATGTTCTTCACGGTTTATAACCTACCTGCGCCGGTGGAAGGTCTCTGACAGCTGGCACATCAAAGCTGGTCTAAAGCGAGATGCAACGAGCACCTGAGTTGAATTTGATGTTGCCGTGCTGCCAGTTGATCTGAACAGCAGAGTTTCTGTAGTGTTAAGTTGGAGGGGCTGTTTGGGCAGGTGTTTTTGCAGTGGGGGGCGATTGTCCCACTTTCTTGGAAGCACCTGCAGTAGGATGGGACAACTGAATCTTTCAATTGTCGCTTGAAAGACAGAAAGAACTTGCATTTACACAGTGCCTTTCACAACATCAGGACATCCCAAAGCGCTTCACAGCCAATGAAGTGGAGTCAATGCTGCAACGTGGGAAATGCAGCAGCCAATTTGCACACAGCAAGGTCCCACAACCAGCAGTGTGATAATGACCAGATAATCTGTTTTAGTGATGTTGATTGAGGGATAAATATTGGCCAGGACACCGGAGATGAACTCCCCTGCTCTTCTTTGAAATAGTGGCCGTGGGATCTTTCACATCCACCTGAGAAGACAGAAGGGGCCTCGGTTTAACGTCTCATCCGAAAGACGGCACCTCTGACAGTGCAGCACTCCCTCAGTACTGCACTGGGAGTGCCAGCCTGGATTTTTGTGCTCAAGTCTCTGGAGTGGGACTATGAACCCACAACCTTCCTGACTCAGAGGCGAGAGTGCTACCCACGGCTGACACAGTTTTTGCCATAATCTTAGCTGAATGTGAGTTCATATTTGATTAATTGCATACTTATTTGATGATATATTGAACTTTTTTTAAAATAAAAAGACACAAATGTGCATGATGCAATACTTGTTAAAATATATTAATCATTGGTGTTGTTGATGCATTCTAAAAAGATTTTCATAAGCTCGGGAACCTGTTCCAGACTATCTCTTTTCCAATAAAATTGTGGTGCAAGTTTAGAATAATAACTGATTCAGATTGGTTCAGATTGCAGAACTTGCGATTTTTTTTCCAGCGGAAGTTAGCTTGTGGGTAAATAGATCTTTAGAAATCGGGTCACAAAAATCCACAATCTCATCTCCTCCACCATTTCACTCCGAACGGAGTATGAATTCTAACAGCACTTGGAAAATTGCAGCTGACCCGTTGAGTGAGTGGGTGAGACGTCTGAGAACCTTTCCCCGACCACATGCATTTTTAGCCTGTTTTAGCTTATCGGCCGTTGGAGTTGAGTTATTATACTCTGCGCTTTTATCACCATTTTGTGTTTGCAAAAAGGCAATGAATAAATTCAATGCTATGTTGTTTTAAAAACTGTACAATTGCATTTAAGCAATTTAATTTTGTGCAGCAACCAGCTTGTATTATAATTTTCTCGAGCAAGACCTCTCAATCTTAATAGCAGAAGCCTTCTTTCCAATCTCTTATGCTAAAGTAGAGTCATCTCTGGACTCATTTTTTTAATGGCCATCAGCTCAAACTGATCCGTTGTTGGCACTGAACTGGATTTTAGCATAACTGCCTCGAGCCGATGATGCCCAATCCAGAGACTTGAGCACAAAAATCCAGGCTGGCACTCCCAGTGCCAGTACTGAGGGAGCCTCCGCTGCACTGTCGGAGGGTACCGTCTCTCGGATGAGACGTTAAACCGAGGCCCCCGTCTGCTCCCTCAGGTGGGCGTAAAAGATCCCACGGCGCCATTTCGAAGAAGAGCACGGGGAGTTCGCCTTGGTGTCCTGGCCAATATTTATCCCTCAAATCAGAATCGCTAAAAAACAGATTATCCGGCCATTATCACATTGCTGTTTGTGGGAGCTTGCTGTGCGCAAATTGGCTGCCGCGTTTCCTACATTACAACAGTGACTACACTTCAAAAGTACTTCATTGGCTGAAAAGCACTTTGGAAGGTCTGGAGGATAAGAATGGCGGTATATAAATGCAAGTCTATGTATTGCACATATTGTATCATTTTTTATATAGGAGGAATCATTGGTGATATTGTAGCCACGCTGCATAACATATGAATTGCTAGGGTTTGTTTTACAGATACTGGTTATCTTTGACTTAATGCAAAAATAATTGATGAGACCTACAGTTTTCACTTTTGCTACATTGCCAAAAAATTACTGCGTTGAATTCTCCCACACCGTGGCCCAGGATACAGTATATTGATAAAGCTGCAGAACCCATGCAGAGCTTGCTTCAGTTATGTTAATGGGCTATATTATTCACAGCTTACTAAAAGATTCAGCCTTCCCGTTATGCTCATCTGTCATGTCATTTATGGTCATGCACAACGGCATCATAATGCATTGTGCTCACTCCTCTTCAACAGGAGCTGCTTATATTCTGCGGTAGACTGATCATGTCAGGACGATTGCAGTGAAAAAGAGGTGGGGGGGGAATTGGGTGGTGATTTCAGATGTACTTATCAAGGGAGCTGGGAAGTTAACATACTTAAAATATTTATGAATCTGTCCAGGTTCAAACTTTAATAATTGATGCCCATTGGAAGCTTGTTGTTTGTGGTGCTCATCTATGAGGTATCCAATGGGAACATTCCACAAGGCTTTCCATTGATACGCCGGTTCCTTCGGGGGGGGGGTGGGATTGGGGTTGGCGGGGGTGGTGAGGGGGTGGTGGGGGAGGGATAGTTAGGGCCAGAAATTCAGTGGGCTTTGCACCCAGTTACCGCCCAAAGAGGGCTTCTGCGCCAGTAGAGGAGTTTGCGCTGATATTCAGCGCTGCGGTAATGGTGGCGGTAGCCGGTAGCGCTGCGCCGGCACCGATGACGTCATCGGTGTGCGCAGTGCCCCGGTTCCGCCCCGCTACCGGCCCGACCCCCATATTTAGTTGTGGCCGCCTCTTCCGCAGCGGCCGCAAACAACGATGTGAAGACCGGGCCGTGCTGCAGCCTTAGTGGTGCTAGTTAAGGCGGAGATGCGGCCGGCCGCTTTTTCGGCGGCCGCCTGCCCGCACCTCCTTCCCCAGCCTCCTCCAACCCCCCCCCCCCGCGGCATTGCCGGCTGCTTTCCGGGAGCCCGGCACTTCTCCGTGGTGCTGGGCTCATTTGCCGGCACTAGCGAGTGGCGATCTCCGAGTTGCAGGCACCTCCCCCTTAAGAGAAGTAGGATGCCTGCAGTACCGCAGCCTGCCGCTCCGCAGCGGGTGGCGCTGCGGCACCTACAGCGCTGAAATTCAGTTTCAGCGCCCCAAGCGGGGGCGGGCATACCCTGGAATAGCGCCCGGTTCCGGCTTGGGGCGCAAAAACTGAATTTCTGACGGGCGCAACTGGCTCCGCGCGCAGCGCTAACTTTTGGGCGCTAGCCAGCTGGCGGGGCCAAAGTGAATTTCTAGCCCTTAGTCTTTTACAGTTGCAATGCATATCAGCCTTGATCTAATTGAATGGCAGAAAGAAAGAAAGACTTGCATTAATATGATGCCTTACACGACCTCAGGATGCCCCAAAGCGCTTTACAGCCAGTGAAGGACTTTTGAAGTGTCGTCACTGTTGTAATGTAGGAAACGCGGGAGCCAGTTTGTGCACAGCAAGATCCCACAGACAGTGATGTGATAATGACCAGGTAATCTGTTTTTTTTGGTGACGTTGGCTGAGGTCATGACACTAGGGAGAACTCCTCTGATCTTCTTTGAAATAGCGCCACGAGATCTTTTACGTCCACCTGAGAGGACAGACGGAAAACTCAAGGGGCTGACTCCTGTTTCTACGTTCCTTGGATTTCTAGGTTCATTTAATTAAATAATGAGGAACTTACCGGAGGAAATGAATAATGGCCCGCAAAGTGACAGCACTCTCCGCTGACTCCCAAGAAGCTGCCCACATCTAATGACCTCTGTGGTGTGGCCTTCACCTCTCCCAACGTTAGCTTGTTTCTGGCATCGACTCAGGGGGATCTCCAGCGTCCAGCAAGAGTGATGTCATCAAGCAAGCTAAGCAGCCAATGAAACTGAAGAATTCTCACAGACAGCAAACCAGGAATTAAAATGCACTGATTATCATTCAGTTATTATAAATTTTACAGAGAGCGAAATAAAGATTGAGACATAAACATGGGATTAAGATAAAAGCTGAAATATCATAAACAAACTTTAAAAACATTTTTTTTTATTGGCTCAGAAATTCGGGTCTCCACGGGTGAGTACGCATGGAGTACTCACCCGTAAGCCCAATGGAAGTGCCGGTTTCGTGCATGCACTGCGCATGCGCGGGAAACCTGCACTTCCGTTCCCCTGAAAGAAGGGGTTCAGAAGTCAAACGCGTGCGCAGGAGAGGCAGCGCGTGCGCATCGAACTTACGTTTTTTTTGCGGGTTTTCCCGGGAGGGTAAGTCTCCAGAAGTTAGACATGTAAAAAGCAGTCGCAAGGCCTGCTTTTTATAAGGTAAGTGGTGAATTAATTCAAATTAAAAAAAATTTCCACAGGTTTATTATTTTTAATTACTTTAAAGAAAGGTAAGTTTACTTTTAGCCCCGTTAGAAAATGTAATTAATTTTTTCAAAAATTTAAATTATTGTTTAAAATAGTTATTCCATGTAATTTATAGTTTATTTTAAAAATGTGATGTTTTTAAAAAATTTATTTGAAGATTTAGTGATTTTTGGGGCTTATAGTATTTATAGGTTTGACAGGTCTTCCTGTCAAACTTATGAATGAAGCATTCCCTGCTACCGTTGGCTCTCCATGGCCCACGTGATCCCAGGGGACGCATCGAACTAACTGCGCCCCTGGGATACACAAGTACTGTGCACCGGCAGTTTGAGGAGGTCCAGGATCAGAATCCCACGAGGGCCCACAGCTCAACGGCCGGCGTGGTAGGTAAGTGCAGGTCGGGTGCTTGCACCCGTGGGAAGCCCCCGACCCGAATTTCTGGGCCAATATATTAAAAACTTAGGGAATTTTTTATCATAGTGGAAAAATTTGACATTCCACAAATATAAAATTCGTTTTTCAGGACCAGAGAGTTTGTTTAGTAGTAGTTATGACTTAGTATGCCATTAAAAACCCAGTTACACCTCATTGAACAAGGCTTAACTTTTTCGGGGTTTTTAACAGCGAGATTACAATGTGAAATGGGAAGTCCTTGTTAGTTCAGTGATTTCAAAAAGATTGTCATTTGCGGGAACTTCAACAGTGGCCTTTGGAGGGGCAGGAAATCACTGACAGCAACTTCTGGATTTCCATGTTTAACTGCGCACGTGTGGACGCCAGAAGTTGCTGCCCGTTTCACAGGGTAACGACGGTGAATGCTAACAGTTTTGCCATCAATACAACTGCAATAGCAGCGCCCAAGCTGTTGTATTGATGAGGCTGGATGCTTCTTACTGAGCAGAAATACCAGCAGTCTGACTGGCATTTGTTGAGTTGGGACTGTGGAGATACATGGAGGCGATGGCACAAAGAGATGAGCTGCACTTCCTCATTGGCAGTTGCTGGGGTGCCGTGGAGGACTCGAGGACATGTTCCGAATGGTGCAACCCGCTTGTGTGACTTGTGGGGTTCAATAGAAGCTTTAATTGCTATTTTTTTAAAGCAATCTTACTATGTCACAATCAAAAGCAGAAAGCCTGTGTCAAACCCATCCCACTGACTACGTGTTTCCATGATAACTTGAATGTGTTACCCACAAGAAAATCACGCTTACTGAAAATTTTGTATGAACAATTCCAAACTTTGGGTTCAGTTGAAAGTATCAGTCAGACGAGAATTCTGCTCTCATTTCGAACTCATTGGCCCAGAAATTCGGGTCTCCACGGATGAGTACGCATGGGGTACTCACCCGTAAGCCCAATGGAAGTGCCGGTTTCGTGCATGCACTGTGCATGCGCGGGAAACCGGCACTTCCGTTCCCCTGAAAGAAGGGGTTCAGAAGTCGAACGCGTGCGCAGGAGAGGCAGCGCGTGCGCATCGAACTTACGTTTTTTTTGCAGGTTTTCCTGGGAGGGTAAGTCTCCAGAAGTTAGACATGTAAAAAGCAGTCGCAAGGCCTGCTTTTTACAAGGTAAGTGGTGAATTAATTAAAATTAAAACATTTTTTTCACAGATTTATTATTTCTAAATACTTTAAAGAAAGGTAAGTTTTATTTTTAGCCCTGTTAGAAAATGTAATTAATTTTTTCAAAAATGTAAATTATTGTTTAAAATAGTTATTTCATGTAATTTATAGTTTATTTTAAAAATGTGATTTAAAAAAAAAATTATTTGAAGATTTAGTGATGTTTTGGGGCTTATAGTATTTATAGGTTTGACAGGTCAACTTATGAATGAAGCATTCCCTGCTACCATTGGCTCTCCATGGCCCACGTGATCCCAGGGGACGCATCGAACTAACTGCGCCCCTGGGATACGCAAGCACTGCGCGCCAGCAGTTGGAGGAGGCCCAGGATCGCAATTCCACGGGGGCTCACAGCACAACGGCTGGCGCGCAAGGTAAGTGCAGGTCGGAGGCTTGCACCCGCGGGAAGCCCCCGACCCGAATTTCTGGGCCATTGTAACTCATGTGCAGCTGAAAATCCTGCCTCACCGCACTTGTAGTGGCGGAGCACGGCCACAGGAAATTCAGGGCCACTGACCATTCACTGTACGTATTTAGCCATTTTACTGCCCACAGGATTCTCATCAGTAACATAATTATCCCCTTACATACGCTCCTGGAGTCAAAGCTCTGAGGAGACCTGCAGCCTGTCCACTCGATAATCCAATAATGCATTTTTCCAAAATGTATCCCAAGTGCTCCCGACAGCACTGCACTGATTTCTATAGTTCAGAAATCCCACTGGTACATGGTTGTTAAACAAAATGTCTCAACATTAGATCTTTGAGGTGAGTGAAAAAATCTCAGCAAGGTAATTTGGTTTTGTGCGATTAGACCGACCCTAAGGGTACATTTGCTCTGAAAGGTTAGCATCCTTGTGAAGCAATTTCAGCTTTGCAGCAAAATTAAATAGGGAGTGGAAGTCTGGAGTCAGGAACCTGAGCTGGCTTTAGAAGGAGGCCGAGTGAGACTCCCTGGAGAGCTTAGCCTCACACTGCTTTGGTTTGACACTACTTAGAGAGTAAATCCAGACTGGTGTCACAGAATCGCACAGCACAGAAGGAGACCATTTGGCCCATCGCTTCTTTACCCAAGAACTTCTTTACCCAGAGAGTGGTGTGAACGTGGAACTCGCTGCCACAGGGAGTGGTTGAAGTGAATAGTATAGATGCATTTAAGGGGAGGCTGGACAAGCATATGAGGGAAAAGGGAATAGAGGGTTATGCTGATAGATTTAGATAAGGAAAGACGGGAGGAGGCTCGTGTGGAGCATAAACGCCGGCATGGACTGGTTGGGCCGAATGGCCTGTTTCTGTGCCGTATATCCGATGTATGTAATCGCGCCTGTGCCGGCTCTTTGAACGAGCAATCCAATTAGTCCCACTCCCCTGCTCTTTCCCCGTAGCCCTGCAGTTTTTTAACCTTCAAGTATATATCCCGTTCCCCTTTGAAAGTTATTGTTGAATCTGTTTCCACCGCCCTTTCAGGCAGCGCATTCCAGATCACAACAACTCGCTGCGTAAAAACATTTCTCCTCATCAACCCCCCGTCAAACCTGGCTTGCAACGTTGGACGTGCCAGACGGTTTGTAAACTTACCTAACTTTAATTTAAATTGGTGCACTTTCCCTCCTTAGCTGAGTAAAAGCAGGAGCAAAAGTCACGACTCAACCCACGAAGTACCAAAAAGCCCCCTGTGCGGGCAAAGAAAGACCAGCCTTCTGTAGCAGCCCACAGAATGGCCTCCTCAACATAAGAACATAAGAAATAGGAGCAGGAATAGGCCACTTGGCCCCTCGAGCCTGCTCCGCCATTCAATAAGATCATGGCTGATTGATCTTGGGCTCAAAGCCAATTCCCTGCCCGCTCCCCATAACTCTTCACTCCCTTATCTTGCAAAAATCTGTCTATCTCCACCTTAAATGTTTTTAATGACCCAGCCTCCACAGCTCTCTGGGGCAGAGAATTCCACAGATTTACGACCCTCTGAGAGAAGAAATTCATCCTCATCTCAGTTCTAAAAGGGTGACCCTTTATTCTGAAACTGTGCCCCCGAGTTCTAGATTTTCCCACGAGGGGAAACATCCTCTCTGCATCTACCTTGTCGAGCCCCCTGAGTATCTTAAATGTTTCAATAAGACCACCTCTCATTCTTCTAAATTCCAATGAGTATAGGCCCAAACTGCTCAACCTTTATTCATAAGTCAACCCCTTCATCTCAGGAATCAACTGTGTGAATCGACTCTGAACTGCTTCCAATGCAAGTGATATTAAAGTAATACCCATTTTGCAATTGTGATATTTGTCTCAGGGATATCATGCAGCAACTCTTACTGCCACTGATAGAGTGTTAGTAATTGCTTGGGGCAGATCGGGGCCAAAATTAGAGGGGATTGAGGTAGAGCGCTTAGTGTTGCACCCCTCCCCACCCCCCCCCCCGCCCCCCGTGACCTCATTTAAGTACAGGAAACTTTGGTTTATCTGGAGGTTGTATGGCCGGAAACCTCGCTCTAACGGCAGAAATCAGCAGCCGTTTTGGTTAGGTTTTTTTTCTTCTAGCATTCTTTTAACAGGCAGGCTCTGGAAAGCGTCTTTGTAGCTTAGCAACAGCTTCAGAGACACTTCCAAGGTACGGGCCAAGTGTTTACAAGCTGTTGCTGAGCAACAGTGTTTGTTGTCAAATACGGAGATTTTCATCTCCGTATGCTTCAACGTTAACTTTGCATGTCCGGCAGTTTTGATATATCGGCAACACGCCGGTCCCGTCGGTGCCGGATATCAGAACTTTTCCTGTATGACAGAACGAGCTTGTGGCTGACCTTAAAGGGAACTGAGAGGAGAATTCAGCTACAGCCACCTTTGTGGCAGGTTTGAGGCAGCAGCTTTGAGGAACGCATTTTCCTCAGTTTACTTTTCCAAACCCACCCCAGAATGGGCTGTAATTCAGAGGAGAATCCCGATACCCAAGTACTGCACAACTTGATACTAATACTTGAGGCAGCCTCATATCATGTACAAGGCATACTTTCTGGCTGTGCGTTAACATCTGAGCACTGTTTTTTCTTGGAAGTACATTAACTACCATAAATTTTTCAGCCAGTCATTCCACTCTCCTGTGAGTCACTACTGTCTATCCAGCCCCTTCCTTTCTCCATTGCTATCAACTAATAGATAGATGATCATTCGATTCCATTTGCAAAAATGGATATTACTTTAATTAACATTTCCATGCAATTTTCCACTCCAATTACAAGCAGTAATGTCTGGGGTATTATGGTCTGTCTGCACCTGCCGGTAATTTCATGGCTGCAATATAAAATGGGTGGAAGGTGATCAGTTAATTGTCCTGTGAAAATAAGAGATCGCTGAAATCCTGCTGCTGAGTGTTCAAATGAAGAGAAGAGGAAAGAAGAGAGAAAAGAGGAGAGAAGAGAGATAGAGGGGAAAGAGAAAAGAATAGATTCGCCCTGCTGAATTACTCTAAAAAGTTTACAATAAATATGATTGTCTTCTCACATCAAGTGTGTTTGGGAGGCTTAGTCTGAAGAGGGAAGAACATAAGATATAGGAGCAGGAGTTGGCCATTCGGCCCCTCGAGCCTGCTCCACCATTCAATGAGATCATGGCTGATCTTCTACCTCATCTCCACTTTCCTGCACTAACCCCATTTTTCTTGATTCCAGTAGTATCCAAAAATCTATCCATTTCAGCCTTGAATATACTCAACGACTGAGCCTCCACAGCCCTCTGGGGTAGAGAATTCCAAAGATTCACCACCCTCTGAGTGAAGAAACTTCTCCTCATCTCAGCCCTAAATGGCCGACCCCTTATTCTGAGACTGTGACCCTGGTTCTAGACTCCCCAGCCAGGGGAAACATCCTCCCAGTATCTACCCTGTCAAACCCCTTAAGAATTTTGTATGTTTCAATGAGATCACCTCTCATTCTCCTAAACTCTAGCAAATATAGGCCTAGCCTACTCAATCTCTCCTCAGAGGGCAATCCAACCATCCCAGGAACCAGTCTGGTGAACCTTGGTTGCACTCCCTCTAAGGCAAGTATATCCTTCCTTAGGTAAGGAGACCAAAACTGTACACAAGTTATGAGTACTTCAGTGATCTGCAGCCACATCCTCACAAGCCCTGTGGAATTGAGGAGCAGGAAGGCAGTAGAGGAATCTCCTACAAGTTGCAGGGGGATTTGGAATTGGAGTGAGTTATTTCTACACATTTTCCTGTCACCACAACAGTATTCACAGCAATCTAACAACAGTATTCACAGCACTCTAACTACAATCTTTCAAGTTTTATCCAACAATTGATCTGCTGTGAGTATATCGCATGTTGATGTATCCCACGGGATCTAGCAGCAAGACACTACATAGTTGCAGCTATTGATTACTTCCAGGGCAAGTAACTGATCAACAGATGGAAAAATAGCAGTCAGATTAACTTCCTTCCCTATAAACCAAATGCAGCAAGAGCAAACAGAATGATAATTCCAGGCTGTTGATGGATTTTCAAAAACTGTGAGTCCTTTTGATTGCACACCTTTTTCAGGTGATTGGCAAAAGAGGCGGCATGAGGAAAACATTTTTTACGCAGCGACTTGTTGTGATCTGGAATGCACTGCCTGAAAGGTTGGTGGAAGCAGATTCAGTAATAACTTTCAAAAGGGAATTGGATAAATACTTGAAGGGGGAAAAATAACAGGGATATGGGGAAAGGGACTCGTTGGGTAGTTCTTTCAAAGAGGCAGGTTGTGCTGAATGGCCTCCTTCTGTGCTGTATTATTCTATAATTAAGATATATATGCATCTTAACAGGAAGGGTTAACTTATTGTAACTAAAACCATCGTAGAACATCTAGGTAGCATGTGACACCAAACATTTTTTTAAAAATTATTTGTTCGTGGGATGTGGCATTTGTTGCCCATCCCTAATTGCCCTTGAGAAGTTGGTGGTGAGCCACCTTCGTGAACCGCTGCAGTCCGTGTGGTGAAGGATCTTCCTCCCACAATGCTGACTTTGTCACAGTGATTTGGTAAAACAGAGTGGCTTGCTAGAAGGGCAGTTAAGAGTAACCACATTGCTGTGGGTCTGAAGTCACATATAGGCCAGACCGGGTAAGGACAGCAGATTTCCTTCCCTAAAGGGCGTTCATGTACCAATCATTTACAGCAATCTGGTAGTTTCATGGTCACCAGTACTGATACCTTTAATTCCAGATTAATTTAATTGAATTTAAATTTCCCCAGCTGTCGTGGGATTTAAACTCGTGTCTCTGGAATATTAGTCCAGGCCTCTGGATTACTAGTCCAGTAACATAACCACTATGCTACTGTACACCAATATGTTGATGAAGTGTTCAGGATTCTTTCATGACCTCTTTATTCTGTCCCTATTCTCCATCTGCAAGAGGTTTGCGAGGGACAAAAGACCCAGGGACTTCCTGTTCAAGCCCCTCCCCACATCTATTTTGAATTCACAGAATGAATGCAGCCAAGGTATAAGAGGATTATAGAAGCTCATGTTCAAAAATGTGATTAAAATACATTACAATATGATTCAAATCTTCATGCTATGTTGCATACTGAATAAAAGAGTGGTGAGCCTTACAAAAACGGAGTTACCGAGTACTTCAGTGATCTGCAACCACATCCTCACAAGCCAGGACACAGATGAGTGACCTGATCCAAAAGTATCTCTCATATACTGTAAAGGCCGAGCAAATTCTAGCAACTGAACATAAAACCAGCATCCATGTGCAGCTGTCTCGATACTACTTTACAACATGCTTTAAATCATGAACACAACCCTGAGATTCGAGACAAAAACTAAAGAAAAGGGGGAAAAAATTAATCCCCTTAGCGCCTCCCATTAGCGCCAGCAGATGGCATTAACGGGGCGCTAGAGCAGTATTGCCGGGGCGAGGTGAATCCAGTGCTACACGGCAAATCGCGCCCCCCACCCCACCGTAGCGCCATCGGTAAGAGTTATTGCCGGGAACGTCCACGCCAGGTGGATCGTGACAACAGTGAGTGTGCAATGCTCACTGACCGCCTGATCTGCTAAATTGATTCTCGCCACTTACCTTAGCACTTGGAGTAAACACCGACAGGGAGAGCTGGCGTGAAGCACCAGGAAGCCAGCTCCAGGGATGTTATTTAAAGGGATCATCAGTAATTACTCGCAGCTGTCAGGTTAGTGCAGTTTCAATGGTTTCTTGTCAGTTTCACATACTCCAACAGTTTCATTCAGTAATTTCAAGGATCTTTTGTATCAGGAGTGTTGTGGCAACTAAAAAGTAGCTACATTTATTCTTCAAAGAATCAAAGTGCTACACTTGGTTACATTAATGGGGGCTGTACTCGCAGTCGACCTCGCCCTCCAGCATCTATGGCGGAGGGGGCGGAGGCAGTGAGAAAGACTGGAATATGTGCCCAGCGGGAGTAGGATGGCCATCAGGGCTCTCAACAGGAGGCTTTACCCTCTGTGGGTATTCTGTGGTGTATGTGCCTTTAAGAGCCCCAGGTGTGCGTAATGCCGGTAATTGCCACTTGGGCTATATAAGCCTGTGTATTGTGTATATCCTTTAGAACCCCCCCCAGACTTGCTTAGTAAATACCTATGAACCAACTCCTGTCTTCAGTGTCTTTATCTACACACGGACACTACAGTGGCGACGAAGTGGAAACGGACTTACCTGCAATTCGGCAGCACCTCAAGGACATCGATTCCTCCAGCGTCCAGAAGACTCAAGGAAGTTATAGAAACTGTGGTTTCACCAGCTGGCCAAGCTGGTGGCAGGTACTGCGCTAATCCTTCCTGGGCATCAGGCTGGGGCTCCAGCGTCGGGCTCTACAGCTGAGACAGGCAGCAAAATCGGAGGTAAGCAATAACGGACTGGGAGGGTGCACTCGGGAGACGGCCGGCGCGGCAAGCAGGTCAGCGTTTAGACCTCTGTCGGGAACGAGTCTCCAACAGTGAATAAATGGAAACCACAGTAAAACAGCGTTGTTATCGGTAGCAGCGGCGGGAAAGCGCAGGAAGCGCCATATCGTTGCTACAGAGAGAAAAAAAAAAGCGCGGGAAGCACCAGATTTTTTTTTTGAAATGCCTAAGTCTGGCAATATTGATGCTTTTGATAACGAAACAGAGCCTAACTTTGGCAATATTGATGTTTTTGATAACAAGATAGAGAATTGGACCACATATGTAGAAAGAGTGGAGGTGTTTTGCACCGCAAATGGAATAGAAGATGAAAAAAAAGCTTCAGTGCTTCTGGATCTAATGGGCGCAGAAACATACAAGCTGTTACGCAACTTAATCACTCCAGCCGAACCGATGGACAAGAATTTTGAGGAGATTGTTGATACCCTACACTGCCAATTCGAGGCAGGACTGGCAGATTCTCTGCAAGACAAATTCATCTGCGATCCCCTAAGTGTAGAAACACAAAAAAAGGTATCTTCTGGAAAAGATTTAACACTGGACAAGGCTTTCAGTGCAATAGGAGCGGCAAAGATACAGCAAAGGCCATAGGACTTCGGCACCCATGAAATGACACGGGGTTTCAAGAGATGTTATCGCTGCGGCAGATCCAAGCATGACCAGAGGGATTGCTGGTTCAAAGAAAAAGCATGCAGGCGATGCGGAAAGATGGGACACATTCCACGTGTATGCCAATCTGAAAATAAAAAATCCACTAACGGGAAAAGAATCAATAAGGAAAAGCACAGAAAGGTACAAATGATGACGGACAGTAGCTCCAAAGACCAGAAGAGCGATAGCGACTCCGGGAACAAGAGACTAAGCTCTCTCAAATTACATAATGTAATTGCCAATGAAGATTACCAGACCATTTGGGTTACCCTCATAATAGCAGGGTCCCCAGTTAAAATGGAGCTAGATACAGGATCAGCTCTAACCGTAATAAATCGACGAGATTACGAGAGGCTATTTTCGCATATACCTCTAAAAGACACATCCATTATCTTAAAAACATATACGGGGCAGAAAGTATACCCCAAAGGAAAAATAAAGGTGCCTGTGGTATACAACTGCAAAGAAATACAAAAGTTGTATTTATACATTCTACAAGATGGTGGTCCACCGTTGTTGGGACGTGAATGGATAAGGAAGATACGTTTAGACTGGCACTCCATTCAGGCACTGACGGTGACCAGTAAGGAAAAAAACAAGGATGACATCATACCTGAATGATTAAAAGACATCTTGGCCAACGCCAAAGAAGTGTTTCAAGAGAAACTAGGAACCTTGAAAGGCATCACCGCCTCAATAAAAGTGGAAGATGCAGCAATTCCAAAATGTTTTAAGGCAAGACCGGTGCCATACGCAATATGTCCGGCAGTCGAGGCAGAGCTGGAGAATTTGGAAAAGGCAGGCGTATTATCCAAAATAGATTGGAGCGAATGGGCAACACCCATCGTTCCAGTCATGAAAAAAGCATTGAAAAATAACTCTGAGGAACAGAGAAAAATTCGCATCTGTGGGGACTTTAAGGTGACTGTAAACCTGGTCCTTCACACGGTACAGTATCCTCTTCCGAGGATAGAAGATATTTTCGCCTCACTATCCGGAGGAAAATGTTTCACAAAAATTGACTTGGCACAGACATATCTACAGATGGAGGTTGAGGAGGCCTCTAAAAAGTATCTCACAATAAACACACACAAAGGCCTGTACCAGTACAATCGACTGGTTTTTGGAGTAGCATCAGCTCCAGCTATCTGGCAAAGAGCTATGGAGCAAGTCCTGCAAGGGATTCCGGGGACTCAATGCTACCTAGACGACATCCTTATAACCGGAGAAAACGACAACGAGCACCTTGCCAATTTGGAGCAGGTGCTCACTAGGCTGAAAGAACGGAGCCTACGAGCAAATCGCCCCAAGTGCGAATTTTTCCAAAATCAGATATCATATTGTGGCCACATAATTAATAAGGAAGGGTTGCATAAGTCACCTGAAAAAATTGAAGCAGTTATAAAAGCCCCAGCACCTGAAAATGTTTCACAATTGAGGTCATTCCTGGGATTAATAAATTACTATCATAAATTTTTACCGAACTTATCAACTATTCTACATCCTCTTAATGATCTTCTACACACAGGGGTGATTTGGAAATGGAACGAAGACTGTAAACATGCCTTCCATAAATGTAAAGACTTAATCACATCCGAGAAAGTTTTGGCTCATTACAACCCATCACTACCAATCAGACTGGCGTGCGATGCATCCCCTTACGGCATAGGAGCGGTATTGTCCCATAGATTCCCTGATGGCTCGGAACGGCCGATAGCTTTTGCGTCACGCTCATTGAACTCAGCTGAGCGTAACTATTCCCAGATAGACAGGGAAGCACTCAGCCTGGTATGGGGAGTGAAGAAATTCAACCATTACCTACACGGACAAAAATTTACCTTGCTGACTGACCATCAACCCCTCATCTCCATATTCAACCCTAAGAAAGGTGTCCCCATTATGACGGCACAAAGACTACAGAGGTGGTCCCTTTTTCTAGGGGCACACCAATACAACATTGAATACAAAGGGTCAAAACAGCATGGGAATGCTGATGGTTTATCGCGCCTGCCATTGCCAATGATAGAAGAGGCGCCTACAGTAGACCCAGTAGAGATATTCCACTCTACCATAGTGGAATGTCTACCGGTGACAAATTCTGCCATTGAAAGGGAGACCAGAAATGACCCTACTCTCTCACAGGTCTACGATTTAACAATGAAGGGATGGCCAGCACATGGCGAACCACTGTTGCCAGCATTCTCGCAAAGAAGAGAACAGTTGTCAGTGTGCCGAGGAACCTTGATGTGTGGATCCAGAGTGATGATTCCACCCAAACTCCAGGATAAAGTGCTAAAGGAGCTTCACGAGGGGCATCTGGGTGGAGTGAAAATGAAGAACCTAGCTAGGGCGTTTGTATGGTGGCCAGGTATCGATGGAGACATCGAAGACATGACCAAGAGCTGCCTAGGATGCCAGAAGGTCCAAAATGCTCTGCCACAGGCCCCTCTACATCCATGGGAGTGGCCCTCACCTCCCTGGCAAAGGGTGCACATCGACTTTGCTGGTCCATTTATGGACTCAATGTTCTTAATCGCAGTTGATGCACACTCCAAGTGGCCGGAGGTAATAAAGATGTCCTCCACCACCACGGAAAGAACCATCACAGTATTAAGGACCATATTTGCCAGGAATGGGCTGCCGGAACAGATATGTTCTGATAATGGACCACAATTTGTGTCCGAAGAATTCAGAAAGTTCTTAAAGAACAATGGGGTAAAGCACTACACGTCCGCCCCATACCATCCCGCCACCAATGGATTGGCTGAAAGGTTTGTCCAGACCTTTAAGAAGGCCATAAAGGCCATGGGTAATGAAGACATAAAACTTCAGCACAAGGTGGATAACTTCTTATTTGCATATAGGAATGCAACACATATGGTTACAAACCAAACTCCCGCCATGATGTTCTACAATAGAAACCTAAGATGCCGGCTGGATTTGGTCAAGCCCGACATCCGAAGGGACGTGGAGAACCGGCAGTTTCAGGGCATGAATGAAAGGCCAACTAGGGCCTTCCAGATAGGCCAACCGGTTTTGGCCCGGGACTACCGTACCGAGAAATGGCAGCCTGGAACTATCTGCACACGACTAGGACCACTGATGTATACCGTGGACATCGGAGAAAGCATAATAAGGCGCCATGCTGACCAAATCATCAAGTCATCCGAAAAGGGACAACCTACACCACCACGCTATACATCTAACGATGAAGTAGAGATACCCATATCTACCTCCGATCCGGTGATACTGGAACCCGATGAACCCGACACTGGCCTTCAAGCCGAATCAGCCTTGCCAGAAGAACCTACTACACCACCAGAAACTACTACACCCCCGAGGCGTTATCCGGACCGAGTCAGGAAGCCTCCTGAGAGACTAACTTATAATTAATTAATACAGCAATGTATATTATTTTGCATATAACATGTAATTAATAATTACTTAAAATATGATGTACTAGTTAGCTAGAAGGGGAGGAATTGTGGTGTATGTGCCTTTAAGAGCCCCAGGTGTGCGTAATGCCGGTAATTGCCACTTGGGCTATATAAGCCTGTGTATTGTGTATATCCTTTAGAACCCCCCCCAGACTTGCTTAGTAAATACCTATGAACCAACTCCTGTCTTCAGTGTCTTTATCTACACACGGACACTACATATTCCAAGAGCACTTCTCCTACCTCCAATTAAGCGAGGAGCAGTGTATTAGAAGGCTCCGCTTCACCAAGGAGGTGGTCACAGAACTCTGCCACCTCCTGTAATGAGACCTCCAGCCTCAGACCAGGGTGACTATGGTCAAGGTCACCGTCGCCCTCAATTTCTTCACCAGCAGATCCTTCCAGTCTGCAACAGGAGACACAGCTAACATCTCGCAGTTTGTCGTTCATCGCTGCATCTGGGCGGTCATAGAGGCTCTCTACAGTAGGAGAGGGGACTACATTTCCTTCCCCATCACCAGAGAGAAGCAGGACGAGCGTGCATGTGTCTTTGCCAGGAAAGCGAGATTCCCCATGGTGCAGGGCGACATTGACTGCACTCATGTGGCTTTGCGGGCACCACATAACAATCTGAGATCGTCTGTAACCACAGACTCACTTAATATGCAGTTGGTGTGCGACCACAGACACAGAAGCCTCAATGTTAATGCCCACTATCCTGGCAGCAGCCACGATGCCTACATCCTGTACAAACACTCTTCCAGCCACCATGTGAAACTTGCAGCTGGCTGCTCAGAGACAAGGGGTGACCGTTCTCCACCTGGCTCATGACTCCCCTCTGCAATCCCAACACTCCTGCCCAGCACTCATATAATGAGAGCCAAGCCGCCACCAGGAACATCAGCGAGCAAACCATCGGGGTGCTCAAGCAATGGTTCCACTGCCTTGACCGCTCGGGAGGAGCCCTCCTGTACTTGGCTGAGCGGGTGTCCCATTTCATCGTGGTGGCCTGCTGCGTGCTCCACAACTTGGCCATCAATAGGGCCCAGCCCTTGCCACCAGGGATTGCGGGACCACCTCAGGAGGAGGAAGAGGGAGAGGAGGAGGACGAGGAGGAAGAGGAGGATGAGGAGGATGAGGAACAGGAGCGAGAGAGGAGGAAGCCACTCAATGGCCTTCTGGAAGGGCGATCCGTGACCGCCTCATCAGACTGTGTTCGAGTGAATTTAATCCCAGATCCCTGCTGCTCACCACATCCCCATCGGTCCATCCCTGTTGCAGGCCATATCACAGCGCAAAGCTGAAATGAGAGACACCACAAAAGAATCCAAACTGAATTAGTAAATTTATTAAAAATCAGTGAACACATATTTACACCAAAAATATTAACTATTTTTTAGCGCCTGTCGTTACTGTGCCTTTGCCAACTCTAGTGCTCCTATGAGGCGTTGGCCCACTGGGAGTGTCCATGCGGGAGATTTCAGATGGCCTTGCACGATGCCCTCAACCAGCTCTGGAACTGGAAGGCCCGGCTCTAGACTGCACCACCTCAGCATGGGCGGCAGCAGTCTGGGCTGACTGGATGAAAGGCAGCGACAAGGGCAATGGCGGAGTGGAAGTGGTGGGAGCAGGAATGCTGTCATCCTGAGAGAGAACAGCAGGTTCCTGCTCCACTGACCCACTGCCACGCCCCCGGGGCAGCACCTCAGCATCACTAGCAATCTGTTGGAGCACAGATTGCTGGCCTGCTGCGACACCGTGAAAGCCCTGGTCGACGGTGGTAGACCCAGCCACGATGGCAGCAGTCAAAGCTTGCGTTGCATCAAGCTGAGACTGCATGAGAGCAGTTTGAGATTGGATGCCACCAAGCATAGACTGCATTACAGCACTAAGACATTGCGCCACTTCCATCTGTGCTGCAATGGAAGTTGCCAGATCACCCATCACACGTGGCATCAGGTCTGGGTTGATGTGCCTCAATAATTCCGAGACTCGAAGTTAGCAGAACAAAACAAGGCTTTTATTAACTTAGAACGTAACACGTAAGAGAGAGAGATGTCTTCCTTCTGGAGACTGAGGCCAGACTGAGTTAGCTTACAAACGGGGCCAGGTATGGGCAGAGCCCTACACACAGCACATTCCAGCACATTCCAGTATACAATACAGCACATTCCAGTACGCAATACAATGAGGTCTGGGGGAAGGGAAATGACACTGAAACCGATCTCAGTCACAGGCAGTGATGAATGGAAATATTTCATCACATTCACCCCTTCTATAGATTTAGTCTGTTCGGGGGTTTGATAGTCCTCTGCGACCGACGTGGCTGTTGCGGTGCCGCGGGTGTCGGCTGGGTGTCCCCGGTAGCCTCCTGGGTCTCTGCCGGGGGTGCCGCCAGGGTTGTTGAAGGGGTAGTTGGTGGGGGTGCCGTTGGTCGGTGTTCTTCCGGGGGTGATGAAAGAGTAGTGGGTGGGTAAGAGTTGCTGTGATCGTCGTTGCCGCTATTGCCGTGGTTGTTGTCGATGCCAGCTGGGGCGACGTCTTTTATGGACACGGTGTCCTCCCTTCCGTCGGCGTGCCGGACATATGCGTATTGGGGGTTGGCATGGAGTAGGTGTACTGGCTCCACGAGAGGGTCCGTCTTGTGGCCCCTCACATGCCTTCGCACGAGTACCGGACCTGGGGTGGAGAGCCATGACGGCATGGATATGCCTGAGGTGGATTTCCGGGGAAAGACAAACATTCGTTCATGAGGCGTGGTATTAGTGGCCGTACACAATAGCGACCGTATCGAATGGAGCACATCCGAGAGGACTTCCTGCCAGCGGGAGATAGGGAGGCCCTTGGTCCTTAGAGCTAGAGTGACTGCTTTCCATACTGTCCCGTTCTCTCGCTCCACTTGGCCGTTACCCCGGGGGTTGTAGCTGGTGGTACGGCTTGTGGCGATCCCCCTGGACAGCATGTACTGGTGTAGCTCTTCACTCATGAAGGACGCCCCCCTATCCGTATGGATGTAGCTCGGCATACCGAACAGGCAGAACAGGCTGTTGAGGCATTTAATGACCGTGGCGCTGGTCATGTCTGGGCAGGGGAAGGCGAATGGGAACCGGGAGTATTCGTCCACAATGTTCAGGAAGTAAACATTGCGGTCGACGGACGGGAGGGGGCCCTTGAAATCTAAGCTGAGCCGCTCAAAGGGCCGTGTAGCTTTGATTAAGTGGGCTCTATCTGGGCGGTAGAACCGAGGCTTGCACTCAGCGCAAGTGCGGCAGTTCCTGGTCAGGGACCGAACTTCCTCAATCGAGTAGGGTAAGTTACGGGACTTTATGAAGTGGAACAGCCGCGTGACCCCTGGGTGGCAGAGGTCGTTGTGGAGGGTCTGTAGCCGATCCCCGGTGGCGCTGGCACACATCCCTCGTGAGAGGGCGTCAGGGGATTCGTTAAGGGCCCCTGGCCGGTAAATGATGTCGTACTCGAAGGTGGAGAGCTCGATCCGCCACCTAAGAATCTTATCATTTTTAATCTTCCCCCTCTGTTTATTATTGAACATAAACGCTACCGACCACTGGTCGGTAAGTAGGGTGAAGCGTTTGCCGGCTAGGTAGTGGCGCCAGTGGCGCACTGCCTCCACGATGGCTTGGGCCTCCTTTTCCACGGAGGAGTGTCTGATCTCGGGCCCTTGGAGGGTCCTCGAGAAGAAAGCTACGTGCTGCCCCGCCTGGTTGAGGGTGGCCGCCAAGGCGAAGTCAGACGCATCACTTTCCACTTGAAATGGAGTGTTCTTGTCCACTGCCTGTAGCGTGGCCCGCTCAATATCCTGCTTAATTCTTTTTAAGGCGGCGTGGGCCTCAGCAGAGAGTGGGAAAGAGGATGCTTTCAAGAGGCGGCGGGCTTTGTCGGAGTAGTTGGGGACCCATTGGGAATAATAAGAAAATAACCCCAGGGCTTTGGGAGTGTTGGGCAGGGGCAGCTCCCGTAGGGGGCGCAATCGGTCGGGGTCTGGTCCGATTTCCCCATTCTCCACCACGCTGCCTAGTATGCAGAGGCGCGTGGTGTTGTAAACGCACTTGTCCTCGTTGTAGGTGAGGTTGAGTTTTTGTGCAGTTTTCAGGAACCTCTCGAGGTTCGAGTCGTGATCCTGCTGGTTGTGACCGCAGATGGTGACGTTGTCGAGGTAGGGGAAGGTTGCCTGCAAGTGGTGGTCATCGACCATGCGGTCCATCTCCCTCTGGAAGACCGAGACCCCATTCGTCACCCCAAAGGGGACTCTGAGGAATTGGTAGAGGCGTCCGTTCGCCTCGAAGGCGGTGTACGGGCGGTCCTCTGGTCTGATAGGGAGCTGGTGGTTCGCTGACTTGAGGTCGATGGTGGAGAACACCCGGTATTGGGCGATTTGGTTCACCATTTCTGATATGCGGGGTAGCGGGTAGGCGTCTAGTAGGGTGTACCTGTTGATCGTTTGACTATAGTCGATCACCATCCGTTTCTTCTCGCTACCCCTTACCACCACCACTTGGGCGCGCCACGGGCTATTGCTGCGTTCAATAATGCGCTCTTTCAGGAGCCTGTCTACCTCGGTCGCGATAAACCGCCTGTCCTCCCAGCTGTACCTCCTGCTTTTGGTCGCTATTGGCCGGCAGTTAGGGGTAAGGTTCGCGAATAGCGAAGGCGGCTTTACCTTCAGGGTAGCCAGACCGCACACTGTGAGGGGCGGCTGGGACCCACCGTACTTGAGCGTGATGCTTTGGTGGTTGCACTGGAAATCCAGGCCCAAGATCACGCTCGCACATAGGTTCTTCATGATTAATACTTTAAAATTATCATATACAGTTCCGTTAACGCACAATTGTGCCGTGCAGTAACCCAGAATGGTCGATGTCTGGGTTTTGTCAGCCATAGAGATGGTACCCTGAGTAGGGACCACCTTTAGGGAGAGTTGTTGTGCCAGTTCTGGGTGGATAAAGCTCTCCGTGCTTCCACTGTCAATTAAGCATTTAACCCGGCACCCGTTTACCTCGATGTCCACCATTGATCTGGATAGCGGGTGCGGCCTGGTCTGGTCCACTGTGACCGATGCCACTGTAGGGCCCTGATCGATACAAGATGGCGTCCATGCTGTCTGCTCACAAGATGGCGGACCCCACGAGGTCGGGCAAGATGGCGTCCAAGATGGCCGCTCCCACGGCGCACACGCGGCGGTGGTGGGTTTTCCGGCGGTTGGTTTTCCGGCGGGGTTCCCTCTGCACACCTTCCCGAAGTGCCCCTTCTTACCGCACTTAAAGCAGGTGGTGCCTTTCGCCGGGCACAGGTTTCTGGTGTGCTTTGGCTGCCCGCAGAAGTAGCAGTTGGGTCCCTGACGCGTCGCGGCTGTCGTAGGGCTTCTGGGGGGAGAGCGGGGCCCAGCCGGTGTCGGGCTGTCGGGCGGGGAAGATGCCTTCCAAGATGGCGGCGCCCTCGGTGCACACGTGGCGGCGTGGACGGCGCGGGCTGAAGAGTAGGCGTCCGAGTTTCTCTGGGCCACATCCAGGGATCGCGCGGTGTCCGCAGCCTGTTTCAGGTCCAACCCCGTTTTTTCCAGCAGTCTTTGCCGGATGTAAGTGGAGCTGAGGCCTGTGATGAAGGCATCGCGAACAAGCTCGTCAGTGTACACTGCGGCTTTTACATCTCGGCACTTGCAGTCTTTGCCAAGCATTTTCAGGGTGCTTAGGAACTCCTCCACCGATTCCCCAGGTCGCTGTGCGCGGGTGGCGAGCAGGTGCCTAGCATACACCTCATTCGTAGGCTGCTGGTAATGCGCCTTTAAGATGTCGCAGGCAGCCAGGTACGTCTCGGCGTCTTGGATGAGGGGGTAAACCCAGTGGCTTACCCAATTCCGCAGAATTCCGAGTCTCATCCTCGCAGCGTCCGTAGCGTCTTTGACGGCTGCGGAATTGTCCAGGAAGAATTCCATACACTCAAACCAGTGTCCGAAGCGTGCTGATGCGTCCGGAGCATGTTGATCCAAATCCAAACGTTCGGGTTTCAGGAGTTGATCCATAGTGTTGAAAAATAAGTTAATAAAATTGATGTGCCTCAATAATTCCGAGACTCGAAGTTAGCAGAACAAAACAAGGCTTTTATTAACTTAGAACGTAACACGTAAGAGAGAGAGATGTCTTCCTTCTGGAGACTGAGGCCAGACTGAGTTAGATTCCAAACGGGGCCAGGTATGGGCGGAGCCCTACACACAGCACATTCCAGCACATTCCAGTATACAATACAGCACATTCCAGTAAACAATACATTGAGGTCTGGGGGAAGGGAAATGACACTGAAACCGATCTCAGTCACAGGCAGTGATGAATGGAAATATTTCATCACATGGGTCATCACGGTCTCTCTGGTAGACTACCATCCTTTGCAGACTGGAAATGATGGGCTCCATGGTGTGCGCAGAGCCTTGTGCAATGTTGAAGGCAGACTCCTCCACGCTCCTTACCATTGCCGAGAGGCTCTCGGGCACCTTTGCCATTGCACCTATCATCTCCGTGTGCATGTCCATCACCCTTCTTCTAAAGGCCTCCTCATCGAGGTCCTCATCTGAGTCCTGTGCAGCAGATTTTGCGCGTGAACATGCCCTCCGGGGAGCTGGCTCCTGAGCTATCCTTTCCCCCTGGTCTTGCTGCAGCCCGCTCATCCCCGGTGCCTCACCCTGTGCAGATCCCGCTACTATACTAGCCTCTAAAGAATGCTTAGTGCCAGTACCTGAGCTGGTGCCTGCAGGTGAGAGATGCAATGATGCGTTGTGTTCTTCCTCCTCCTCTTCTCCCGCCTCGCTCTCTACTGTGCCCTCAGGGACAGGCTGCTCAGGTGCTTGCTCATTATCTGAAAGCATAAAGGCACAAGAGTCAGGTTAAGGTGAAGGGAGGTGGACAGGAAGGGAGAAATGCATGCACACAGCATGATTAGCTGGGAAGTGCGAAACGCTTGTGGGGTGAGGGGGAAGTGGGATGTGAGAAGGAGGAGTAGGGATGAACATAATGTTGTCGCCCCCAAGGGGGTCAACGTCGCCGGTGGCCACAGTGCCCACCACCTGGTGCCCAATGATTTTCAGCACTCGATTCTCCAGCGCAGATAATGGTTGGGTGTCGGCTTGCCCCCACCTATGTGCTCCTTCTCCCTCCTGTTGTGAGCGACCTTAGCTTGCAAGAGAAAGTGTGTGAGTGAGTGTGGAGCAACGTGTTTGGGTGATGTGCCTGCCATAGTTGAATAGCTCTCATTCTGTGCAAGGTATGAGATGTGGGTGTGAGTGTTGGTAGGTAAAGATTGTTGGTGGGTGAGTGCTGGGGGTTGATGCGCTATCAATTACTCATAAAAGACTGAGAGTTAGAAGAGTAACTAAAGGCTTTTATTAACAAAAGAATGGAGGTCTGCCTCGAGTGGTCGACCGGTCCAGAAATACAAAGGGCTGGGGAGCAGCCACCTTTATACTAGGACTTGTGGGAGGAGTCAGCCGAGGCATGTCCAGGCATGTACACAATGGAATGCAAACAGTATACAAACAGTGGTTTACCACATTCACCCCTTGTTTAAAATTGAGTCCGGCGGGGTGAAGTGTATTAAAAGTTAGTGTATTGGAGTCTCTCCGGAGGTCTTGTCTGCCACTGTGATCGGCGTGGCGACGGCAGGGGTAGTGAAGCTTCCGGCATCAAGTCCCGCGTAGGCTGTGGCGCTGGCGTGTCGTCCTCGTAGATGTTGAGCGGGTCGCCGGACCCAGGCCTGCCGTCTGCTGGGGCTGGATATCGGATCGTGGGGGGGGGGTGGTAGTGGGTAGTGGGTTACTGCAGCCCCCGAGGGTGCAAGGTCTCTTATGGAGACTGTGTCCTCCCGCCCGTCCGGGTACGCAATGTAAGCGTACTGGGGGTTGGCGTGGAGGAGGTCGACCCTCTTGACCAGGGGGTCCGTTTTATGGGTCCTCACGTGTCTTCTCAGTAGGACCGGCCCTGGGGACGTCAGCCATGGCGGTAGCGATGTCCCCAATGTGGACTTCCTTGGGAAGACAAACATTTTCTCATGAGGGGTGGCGTTAGTGGCAGTGCAGAGCAGTGACCGAATAGAGTGGAGCGCGTCGGGTAGCACATCCTGCCAGCGGGAGGTTGGAAGGCCCCTAGACCTTAAGGCTAGCAGGGCGGCCTTCCAAACTGTCGCATTTTCTCTTTCCACCTGTCCGTTCCCCCGGGGGTTGTAACTAGTGGTCCTGCTTGTGGCAATACCCCTAGTTAGCAGGTACTGATGGAGTTCGTCGCTCATAAACGATGAGCCCCGGTCGCTATGGATATAGCTGGGGAAACCGAACAGGGTGAAGAGGTCATTTAGGCATTTAATGACCGTGGCACTGGTCATGTCCGGGCAGGGGATGGCGAACGGGAAATGGGAGTACTCATCAATAATATTGAGGAAGTACACGTTGCGGTCGGAGGAGGGGAGAGGCCCTTTAAAATCGACGCTCAGGCGCTCGAAGGGGCGAGTGGCTTTTATCAGGTGAGCCCTGTCTGGTTTATAAAAGTGCGGTTTGCACTCAGCGCAGACTTGGCAGTTCCTGGTCATGGTCCTGACCTCCTCAATGGAGTAAGGTAGGTTGCGGGCCTTGACGAAGTGGAAGAACCTGGTGACCCCCGGGTGGCAGAGGTCATTGTGGAGGGCCCGCAGTCTATCGATCTGCGCGCTGGCGCAGGTGCCACGCGATAGAGCATCCGGGGGTTCGTTGAGCTTCCCGGGCCGGTACAAGATCTCGTAATTGTAGGTGGAAAGTTCGATTCTCCACCTCAAGATCTTGTCATTTTTGATTTTGCCCCTCTGCTTGTTGTTAAACATGAAAGCGACTGAACGCTGGTCAGTGAGCAGGGTAAATCGTTTTCCGGCCAGGTAGTGCCTCCAATGACGCACAGCCTCCACAATAGCCTGGGCCTCCTTCTCAACAGCGGAGTGTCTGGTCTCCGGGCCCTGGAGGGTTCGTGAAAAGAAGGCCACGGGTCTCCCCGCCTGATTGAGGGTAGCGGCCAGGGCAAAGTTGGACGCGTCGCTTTCCACCTGGAAGGGGATGGATTCGTCCACTGCGTGCATGGTGGCTTTGGTGATGTCCTCCTTGATACGGTGGAAGGCTAAGCCGGCCTCTGCCGTCAAGGGAAAAGAGGTGGACTTGATCAGCGGACGGGCCTTGTCCGCATAGTAGGGGACCCGCTGGGCGTAATAGGAGAAAAACCCTAGGCACCTCTTCAGGGCCTTGAGGCAGTGGGGCAGTGGGAGTTCCATAAGGGGACGCATCCGGTCGGGGTCGGGACCGATGACTCCGTGTTCCACAACACAGCCAAGGATGGCGAGGCGGTTTGTGCGGAATATACACTTCTCCTTGTTATATGTCAGGTTCAGGAGTTGGGCGGTGCAGAGGAATTTTTCGAGGTTTGCGTCATGGTCCTGCAAGTCACGGCCGCAGATGGTCACATTGTCCAGGTATGGGAAAGTGGCCTGCAACGCATTTTGATCTACCATCCGGTCCATCTCCCTTTGGAAGACGGAGACCCCATTGGTGACGCCAAAGGGAACCCTATGGAAGTGATAGAGGCGGCCGTTTGCCTCAAAGGCAGTATACTGGCGGTCCTCAGGGCAGATAGGGAGCTGGTGGTACGCTGATTTCAGGTCAATGGTCGAGAAGACGCGGTACTGCGCGATCTGATTGACCATATCAGCTATGCGGGGGAGTGGGTAAGCGTCCAGTAGGGTGTAGCGATTTATTGTCTGGCTGTAGTCGATGACCAGGCGCTGCTTCTCGCCGGTCTTAACGACCACAACCTGGGCTCGCCAGGGGCTGGTGCTGCCCTCAATAATCCCTTCCTTCAGGAGCCGCTCCACTTCGGTTTTAATGAAAACCCTGTCCCCGGCACTGTATCGCCTGCTCTTTGTGGCGATGGGCTTACAGTCGGGGGTGAGGTTAGCAAACAGTGGGGGGGGGGGGTGACTCTGAGTGTGGAGAGGTTGCACCTGGTGCGCGGCGGGCAATTTGGAAGCTGCTGGCTGCGGACTGTGAGTGGGGGGAGGGGTCCACCGTACGCCATCGTAACGCTTTTAAGGTGGCACTGAAAATCTAACCCCAGTAGAACGGCAGCGCAGAGGTCGGGCAGGACCAGAAGTTTAAAATTATCGTACACAGTCCCGTCTACTATGAGTGTCACCACGCAGTAGCCGCCAATGTCCGCTGACTGGGACTCGGAGGCCATAGAAATCCGCTGGTGCGCAGGCAGGACTGGGAGAGAGCAACGCCGCACCGTGTCAGGGTGGATGAAGCTCTCCGTGCTCCCAGAGTCAAAAAGGCAGATTGTATCGTGACCATTTACCTTAATGTCCATTGTGGAACTGGCCAGTTGGTGCGGTCTCGCTTGGTCCAGTGTAACGGATGCCAGCGTAGGGGTCGGTGTGTCGCTGCGGGTATCAGATGAGGCGGTGTCGGGGGCCTGCCGCGTCCCGGCTGTCGTCCAAGATGGCGGCGTCCATGATCCCCATGTGGCTGGAGGCGTCCAAAATGGCTGCTGTACCGGTGATTCGCACATGGCCGAGGAGGCCCAAGATGGCAGCCCGCATGGCCCACACGCGGCGCTGCTGGGGTTCGGGGTGGCTTTGGCCCTGCAGATGCTAGCGTAGTGTCCCTTCTTCCCGCAGCCCGAGCAGATCGCGTTTTTCGCCGGGCAGCGCGCTCTGGGGTGTTTTGCCTGGCCACAGAAGTAGCATTTCTGGCCTTGGGGCACTGCTGTCTGGCCTTGGGACACTGCTGCGGTAGTTGGGCCGTTGCTGGGGTGTGGCTGGGGTGGCACGGTGCTATGAGGCGGTCCTACCGTGTCCCAGGCTGTCGTTCCCCGCGGCGTCCACGGTGTAGAGGAGTAGGCATCCATGCCCTGGTAGGCTGCATCCAATGATAGTGCGAGTTCAGAGGCCTTGTTGAGGTTGAGGTCACTCTGCTCCAACAGTCGCTGTCGGGTGTAATTGGATCTGTGGCCCGCTACAAAAGCGTCCCGGATAAGTTCCTCTGTGTACACGGCGGCCTTTACATCCTTACACCCACAGGCCCGGCCAAGCACGGACAGTGCCTGAAGATATTCCACGGTCGATTCCCCAGGTTGTTGTTTACGACTCCCCAGAAGGTGCCTGGCGTACACTTCGTTCACTGGGCGCGTGTACTGGTCCTTGAGGAGCTTGATAGCATCCGCGTACGAGGTCGCGTCTTGGATGACCGAGTACACTCGGTGGTTCACTTTGGAGGTCAGGACATCCAGTTTGTCCTCTTCCGATTTGATTGCTTCGGAGGCGGTCAGGAATTTTTCGAAACACTTAAGCCAGTGAGTAAACTTGGTGGATGAGTCCGCCTCCCGATGATCTAAGTCCAGGCATGCTGGTGTGAGGATCTTTTCCATTATCAAAATTTTGTTAATAAAATTGATGCGCTATCAATTACTCATAAAAGACTGAGAGTTAGAAGAGTAACTAAAGGCTTTTATTAACAAAAGAATGGAGGTCTGCCTCGAGTGGTCGACCGGTCCAGAAATACAAAGGGCTGGGGAGCAGCCACCTTTATACTAGGACTTGTGGGAGGAGTCAGCCGAGGCATGTCCAGGCATGTACACAATGGAATGCAAACAGTATACAAACAGTGGTTTACCACAGGGGTGTGGTGCTTTAGACAGTGTGTGAAGATTGTGGCTCAGATGCTGGTATGTAGCATTGAAGGATAGAGGGCATCAGCGCAGGGCTGCACCATGTCGGAGGCGATACCCCCAACATAGGGTTTACAGGCAGAGGATGAGCTTCCTCAACATAACTGAGCAGCAGTGCTAAAGGATGCTTAGGCTATCGCGCCAGGTCGTCACAGATGTTTGCACACTGCTGGAGCAAGACCTGCTCCAGCCCAGAGGAATGGGTGGACACGCCTTAACAGTGGCTGTCAAAGTTACCAGCGCCCTCAACTTCTAAAGTTCCAGGGATCTGCAGCAGACATTTGCGGCATCTCGCAGTCGGCCGCCCACAAATGCATCACACAGGTCACCGATGCCCTGTTTGGCAAGTCAGCCAATTATATCAACTTTGCCACTGATGAAACCAGTGTTACTGAGCGGGCGCTCAGCTTTGCCGCTCTGGCTGGCTTCCCACGGGTGCAGGGCGTCATCGACTGCACACATGTGGCCATCAGGGCACCCCATCATCACCCAGGAGTGTTTGTCAACCGCAAGGGCTTCCACTCCCTCAATGTGCAGCTGGTCTGCAAACATAGGAAGATCATCATGCACGAGTGTGCGCCAAATTCCCTGGCAGCTGTTATGAATCTTTCGTCCTGCGCCAGTCCACCCTCCTTCAGCTCTTCGCTCCTCCAAACAGACTTTCCGGCTGGCTGCTTGGAGACAAGGGCTATCCACTGAAGACATGGCTCATGACACCCTTGAGGAGGCCAAGTACTGAGGCCGAGGAGAGATACAATGAAAGCCACATTTCCACCAGATGTATCATAGAGCAGACAATAGGCATGCTGAAGATGCACTTCAGATGCCTTGACAGATCTAGAGGAGCCCTTCAGTACGCACCAGCCAGGGTCTCCAGAATCATCGTGGTCTGCTGCGCCCTGCACAACATAGCGCAGCAGCAAGGACTAGTGCTGCATGAGGAGCAAGGCTCTGAGCGCACAGCCTCTTCACAGGAGGAGGAGGATCAGCTGGAAGGTGAGGAGGAGGGCGAGTTTAGAGGTGTGGCAGGAGGAACCTATGGTCCAGCTCCCACCAGCACCCAGGCACATTGCTGCCCGGGAGGCCAGGTGTGGGCTCATCATGGCCAGATTTACTTAACTTCAGGCATTACACCCATATGACTACCACATGCTGCACCAGGCTCCTAACACCCCACAGCAACACCATAAAGCATCCCTGCAATGTCGAAGCCATTCCTTTCACACTGATTGCTAGAGGTAACGTTATGTCTCACCATTCACTCGAATTCACTAAGTCACTTCCAACGTTGCAGGCAGAATTGGCCATGACCAGAAAGTGGTGAAAATAAGAATTTTTATCTGTCACATCAGATTAATGCAAACTTCACACAAACAGTTATTAGAACACCCAAGTGCTTACCCTTGTGCATTGACTTGTGTTTCATCTTTCTCTTACATGTGCCTCTGTGGTGTGACCCCTGTGGCTTCAGCAGAGGCAGTGGCAGAGGCAGCCTGCTCACTTCCCTACTGCGACTGCCTAGACACTCTTGGTGGACATCCTCTGGGTTTGGGAGCCAGTGATGGCCCTGCCAAAGTCTGCTCCTCCTGCAACTGTGCAGGGGCAGGTTTGGCCATCGCGCTCCCAGGAGGCATGTGGGGCTCTGATTGAGGGGGAGGCAATGGAGGAGAAGTGTGAGCGCTTTGAGAGGTGCCCACACTTCCCTCTCCCCTCTCACCATCATCCCTCTCATGGGCCACCTGCACTTCCCTGCTAGCAAGGAGGTGGAGAGCAGTGGAGCCATGAGGACCCAAGTCTACATTGACATCCCTCCTAGAGAGGTCTATCAATGTCTGCCATCTATTCTCCATAGATAGCCATCTATTCTCCATAGATACTATTTGCTCCTGTAAGTGGCGCATTAGCTGCTCCATGCAGGTGGCCATCCTTTCTGTGGAAGAGCCGACAGTCACCATCGCCTGCGACAAGGTGGTGCTCATGTTGGAGATGGACTCCTCCATTCTCTGCACATTTGCAGACATCATGGTCGCAAAACCTGTCAGCGCCTCCTGCACTTCTTCCTGCAGCTCCAGGATCGCCCTCTTTCTGGATGGCCCCTGAGGCTCAGTGTCTGCATGCAGCCGAGCAGAGCTGGGAGACTCCTGCACCCTCCGACGAGGAGTCTCCACTGCTGACCCTGTCCCCACCATCTGCTCTTGCTTACGTGTGCTGTGTGAGACACCAGGTGACAACACTACTCTATCTCGCGTGGGACCCACTGAGGTGTGTGTATCTGCGCTGGTGTTGGGTGCGCTGATGTCTGGTGACGGTGCACGCTCAGAGGCTGGAAGCTCCTCTGAGGAGTCGTCTTCCTCGTCTTCCTAGACAGTGGGGGGGGGGGTGCTCTTGATGGACCTGTGGGAGAGTAAAGAGATGATTTAGAATTGTCATATCAAGAATGGGTAACGATACCATTATGCAATGATGAATGTTCACTGGCTGCTGACATCAGTCTGCATATGGGTGACTGCTGTATGCCAGGTGGCTGAATGATATGTAATTCTGTCACCAGGTTGCTGAGAAGCCCCCCTCTCGCCATCTCCCACCTCCAGCTGCTCTGTGACTCCTCAGACTTCCAGGGCGACCTCCTCTGCTGCAGTTAAGGTGGCCAATGATGGAGGGCCACCTCCGGTTCCCTTCCTCTCCCTCTTATTGTGGGCTCTCTTCTTCTGCAAGGAAGGAAAGAAGAGAAGTTTGAGTGAGAGTGATGAAATGAGTGTAATGAATGGATGGGTGACATCCTTAGAGGGTGACTATGATGGAGTGGGGTGGCAATGCCAAGTGGCCACCTTGTGTGTTGTTAGTTGGTGTGATTGCATTAGGATGAGGGTGAGTGTGAGGGGTGGCGAGTCAGATGGGGATGTGATAATGTAGATAGATAGAGAGGGACGGGTGGCAGTGCAAGGTATGTTGGTGTGAGTAAGGATGAGCAGGAGTAGGGTAGGGAAGGCAGAGTGATGAGGATGTGATGAGAGGCACAGCAGGATGAGGTTGAGTGTGACTTTGTTACTCACCTTTCCTGAGCTAATGAGATAATTGAAGCGTTTGCGGCACTGCACCCAGGTCCTCCTGACCACATCCCTGCTGTTGACCTCCTCTGCTATTTGGAGCCAGAATCCTTTTGTCTGCTGGGTAGGTCACTTCCGCCCATCCAAAGGGGAGAGGACCTCCCTGCGTGCTCTCACTTCCTCCACAAGCATATGGAGGGAGTCATGTGCGAACCTGGGTGCAGCCCTCTGCCCCTGTGCCTCGGTGCAGTCATGTTTCCAAGTGCTTCTATACAGTGGTTGCGCAATCCTAGATGAATCTTCCAATGCAATGTGGCCATGGCTCCTTTAAATATCCCAGCTGAAAGCGCGTCATGGATGACGTCATCAGGCCCGCACCATTTAATGGGGCTGGGCAACGTGCAGGGCTGCCTTAATAACGGAAAGTCGATCTCAGGAGCAGAATGGAATGAGGAGCAGGGTCGCGACCTGCCACGGCGACCGCACGCACCCGACCCGCCCAGGTACAGAAAATTCCGGCCAACGTTTCAGGTCGATAACCTTTCATCAGAACAGACGACAGCGAATCAGCAGCCCATTTTACAGCCCACCTGATTTTGATTTCCATCGATGAAAGGTCACCGACCCGAAACGATGGCCGCAAATTTGCCGATGCTCAGCGGGCGGGTTTGGAGGCGGGTCACAGGTTAAAGTCGCTTTGATTGACGGCGCGTTCCGAACCCGCCGTCACCCCGCCTCCACGCAACCTTCCTGAGTGTCGGGACCCCGGTTTGCGAATGGACCTGACACCAAGCGGCGGGAAATGGATTAAAGGCAACTAACTGCCTTTTGACAGGTACTTGTGAGCAATTTTCAGGGTCTTTTTTGATTTTCCAGCTTCTGGGTCAGGTTTTACGACATCCGGACAACACGCCAGGTACGTGTGGCGTGAACACCAGCGAGCTGCGGACTTCAGAGCTGCAAGTGCAGTGTCAAAGCTGCAATCTTAATCTAGTCATTGAGAAATCTCTAAGCTTGGTGACTGAGTCATTTAGGGGGCAGATTCTGTTCTTAGGCTGCAAGTCTGTGTTGGGTTCTATAGATGCACTATAACCAGCATTGCTGGATTTTAAAGGCGCACTTACCCTGAACTGTCTCACCTCAAGTTGTCACCACAACGATGCCAAACCTTGGTTCAACATCAATTTATTGCAAACATGGCTATGAACAAAAACTTTTCAAATAATTATATCATACCACCCAAGTAAGAACCCTTGTGATAACTAATGTGACATCTTTGTCTTACGAGTGCTTCTACGTGGTGCTACCCCTGGGGCTTCAGCAGATGTGGAGGCAGCCTGCTCACTTCCCTGCTGCTCCTGCTTAGACGCCTTTGGTGGCCGTCCTCTGGTTTTGGGAGCCTTCGAGGGCCCCGCCAAAGTCTGCTCCTCCTGCGGCTGTGCAGGGGCATACTCGGCCATTCCTGTTGCCCTGGGCAGATGGGGCTCTGACCGAGGGTTCGGCAGTGGCAAGGGAGTGTGAGCGCTTGGAGAAGAGCCCCCACTTCCTTGTGCTTGTACATCACTGTCCCTCTCATGGGTCACCCATACTTCACTGCTAGCAAGTTGCTGGAGAGCACCTTGCTGCACATCAGTGGGGCCAGGTGGACCCGTCACTGTACTAACATTCCTCATGACAAGGATGTCCATGAACCTCTGGTTTCTCTCCTCAATAGATGCCCATCTATCCTCCATAGCTGACCATCTATTTAGAAGTGTTACCATATTCTCCTGAGTCTGGCAATTTATGTCCTCCATGGAGGTTGCCATCCTTTCCATTGCAGCACATATATTGCCCATAGCGTTCACCACAGCATTGCTCATACTCAGCTTGGACGCCTCCATTCTCTGCACACTCGCAGTTACCATGGAAAAAACCCACTCAGAGCCTCCTGCACTTGTTCCTGAAGCTCCAGCACAACTCTCCTTCTAGATGGCCCCAGAGGCTCAACGTCTACATGCAGCTGAACCGAGCTAGGAGAGCCCAGCGTCCTCCGACGAGGACTCCCCACTGCTGTCCCTGCCTCCAACATCTGCTCTGCTCACCTGTGAGCTGTGATACACCAGGTGACAACACTACTCTATCTTGCACAAAACCCACCGAGGTGTGCGTCTCTGCGCTGGTGCTGGGTGCGCTGAGTGCTGCTGACGCTGCTCCCTCAGAGGCTGGTGGCTCCTCTGAGGAGTGCTCCTGCTCTTCCTCCTGTACAGTGGGGAGCGGGGCTCTCGATGGTCCTGTGGGGGAGTAAATGCATGAGTTAGACAAGTGAAATGTAGGTTGCACATACATGCCATTGTTCAGATGCTTAGTACTCATTCTCTATGAACATCATATCCCATATTAGTCACTCATGATTGCTAAATCAGAGGGCTGGAAACCAATTCTCCCACCAGCTTGCTGTTCTATGACCGTCTCTCCATCCCCCACTGCCAACTCCTCTGCAACTCCAGCGATCTCCAGGGTTGCCTCCTCAGCGCTCGTAAGGTGAGCTAGGGATGGTGGTCCTCCTCCTGTCCTCCCTCTCTCCCTTTTATTGTGGGCTCTCTTCTCCTGTAGTGGAGTTTGAGAGAGACTGATGGAGTGAGTGTTAAGAATGCATGACATAGATGTTTAGAGGCAGACTGTGAAGGAGTGAGGTGCACTAACCATCTTCCCTCCCTGTGCATTTTAAGTTGTAGGCATTGCATAAGGGTGTGAGTGTTGCATATCAAGATGGGGACGCGATTCTGTACAGAGAAAGAGAGGGATGGGTGAGAGTGCAAGGGATGTTACAGTGAGTTGGGATGTGCAGGGGAAGGTTCCCAATGCAGATTGATGGGGATGATAAGAGATGGAAGGCAGATGGAAGGTAAGTGTGATGTTATACTCACTTTAGCTGATCGCAACAGAGCATTAAACCTTTTTCGACACAGAACCCATGTGCGTCTGCACACAGACCTCGAACTCACCTGCTCAGCAATTTGCAGCCAAGCTGCCTTGCTTTGCTGAGGAGGCCTCCTCCTTCCGTTTCCAGGAAGAGGACCTCCTCACGTCCTCTAACTCCCTCTACAAGAGCATGGAGGGAGCCCTCATTGAACCTGGATGCAGCCGTAGGTTTTGGCGCTGCCATTCCTGCAGCAGCCAGCACTTTCGACAGAAAAAAGCGAATGCTTCTGTAAAAGGGGCATGGCCCCTTTAAATCTTTACTGAAACAGCGCATCATCAGAGGCGAGGATCTGACACGCTCCAAGCAGTTGCCTGGAGGGGCCCGCACGTCGGTCGTAACGAGGCCAATCAACCTAAAATCTCATCTGCGGGCCGACGGCAACTGGGAGCGGGTCGGGAAGGCGGCGAGCAGCGGGCCCGCCGTCAACCCGCCTCCTCGATCAAAATCTCGGCCCATAACTCGGTTTCTCTCCGCAGATGCTGAGTGATTTTTCAGCATTTTCTGTTTTTATTTGAGGAGAAAAGACTGATAAATGTGTCAGATAAATAATCACTTGCTACAGGAGGTTACAGCAGTGGGCATTTCCTTTTGAGAAAGAACTTGTGTTTACATAGCACCTTTCCGAACCTCAGGGTGTCTCAAAGTGGTTCACAACCAAAGAAGTGTTGTCACTGTTGTAATGAAGGAAACATGGCAACCAATTTGCACACAGGAAAATCCCACAAGCAGCAATGATATAAAGGGGCTGAAATTGGTCTTCGACAATAATGCCAGATGGGTAATAGCGAATCGGCAGTCCATTTTATACCCGGCCTAATTTTGAAGTCAACGGTAAAGAAAATCGGGCGAGGTGTGAAACGAGCTGCTGATTCGCTATCATCTGTTGTGCGCTACTGTCGAAGATCAGTTTCACCCCCAAATAACCTGCTTTAGTGATGTTAGTTGAGGGTTAGGATGCCAGTAGAATTGCCCCCAGCTCTTCTTCAAATAGTGCCACAGGGGCTTTTATGTTCAGCTGAGAGGGCAGATGTTTAACATCTCATCCAAACGACAGCACCTCCATCAGTCCTCACTACTGCACTGAAGTCTCAATTTAGATGATGTGCTCAGGTCTCTGGAGCAGGGCCTGAACCCATAACCTTCTGATTGAAAGGCTGTAGTACTACCACGGAGCCCAGCCTGACACTTTTCCCCCTTGCACTCAGCTTTGCCAATAGGAAGCTACTACGAGGGATGCAGATGAAGATGGAGCAGCCTACAAGGGAACAAATCAGCAGTCCCACCAATCGAGAATAGATTGGCGGCTAACATCAAACCAGAGGTCTTCATATTAACAGTAAAAGGGTTGTCAGAGGAGTGTTGGGTCGATTAGTGACCAAAATGGAGAACTGTTGGTGGAGGCAGAAGGCATGGCTGAGGTACTAAATGAGCGCTTTGCATCGGTGTTTACCAAGGAAGAGGACTTTGCCAAAGGTAAACGAGGAGGTTGCTGGGATACTGGATGAGATAAAAATAAATAAAGAGGAGGTACTAGAAAGGCTGGCGGTACTTAAAGTGGATAAGTCACCGGGTCCGGATGGGATGCATCCGAAGTTGCTGAGGTAAGTAAGGGTAGAGATTGCAGAGGCGCTGGCCACAATCTTCCAATCCTCCTTAGATACAGGGGTGGTGCCAAAGGACTGGAGGATTGCAAATGTGACACACTTGTTCAAAAAAAGGGAGAAGGAATAAACCTGGCAATTACAGGCCAGTCAGTTTAACGTCGGTGGTGGGGAAGCTTTTAGAAACAATAATCCGGGAGAAAATTAACAACCACTTGGACAAGCATGGACTAATAAAGGACAGCCCGCACGGATTTGTTAAGGGCAAATTGTGTTTGTCTAATTTGATTGAGTTTTTTGATGAGGTAACAGAGAGGGTGGATGAGGGCAGTGCAGCTAATGTTGTGTCTTTGTGAGGTGATACATTTTGGTAGGAAGAATGAGGAGAGACCGTACATACTAAATGGTACAATTTTAAATGTAGTACAAGAAGAGAGAGACCTGGGGGTGTTTGTGCACAGATCGTTCAAGGTGGCAGGACAAGTTAACAAAGCAGTTAATAAAGCATATGGGATCCTGGGCTTTATAAATAGAGGCGTGGAGTACAGAAGCCAGGAAGTTATGCTAAACCTTTATAAAACACTAGTCCAGCCCCAGCTGGAGTATTGTGTCCAATTCTGGGCACCACACTTTGGGAAGGATGGGAAAGCTTTGGAGAGGGTACAGAAGAGATTTACTAGAATGGTTCCAGGGATGAGGGATTACAGTTACATGGAGATACTGGAGAAGCTGGGGCTGTTTCCTTAGAGCAGAGAAGTCTAACAGGAGATTTGATAGACATGTTTAAAATCAGGAAGGGTTTAGATCGAGTAAATAAAGAGAAACTGTTTCCAATGGCTGAAGGGTCGATAACCAGAGGGCACAGATTTAAGGTGATTGGCAAAAGAACCAGAGACGACATGAGGAAAAGCTTAGTTATGCAACGAGTGGTTAGGATTTGGAAAGCACTGCCTGATAGGGTGGTGGATACAGATTTGATAGTAGCCTTCAAAAGGGAATTGGATAAATACTTGAAGGAGAAAAAAATTTCAGGTATATCGGGGAAGAGCGGGGGAGTGGGACTAACTGGATTGCTCTTCGAAAGAGCCGGCGCAGACTCGATGGGCCGAATGGCCGCCTCCTGTGCTGTACTATTCTATGATTCTATGACTCTACTCGGCTAGAAATAGATTTTCTCTTTCATGGATAGTGCTATCTTAAGGAACATAGGAACAGGAGTTGGCTATTCAGCGCCTCGCGCCTGTTCCACCATTCAATTAGATTGTGGCTGACCTGGTTCTTAACTCTATCTATTTGCCTTGGTTTTGTAAACTGTAATACCCTTGCCTGACACAAGATGAAGTGGGACAGCATTCATTGGAGCCGTTCTTGTTCTCTTTCTTGCACACAGTGGATGCTGCCTGAGTGACTCTTGAACCCTGTACGATAATAGAGTACCTGATTGAAGCAGCTCTCCAGCAATGTTTTTCACTTGGATATATTAGTCATAAATACAAAACAAAAAAATTGATCTGAAAAAAATAGCCTATATTTATCATGTAGATTATTTGTCTACCTCCAGTTACGTGCTGTTCCTTCTCACTGTATCCTCACTGTGAAACCAACAGTCATCACACCATCTCTTACTGAAGAAATGCCGTGGGATTCTAGTTCAGGCACAAATGCTTAACATGTCCCTATGAAAATCCTCCCTCTGCCATGTTACCAGACAGTCATTTTAAGTAGATGAATGCCTCCAGTAAAAAGCAGGGAGAGATCTTCCGAACAAATCCATTAAACTTTTGTATCTCGTGGTTTAATTTTAAAGGCCATTCTTTCGCAAGCTTTGTTACATGAAACAAGAAAACTTTATCTACAACATCACAATTTTCTGCCTCGGCATTGCTTCCCATTGTTGCTATTGTTGGAAGGCGAGGAGGGGGCCTCAACCCATGGGTTGTTATTCTGCAGTTACTTTATTACCTTTCCTTTTAATACGCCAGCACATCTCTCAATCTATACCTTCCTCTCAGTTAGGCACAGGAGTCAGGGGTGGGTGTGGCTAAATGCAACTGTTACTCGTCACAGAAGTGGTTTCACTGAGGCCGGGCCAACACTACAGATATTGAAATGATGGTTAGAAAAATAGACAAATTCTGAACAAACCAAAAAACAACAATTATTCAATTTTTTGCCTTCCTGTTCCTTCACCGCTTCTTACGTACTAGAGGTACAATTTTCTGAACAAAATTAATACAAATTATAATAGTTTAACAGGGACAAAGATATATAATACTGACAGATATTGAATACACACATGTTCCCTTGAGGTAGAGGGTTATATTGAGGACCAACAATCCAAAACATTAGAAAAGATCAAACTAACGTTCCTTCTTTCCCAAACATCTCTGCAACAATATTTAGAGTTATCAAAGAGCTCCTTAGATACCATGTCGAGTTTCTGTTTTCTTTTACCAGAACTCCCCTCCTAACTCAAATAATCATTCCAAAATGTCTCTCATTTCAATTAATCCCTTTCCTGTTGCTCATGTTTTTGTTTGCTCTCTAATTAACACAGCGATGCCGTTAAATGAAGGGGGATGCTGCCATCCTGATCATTCAGAACATATAAAACAACACACAGCCATTGCCACGTTTCAAAGTGCAAAGTTTCACCCCTCGCACTTGTCGGAAATTTCCCTGTGGGGTGGGGGGGGGTTCTCCAGATCAGCCGCCGTCACTTCAGCGGAAGACCAGCGGGAACCCTGGTTAGGTGGTTTATCTGGGGTTTCTGCTGAAGTTACAGCGGCTGATCGGGACAACCACTCAAGGGAATTCCTGGCAACTATATACACACAAAGGCTCAGCCTGTACACCAGATAGTGCTGTTCCAGGAATTGGCATTTGAGCTGGCAGTTTGACGTGGTTTCCACCACTTCACTTAGCCATTACTTCTTACATAGAATGTATAGCACAGAAGCAGGACATTCGACCCCACTAGTCCATGCTGGTGTTTATTGTTAAGTATGTGTATTGTATTGAACAATTAACACAAAGACTTAAACGTATAACTCAAACAGGTCTTTACTGGTTGGAGGTAGGGACTGCACGTAGGTCTTTACTTCATGCCCACAGGCGGGAACTGAGGGGAGATCAGTACCCACAGTACTATTTATACCCCTATGGCCAGGAGTGGTACTGCGTATCACTACGCCCTACAAGTAGTGCAGTCCTGTCCATAGGTTCAAAGTAGCACACATATTACATACACAACATTCCTCCCTTCTTAGCTTTACAGTCATCTCCCCATTTAACATAACGTAATAACATATATACATATATAACTTCAGGTTTACATAACAGAATAACATAGATACATAGATAACTTCATGTCAAAACAGATCACAGATTCAGTCTCTGCGGAAAACAGTTCACAGATTCAATCTCTGTGGTGTAGTCGGTTCACATTGCTGGAGTGACTCATTCAATAGTCCTTCCATGGATTTAACAGTTTGAACTTCCGAACTGAATTGGCTCCTTTCGGAGGGACCACGTGTGTGATCTGGTAGAGGTAATAATGGTTCAGATGGGTCATCTTCTGTTTCGACTTTTCCTTTTCTGCTTCTTGGAGACTCTCTGGGCTCCACTGTCAGCTGCCAGCTGCATGCGCAGTTCCTCCTTCTCTTCCTCCTTTTTCCGTAGTAGAGCCACCTTCTCCCGATGTTCCGTAGACTTTCGGTGCTCCTCCATGATTTCTGTATGGTGGGAGTCGAAGTTGCAAGTTGGGCAGGACAGGACATAGTAATATTCGGTGTTGTCCTGATCTAGGCCAGCGAGAGGGTCTTCTATTTCCTCCATACCCAGCTGGGCGTTAGCCAGCTTTTGTTCCAAGTCCAGACATCTTTCCTGAAGAGACTTCTTCATGCGTACCTCTTCATCCAGCTTTTTCTGGGCTTTCAGCGAGTCGTTTACTAATGACCTCATTTGAGATTTTACTACTTCAACTTCTTTTGGAGATTGATTGATCGGACTATTCAATCCCTCTACCGGAGCAGCTGTTTCAGCGGTCTGTTGTTCTACGTTGATGTGAGTCAGCGTACTTTTGGCATCCAAGGGCTGCTCTGTTGCAGTCATCTCAGTCTGTGTTGCCACCTCAGCTCTTCCAATAACCTTTGAGAGCTCCGAACCCCTTTCGTTTGAATATTGAAGTTCATGTTCAAGTTTTTCCCATTTCAGAGTCCTGTCCTTCAGCATATGCAGGAGTTGGCTGACCGTTAACTCCTCTGACATCAGACGTTTTGTGTGCTCCTGCTCCATTTTCTCCATCAGCTGCTTCTGTTGTCTTTCCAGATTCTCCAACTCTATATCCAAGAACTCTTTCGTTGCATTCAACTCTTGCTCAAAACGGCGAAGCATTTGTTCTAATTGCTGTTGTAGTTTGAAATGGAGTTGAGTTCGAGCCCGGTGTCCCTCAGAAATGGGCACATCAGTAGACTTGCCAGACTCAGAATCCACAGTTAAACTATGTTGTTGTTGCTCAGTGGAATTCTGTGCTGAAACTTTGTCTTTTGCACCTGAGTTGGGCTTACCATCATCCGTTCCAGAGTCTGGGCCGACTATCTTCACCGAGTTCTCACTCGTTATTGTTTGTAGGAAATACCAGTCCATATTCATTTTCCTAATCCACTCCCGTCCTAGTAGTGGAGGACCTCCTTCAGATATCACATATAAGTCCATTATTTGACTGTCTTCGCCCTTGTGGACCACTGCAACCTTTATTTTCCCGATGGGGTACACTCTTTGCCCCGTGTATGTTTTCAATATAATCCCCGTATCCTGTAGGGGAATATGTTGGAATAACTTTCCGTAATCTTTCTTATTTATGACCGTCAATGCCGATCCAGTGTCCAATTCCAGTTTTACTTGGACTCCTTCTATCTGAAGAGTGACCCAAATTGTCTGGAGGTCTGCACCCTTACCAGCGTTGAGTACTCTTAAGCTAGCCAGTTCATTACTGCTAGCGTCTGAATCGGACTCCTGTTCGGTCACCTTGTGTACCTTTGCGTATTTTCCTTGCGGTGACTTCTTGTTGCTGGTCTTCTTCCCTGACCTGCATAATCTAGCTATATGTCCAAGCCTACCACAAGTTCTACATTCTTGGTTTTTAAGCCAACACTGGTTCTGATCATGCGTTGTCTTTCCACAACGATAACATTTGCCAGAACTCACACCCAATTTGTGTGCACTGAGCTCCGGTGACCGTAGCTGCATTACTGCCGTGCCTCTCGCTGCGGCTTCGTGTGCTGCTGCCATAGTGACCGCCTTCTCAAGCGTCAGCTCATTCTCCTCGAGCAGTCGCTTTTGTGTATCCTGTTTAAATAAACCACACACAAATTTGTCTCGTAGTGCATCTGTCAGTCCCGTTCCAAACTGGCAATATTTCGCTAATTTACGCAATTCCAGCAAATATTCAGCATTGCTTTCATGCTGTAGCTGCCTTCTGTCATAAAATTTAAATCGTTCCGCTAGCATCAGCGGCGTGGGGTTTAGATGATCTTTCAGGACAGTAACAATCTCATCGAACGTCTTATCCGCCGGTTCATCTGGTGATAACAGGTGTTTCAATTGCCCGTATGTCTTCGCACCCATTAAATTTAATAATGTTAGAGCTTTATCTTGGTCACGAATTTTATTGGCCTTACAATAATTTTTTACTCTTTCAACATATATGGCCCAATCTTCGAGGTCACTATCAAAGGTACTAATATTCCCGTGTTTAGGCATTGTAGATTTGCAATTTCTCAGATTTTATTTTCTTTACTTGTTATCAAAGATGGCGGCTTCCCGCTCTTGCCGTCGTCCTCCGCCCACAAAATGGCGGTTTTCCCGTGCTTGGCGGTCTTCACCCGTCCCCCGACGCCGTCTCCTTTCAGCCCCCGAGTGCGGCCCTTATCTTCTGTGCGATCGATAGCCCGCGCTGTGCACCGCGGCTCTCGCACCTTGAGCTTCTGCAGCCGCCGCGCCTTTCAGTCCGAGTGCGGCCCTTATCTTTGGTCCCGATCGCTGGCCCGCGCTGCGCCTCGCACTTGAAGCGGCTCCCGGCCTCTGGCTCACCCGCTCGCGCGGCTCTTGCTCGCTCCCTCCCGGGTTCTGGCTTACCCACGAGGTTATGGAGGCTTCAGGGTCCTAATGCCTGTCGCTTCCAGTCGCTGGAAGCTGTCAGGATTTCTGCTGCCCTTCAGTTTTGAGTGGGGTGTTGAGGATTGAAACCTCTCTTCAACGTCCTGTCTTTGGACGAAGCCGCCGTGGAATAACTGCCGCAGGGTTCGAACCGACTCGTCGCCAGTGTTAAGTATGTGTATTGTATTGAACAATTAACACAAAGACTTAAACGTATAACTCAAACAGGTCTTTACTGGTTGGAGGTAGGGACTGCACGTAGGTCTTTACTTCATGCCCACAGGCGGGAACTGAGGGGAGATCAGTACCCACAGTACTATTTATACCCCTATGGCCAGGAGTGGTACTGCGTATCACTACGCCCTACAAGTAGTGCAGTCCTGTCCATAGGTTCAAAGTAGCACACATATTACATACACAACATTTATGAACCACACCAGCCTCCTCCCACCCGACTTCATCTAACCATATCACCAAATCCTTCTATTCCTTTCTCCCTCATGTGCTTATCCAGCTTTCCCTTTAATGCATCTGTGCTATTCGCCTCAACCACTCCCTGTGGTAGCTAGTGCCATGTTCTAACAGCTACAGAAAATGCTGGAAAAACTCAGCAGGCCAGGCAACATCCGTGGAGAGAAAATAGAGTCAACGTTTCGGGTCAAAACCCTTTGTCAAGGCTGGTCTTGACAAAGGGTTTTGACCCGAAACGTTGATTCTATTTTCTCTCCACGGATGTTGCCTGACCTGCTGAGTTATTCCAATATTTTCTGTTGTTATTTTGGATTTCCAGCATCTGCAGTATTTTCCTATCGTACTAATGTTCTAACAGCTCTCTGGGCAAAGAAGTTTCTCCTGAATTTCTTATTGGATTTATTAGTGACTATCTTATATTGGTGTCCTCTAGTTTTGGACTCCTCCACTGGTGGAAACATCTTCTCTGTGTCCACCCTATCGAACCCCTTCATAATATGAGGTCACCCCTCAGCCTTCCCTTTACTGGAGAAAAGAGACCCAGCCTGTTCAGCCTTTCCTGATAGTTATAACTATTCTTGATTGATTTTGTCTTCCTTCCTACTCTTTTCAGCCCTGGTGGTGTTCTACACTATGGGTCTTGGCTCTTCATCTAGGTTCATCAATGTTAAACCAAAACAATAGACCACTAATAAATCAGCAGGCGTTTGACTGTCTAAATATTTTCACTGTTGTCAGTAGAGGCGAATCCCAGCCTTGGCTGATGACAGATTCTCTGCTGGTACTGTTCGTAACTGGCCCCAGGGCAAAACTGTGCCATCAGTATAATGACACTCTTTAAACACGAGGCAAATATAATGGATGAAATGGTAAACAATTCTTTTTTAGTCTTTAACAATTTACACAGCAATTGCATTTAATGATTAAAATCATTTAGAACCATGAAAGGCTGTCAAAGGATGTGGCATCGTTGGTTTTCATTCCCCCCCACCCCGCCCTACAGTATTACTGAATGATTGCTTTTCCTTTGGTTGTTTTGAATGCGTCACTTGCAAGTCTTACGCTCTCTATCTCCCACAAAATAATGGATTTTGTGCTGTCAAAGCAAAATGGATCTGGAAAGATAATGAAAGATCAGAGTTAGAATCAGCATTGGAGAGCGCTAATCCTGGCACCTAGCCCCTGGATCCCGCAGTCCGCTGCTCATTTAGTCATCTGGCAACGTGAGAGTGTCGGGACGGTAGAGGCATCCTCCAGACTCAGCAATTCCAGCCTTTCTACTGTCAACATTTCACATAAACTCAGCCTGTAATTGCAGACAGCCATTGGTGTTTGCATTTCTTACATACGACACCCTGTCAATTTGTTGGAAAAGAAGGGATAGAGTCTGCAGGAAGAGATATTAAGTTTGGAAGGGACAGTTATTAAATGCAGAAAATCATCCTTCTGGTAATGCTCTGCCCTTGTTTTGCTGTCTTAATAAATTCCTCGTTGCGTCTTCCATTTCACTGAAGTTCAGCTCAACAACTTTGATATGTGTTACTCTTGAACCCTGGGTTGCATTTCTGAACTCCCAACACTGGCCCGCATCTTGCTGTAAAAGTAACGGGGAGTTCATGATGTACGCCGTTATTATGGCACAAATCGGCAGCAGGTTCAGGTTTCAGGCCAAGGTGAGATATGCCGTGAGTTGCGAATCGCCATAACCTGCCGGTCGATTTACGCTGCAACACCGTTTGCCTCGCTCAAATGGCAGCTCGACCAAACAACAGCAACTTGTGTTTATATAGCTCCTTTACCGTAGTAACTCATCCCAAGGAGCTTCTTCTTCTTCTTAGGCAGTCACTCGGAACCGAGGATGACTTGCTTCCACATTAAAAATGAGTTCGCAGGTGACTGATGAGTCCAATGCGGGACCTGCAGTCTCTGTCACAGGTGGGGCAGACGGTGGTTGAAGGGGCGGGTGGGTGGGGTGTTTGGGGTGACGTGCGCTCCTTGCGCTGCCTGCGCTTGGCTTCCGCTTGCTCCCGGCGAAGAGACAGGAGGGGCTCGATTTTCATCGGGCCGTTGAGGCGGGATTGGAGGCATGTGGGGGGTTAAAATTGCAAAAACTGGCGGGCAGGCCCAACCCCGCCTCCAAGCAATTTTAATGAAGTCGTGTCTACTGGTCCCGTCTCCGTCCCGCCTCCAAGAGGCGGGATAGGCCGTTAAGGCCCTTAACAAGCACTAAATTGCCTCTATAATGCAATTTTGATAGGCTTTGGTGATTTTAACCCTTTTCCGACGTGAAGCACGCCTGTTCTGAAACACGACGGTGAAACCTGGCGGGAGCACAATTGGATTGCTGACTATTAGCTGCAGCTCCACCATTAAATAGGATAGTTGATCAGCCATCATTTGCAGGTGGCAGGTCTGGGGAACTTTTAGAAGGCATAACCACAGCTGTGGAAGTTTGGAGCCTAACACCCATCTCCAGTGTGACCTCCTGGGAAACCCCTTTCGCCACCTTCACTGAGTGCTTCCTCAACTGAGGCATATACCAAGTAATCCTAAGCCCTCAATGTGGAAGTCCCATTAGCGAACTGACACATGCCACAACTACAGCAATAGCCATCAGATTTTTTATTTACAGTAATCATCTGATGGCTTTTTAACATAAAACATCAAATTTCACCCAAGTGACTACCCTTGTGACTATTTGTGCAGTATCTTTCTCTTACGCGTGCTCCTACGTGGTGCTTCCCCTGTGGCTTCAGCAGATGTGGAGGCCCCTTGCTCACTTTCTTGCTGCTCCTGTCTCGACACCTTTGGCGGGCGTCCTCTGAGGTTGCGAACCTGTGAGGGCTCGGCAACAGTCTGCTGCTCCTGCGGCTGTGCAGGGGTTGAGACGCCGATCTCAGTTGGGTGTGGACTCTGGTGGGGCTCTGACCGAGGGCTCTGCAGTGGCATGGAAGTGTGAGCGCTTGGAGCGGAGCCCCCACTTCCTTGATGTCTGCCACCAACTTCCCTCTCATGGGTCAGGTCCCCCTCAGCGCTTGCAAGTGGCTGGAGAGCACCTTGCTGCACAATCAGGGGGGCCATGGGGACCCGTATCTGCACTGGCAGTCCTACTCAGAAGGACTTCCATGAAGGTCTGGTTTCTCTGTTCACTAGATGACAATCGCTCCTCCAGAGATGTCATTCTATTCAGAACACTCACCATGTTTTCTGCACTCTGGCGACTTATCACCTCCATGGACGTTGCCATCCTTTCCATGGTGATGCATTTATGCACCATTGACTCCACAAAGGCTCTGCTCATGTTCGCAATGGACTCCTCCATTCGCACCACACTTGCAGCGACCCTGGAGACAAAACCTGCCAGAGACTCCTGCATCTGTTCCTGGAGTTCCAGCACTACTGATCTTATGGATGGGCCCAGAGGCAGAGGGCCGACATGCAGCTGAGCCGAGCTGGCAGGGTCCTGCGCCCTCTGACTAGGACTCTCCACTGCTGTCCCTGTCTCCACAATCTGCTGATGCTCACTTGTGAGCTGTGATACACCAGCTGACAGCACTACTCTATCTCGCGATGGTCCCACCGAGGTGTGAGTGTCTGCGCTGGTGCTGGGTATGCTGAATTCTGCTGACGCTGCACCCTCAGAGGTTGCAGCTTCCTCTGAGGAGTCTGAATGCTCAGGCTCTTCCTCCTGGCTAGTGGGGATGGATGCTTGCGATGGTCCTGTGGGGGAGTAAAGGAAAGAGTCAGAGATGTGATGCCAAGGTTACACGCACATTGCATATTGCAGATGATCATAAGTCCATCTGTTAGAGCTTCAGAATCATTATCAGCAACTCATACAATGTCATTGAGAGAGATGGAAAACTACTCTGTCACCAGCTTGCTGTGATGCGCCCGTCTGTCCGTCCCCCACTTGCGCATCGTCCTCCACTCCCACAATCTCCAGGACTGCATCCTCCCAGGGGCTGAGGTGGGCTACTGAGGGTGGCCCTCCTCCTGTCCTCGTTCTTTCTCTCTTATTGTGAGCTCTCTTTTCCTGCAATGAGGGAGACAAGTGGAAGTTGAGTTAGAATGAAGGAGTGAGTGTAGAGAATCCATAGCATAGATGCTTAGAAGGTGACAAAGATGGAGTGAGGTGGCAAGACCAAGGACCCCGCCTGTGTGTTGTCAGTTGTTTTCATAGCATCACAGTGATAGGGAGTGTGAGGGCTGCATAGTTGAATAGTTAGGAGAATGTGACCATAGAGAGAAAGGGAATGGGTAAGGGTGCATGGATGTCAGTGTCAAGTGGGATGTGGAGGAAGAGATTGCTAAAGCTGAGTGCTGGTGAGGAAAGGCAATGGGGATCAGAATGAGGGTGATGGGAAATCCATACTCACTTTTCCAGTGCGCAGAAGGTCATGAAATCTCTTCCTGCACTGAAGCCAAGTTCTGCGGGTTACTGACAATGAGTTGACCTCCTCTGCCACCTGGGTCCACACAGCCTTGGTTTGCTGGGGACTCTTCTTCCTCCCTGAAGAAGGGAAGAGCACCTCTTTATGTGCTCTTGCTCCCTCTACTAAAGCCTGCAGGGAAACGTCATCGAACCTGGGAGCAGACCTAGGTCTCTGGCTGGCCATTCTTCCTCCAGGACCCTCTCACTGCAAAGGCCAAAAGGTTGGCAGTCTGCAGAAGAAGCAAGGCTTGTTGCAGACCTTAAATGCAGAAGCAATGATGACGTCATCGGAGGTGACTTTCAGACTGGAAAAACTCATTGGCCATGGGTTCCCACACGTTGGAACTCAATTGGCCGATTAAGTTAAAATCGCATCATTCTCCCACATCGATTTAGAATCGGGTGGCTAACACGAAATGCGGACTACACGACCCCAGCCCGCCCCTGAATCAAAATCCAGCCCGAGATGTTCGGCGTCTTCCCGGATGCTTCTCCTCCACTTTGTGCGGTCTTGGGCCAGGGATTCCCAGGTGTCGGTGGGGATGTTACACTTTTTCAAGGAGACTTTGAGGGTGTCTTTGAAGCGTTTCCTCTGCCCACCTGGGGCTCTCTTGCCGTGCCGGAGCTCCGAGTAGAGCAGTTGTTCCTCCATCGCCTTCTCCCAGTGGCTGAAGAGCTCCTCCCAGAGTCGCAATGCGGATTCCACCCACTAAGGGGCACAATAGACATGATCTTCACCGCACGTCAATTACAAGAGAAATGCAGGAAACAGCACCAACTGCTGTACATGGCCTTCTTTGATCTCACAAAAGCCTTCAACACTGTCAACCATGAGGGATTATGGAGTGTCCTCCTCAAATTCGGCTGCCCTCAAAAGTTTGTCACCATCCTCCGCCTGCTTCACGACGACATGCAAGCCGTGATCCTGACCAACGGTTCCACCACAGACCCAATTAACGTACGGACCGGGGTCAAGCAAGGCTGTGTCATTGCACCAATGCTCTTCTCGATCTTCCTTGCTGCAATGCTCCATCTCACCCTCAGTAAGCTCCCCGCTGGAGTGGAGCTAATTTACAGAACAAACGGGAAACTGTTCAACCTCCGTCGCCTCCAGTCCAGATCCAAGGTCGTCCCATCCTCTGTCGTCGAATTACAGTATGCAGACGATGCTTGCGTCTGCGCTCACTTGGAGGTCGAACTCCAAACCATCGTCAACACCCTCACCGAAGCATACGAGAGCATGGGCCTTACACTAAACATCCGTAAGACAAAGGTCCTCTACCAACCTGCCTCCACCACACAGTACTGTCCCCCGACTATCAAAATCCACAACAAGGCCTTGGACAATGTGGACCACTTTCCATACCTCGAGAGCCTACTGTCAACAAGGGCAGATGTCGAAGACGAAGTCCAACACCACCTTCAGTGTGCCAGTGCAGCCTTCGGTCGCCTGAGGAAGAGAGTGTTTGAAGACCAGGACCTCAAACCCGGCACCAAGCTCATGGTCAAGAAGCCTCACAGGAGCATTATCGAACAAAATTTTGCAATGAACCACATGAAGAGATATTAGGGCTGATGACCAAAAGCTTTTTCAAAGAGGTAGGTTTTAAGGAGCGTCTTAAAGGAGGAAAGAGAGGTAGCGAGGCCGAGAGGTTTAGGCAGGTAATTCCAGCGCTTAATGCCTTGGCAACAGAAGGCACGGCCACCAATGGTTGAGCGATTATAATCTGGAATGCTCAAGAGGCCAGAATTAGAGGAGTGCAGATATCTCAGTGGGTTGTGGGGCTGGAGGAGATTACAGAGCTAGGGAGGGGTGAGGCCATGGAGGGATTTGAAAACAAGGATGAGAATTTTGAAATCGAGACATTGCTTAACCAGGAGCCAATGTAGCACAGTGAGCACAGGGGTGATGGGCGAATGGGACTTGGTGCAGGTTAGGACACGGGCGGCAGAGTTTTGGATGACCTCAAGTTTACGGAGGGTAGACCGTGGGAGGCCAGCCAGGAGTTCGTTGGAATAGTCAAGTCTAGAGATAGCAAAGACATGGATGAAGGTTTCAGCAGCAGATGAGATGAGTAGGACTTTGTGTGGTCGAGGAAAACCCAAACGGTTTGCTCTGTTCTTGTGTCAGGTACCAGTCAATGCCAAAAAGAAATTGAACACTGGACACAAATCAAAAGATAAAGACCCAAAATTATAATGTATATACCTTTAAGGGGGGAACTACTTTTTCCAGCTCATGTATACTGTAGTACCGACAGTGACCACACCTGTATATAGCACTGAGTAGTAATCTGTACACTTAGTTCCAGAGTGAGCCACGTTGAGTAAACACCTGTTGTACCGTTCTCCTGCAGTCTGTGTCTTACTACTGACGGACACAACATTGGTGACGAGGATGGGATTCTCATACATACCCTTGAAAGACACAAAAATTATTTTGAAGACGTACACGGGGCAAAAAGTCTACCCCAAAGGAAAAATAAGGGTGACCGTTATATATAACGGTAAGGAAACACCAAAACTAGACCTGTATGTATTGCAAGATGGAGGACCACCATTACTGGGACGTGAATGGATCCGGAAAATACAGCTGGATTGGCATTCCATACAGGCACTGACTGTGGCTGCCAAAAAGGATGACGACGTCACACCTGGGCGACTGTCAAAGATCCTAACCGACGCGCAAGAAGTGTTCCAGCAAGGACTCGGAACACTGAAAGGCATGACAGCAACAATTAAAATCGAAGAAAACGCAAGCCCAAAATTTTTTAAGGCCAGACCGGTACCTTATGCGATCCGCCCAGCCGTCGAAACAGAGCTGGAGAGTTTGGAACATTCAGGAGTACTGTCCAAGGTAGACTGGAGCGAGTGGGCTACACCCATCGTCCCTGTGATGAAAAAGTCGTTGAGCAGCACGCCTGGGGAACCAAGGAAGGTTTGCATCTGTGGGGACTTTAAGGTAACAGTGAACCCAGTCCTTCACACCGTGCAATATCCACTTCCGCGGATTGAAGATATTTTCGGCTCGCTATCTGGAGGTGTGTCTGTGTATAATAAGACACAGACTGCAGGAGAAATGGTACAACAGGTGTTTACTCAACGTGGCTCACAGTGGAACTGCCTGTACAGATTACTACTCAGTGCTATATACAGGTGTGGTCACTGCCGGTACTACAGTATACATGAGCTGTAAAAAGTAGTTCCCCCCCTTAAAGGTATATACATTACAATTCCTCCCCTTTTACATTCACAGTACCATAACACTCATTTAACAATTAAATATCAAACTAATTACAATTAACACTTTTAACATGCAACATTAGATGGAAATAGTCTATTTATATATTCAGTCTTTGGGGAGGCTTCCTGATCCTTTCTGGATAGTGCCTTTCCCGAGTGTCTTGCTCTTGGTGCGGAGGCGATTCTGGCCCCCTGTCGTCGGTTGGTTCATCAGCTTCCGATGCTACTGTTTCTGGGGTAGATGCGACCTGTACGTCGGGTTCATCACCAGGTACGTATGGGCGAGGCATGGGGTTGACTTGTTCCTGTGACTCTAGGATCTGGTCAGCATGGCGTCTCACGATGCTCTCCCCAATGTCCACTGTGTACATTAGTGGGCCCTGCCGTGTGCATATCATTCCTGGCTGCCATTTTTCTGTTCGGTAGTCGCGGGCCAAGACTGGTTGCCTTACATTGAAGCTGCTTGTTGGCTTCTCATGGATTTGCTGGAATTGCTTACTCTCAACATCTCTTCGTACGTTTGGTCTGAGCAAATCCAGGCGAGACCTTAACCTTCGGTTAAAGAACATCATGGCTGGGGCCTGGTTGGTGACTGCATGTGTCGCATTCTGGTAGGCGAATAGGAAATTGTCCACCTTGTGCTGCAGCGGAATGTTGTCATTGTACATAGCCTTTATTGCCTTCTTAAAGGTTTGTACGAACCTCTCAGCCAATCCATTTGTGGCTGGATGATACGGGGCGGATGTGTAATGCCTTACCCCATTCTTTTTGAAGGACCTCCGGAACTCTTCGGACACAAACTGTGGTCCGTTGTCGGAGCAAATCTGTTCTGGCAAGCCATTCCTGGCAAAAATGGTCCGTAGGACTGCAATAGTTTTCTCCGTGGTGGTGGAGGACATTTTGATGACCTCAGGCCATTTTGAGTGCGCATCCACGGCTATTAAAAACATTGAGTCCATGAATGGACCAGCAAAATCAATATGCACCCGTTGCCATGGAGATGAGGGCCACTCCCATGGGTGTAGAGGGGCCTGTGGTGGTGCATTTTGGATTTCTGGCATCCTGAGCAGCTCTTGGTCAGGTCCTCGATTTGTTTATCGATTCCCGGCCACCACACATTAGCCCTGGCTAGGCTTTTCATTTTTACCCCTCCCAGATGACCCTCATGAAGCTCATTGAGCACTCTATTAACTTGGGTGGAATTACCACTCGGGATCCACACATCAAGGTCCCCCGGCACACTGACAGCTGTTCTCTTCTTGTCGAGAATTCTGGCAACAGTGAGTCGCCATGTGCTGGCCATCCCTTCACCGTCAAATCATATACCCGAGACAGTGTCGGGTCATTTTGGGTTTCCTTTTCGATACAAGCGTTAGTTACCGGTAGGTATTCAACTATAGTCGAATGGAATATTTCGACAGGATCCACTGCTGGTGCTTCCTCTGCAGTAGGCAATGGCAGGCATGATAGCCCATCAGCATTTCCATGCTGTTTCGTGCCCTTATATTCAATCTCATAGTGGTGCGCCCCTAGAAAAAGTGACCATCTTTGTAGTCGCTGCGCAGTCATCACTGGAACGCCCTTCTTCGGATTAAAAATGGAGACAAGAGGCTGGTGATCAGTCAGCAAGGTGAATTTCTGCCCGTGCAGATAGTGATTGAACTTTTTCACTCCCCACACTAGGCTGAGGGCCTCCCTGTCAATCTGGGCGTAGTTACGCTTGGCTGAGGTTAGTGATCGTGATGCAAAGGCTATTGGCCTCTCTGAGCCGTTCGGGAATTTGTGCGACAGCACCGCTCCAATGCCGTAGGGTGACGTATCACATGCCAACTGAATTGGTAATGCTGGGTTGTAATGGGCCAATACCTCTTTCGATGTGATTAGTGTTTTGCTCTTCTGGAAAGCTCGTCTACATTCATCACTCCACTTCCATGGCACCCCAGTTTGCAGTAGGGTGTTCAGTGGGTGTAGTATTGTAGACAAATTTGGCAAGAACTTATGGTAGTAGTTTACCAGCCCGAGGAACGACCTCAGTTGTGAAACATTTTCCGGTGCTGGAGCCTTGACTACTGCCTCAATCTTCTCTGGGGACTTATGTAACCCCTCTTTATCGATAACGTGGCCACAATACGAGATCTGTTTTCTAAAAAACTCGCATTTGGGGCGGTTAGCTCGGAGCCCATATTCCTGCAATCTAGTGAGCACCTGCTCCAGGTTGGCAAGGTGATCACTGTCATTTTCGCCCGTGACCAGGATGTCGTCCAAATAACACTGGGTCCCTGGGATCCCTTGCAGGACTTGTTCCATTGCCCTCTGCCAAATAGCCGGAGCTGATGCTACCCCGAATACCAGCCGGTTGTATTGGTAGAGACCTTTATGGGTGTTGATTGTGAGGTATTTCTTTGATGCTTCTTCTACCTCCATTTGCAGATACGCCTGGGCCAGATCAATCTTAGTGAAGCGTTTCCCTCCAGATAGCGAGGCAAAAATATCTTCAATCCGCGGAAGTGGATATTGTACGGTTTGAAGGACCGGGTTCACTGTTACCTTAAAGTCCCCACAGATGCAAACCTTCCTTGGTTCCCCAGGCGTGCTGCTCAATGACTTTTTCATCACAGGGACGATGGGTGTAGCCCACTCGCTCCAGTCTACCTTGGACAGTACACCTGAACGTTCCAGACTCTCCAGGTCTGCTTCGACGGCTGGGCGGATTGCATAAGGTACCGGTCTGGCCTTAAAAAATTTTGGGCTTGCGTTTTCTTCAATTTTAATCGTCGCTGTCATGCCTTTTAGTGTTCCGAGTCCTTGCTGGAACACTTCTTTCGCATCAGCTAGGATCTTTGACAGTCACCCAGGTGTGACGTCGTCATCCTTTTTGTCAGCCACAGTCAGTGCCTGTATGGAATGCCAATCCAGTTGTATTTTCCGGATCCATTCACGTCCCAGTGATGGTGGTCCTCCATCTTGCAATACATACAGGTCTAGTTTTGGTGTTTCCTTACCGTTATATATAACGGTCACCCTTATTTTTCCTTTGGGGTAGACTTTTTGCCCCGTGTACGTCTTCAAAATAATTTTTGTGTCTCTCAAGGGTATGTGTGAGAATAGCCGCTCGTAGTCCCATCGGTTTATGACTGTTAGGGCTGATCCTGTGTCCAATTCCATCTTTACCTGGACTCCTGCTATCTTGAGAGTGACCCAAATGGTTCGGTGATCCCCCGTTGTGATCACATTATGTAGTTTCAGACAACTCAGTTCCCTGCTTTCGGATTCGTTATCACTCTTTTGTTCATCTGAACTATTCTCCGTCATCTTATGTACCTTCTTGTACTTTTCTTTGGTAGATTTCTTATTGCTGGTTTTCTTTCCCGACCTGCAGACTCATGCTATGTGTCCTACTTTTCCACACTGTCTGCAGACTTTGCCTTTGAACCAGCAATCATTCTGGTCATGTGTTGTTCTGCCGCAGCGATAGCACTTCTCTGTTCCATATGACATTTCATTTGTGCCATATTCTTGCGGTCTCTGTTGTATCTCTGCAGCGCCCCGTGCTGCTGCTTCATATGATACCGCAATGCTGAAAGCCTTTTCCAGCGTAAGGTCCTTTTCAGATAAAAGCCATTTCTGGGTTCCTTCACTTTGAAGCCCACACACAAACTTGTCCCTTAAGGTATCTGCCAGTCCCACTCCAAACTGGCAGTGTTTCGATAGTTTGCGCAGTTCTGTTAAATAATCAGCATTGCTTTCATCCTTATGCTGGTTCCGTTTGTGAAACTTGAATCTTTCTGCTATCAGCAGCGGTGTGGGGTTTAAATGTTCCTGTAGTATCGTTACTATGTCTTCAAAACTCTTTTCCATTGGCTTCGTTGGGGTTACTAGGTTTCGTAATAAACCATACGTCTTTGCACCCATTAAATTTAACAATACCGACGCTTTCTTGTCATCTGACACCTCATTTGCCTTGCAGTACACCTCTATTCGTTTGACATATGTAGTCCAATCTTCGACTTCATTGTCAAATGCGGTGATACTGCCATTCTTCGGCATTTTGGGTGTGGTTTAAAATGGCATCTCCCAATGGCTTAAAATGGCGTCTCCCGTGCTTTCCTTCCTCCCCCGCTGCTGCCAACGCCGCTCCCGGCGGTTCTCGTGGCAATGGCGGCGCCCTGTAGGTTTCGCGCGCTTCTCCTGCGCTGCTGCCAATGCCGCTCTCGGCGGTCCTCGTGGCAATGGCGGCGCCTCGCGGGTTTCTGCGCGTCTCTCTCTCCCTCTCTTCGATGCTGCTCGGCCCCTGAACACTGGCTGCGCCCTGTGCGCTCTGCCCTCTCTCTCTCTCCCCCGTCGACACTGCTCGGCCCTTTGCTGTGCCGCTCGGTCGGACTCTAGCCCGCCGCTGTCCGGGAAGGGTCTGCGCACTACCTGTTGCCAGCCTGTTTCGCTGGGCCACCTCGACTGGAAAGCCAAGCCTGGCTCTCGACAGCCTCCCCCGCAATTCTCGAGTCTCTGCTGGATGACTGGGCGGTTGCCCGTGGTCGACGCCCGAGTCTCTGGCCTTGACCTCCAATCCACTGAACTCCCGGAACGAATCCCCGGGAGGTGATGCAGAGTTGCAGGTAGGTTCGAACTTGCCTTATCGCCAATGTTGTGTCTGTGTATAATAAGACACAGACTGCAGGAGAAACGGTACAACAGGTGTTTACTCAACGTGGCTCACAGTGGAACTGCCTGTACAGATTACTATTCAGTGCTATATACAGGTGTGGTCATTGCCGGTACTACAGTATACCTGAGCTGTAAAAAGTAGTTCCCCCCCTTAAAGGTATATACATTACAGGAGGGAAACGCTTCACTAAGATTGATCTGGCCCAGGCGTATCTGCAAATGGAGGTAGAAGAAGCATCAAAAAAATACCTCAGAATCAACACCCATAAAGGTCTCTATCAATACAACCGGCTGGTATTCGGGGTAGCATCAGCTCCGGCTATTTGGCAAAGGGCAATGGAACAAGTCCTGCAAGGGATCCCAGGGACCCAGTGTTATTTGGACGACATCCTGGTCACGGGCGAAAATGACAGTGATCACCTCGCCAACCTGGAGCAGGTGCTCACTAGATTGAAGGAATATGGGCTCCGAGCTAACCGCCCCAAATGCGAGTTTTTTAGAAAACAGATCTCGTATTGTGGCCACATTATCGATAAAGAGGGGTTACATAAGTCCCCAGAAAAGATTAAGGCAGTAGTCAAGGCTCCAGCACCGGAAAACGTGTCACAACTGAGGTCGTTCCTCGGGCTGGTAAACTACTACCTTAAGTTCTTTCCAAATTTGTCTACAATACCACACCCACTGAACACCCTACTGCAAACTGGGTTGCCATGGAAGTGGAGTGACGAATGTAAACGAGCTTTCCAGAAGAGCAAAACGCTAATCACATCGAAAGAGGTATTGGCCCATTACAACCCAGCACTACCAATTCGGTTGGCGTGTGATGCGTCACCCTATGGCATTGGAGTGGTGCTGTCGCACAAATTTTTGGACGGTTCAGAGAGGCCAATAGCCTTTGCGTCACGATTACTAACCTCAGCTGAGTGTAACTACGCCCAGATTGACAGGGAGGCCCTCAGCCTAGTGTGCGGAGTGAAAAAGTTCAATCACTATCTGTACGGGTAGAAATTCACCTTGCTGACTGACCACCAGCCTTTTGTCTCCATTTTTAATCCGAAGAAGGGCGTTCCGGTGATGACTGCGCAACGATTACAAAGATGGTCACTCTTTCCAGGGGCGCACCACTATGAGATTGAATATAAGGGCATGAAATAGCATGGAAATGCTGATGGGCTATCACGCCTGCCACTGCCTACTGCGGAGGAAGCACCAGCAGTGGATCCTGTCGAAATATTTCATTCGACTATAGTTGAATACCTACCGGTAACTAACGCTCGTATAGAAAAGGAGACCCGAAATGACCCGACACTGTCTCGGGTATATGATTTGACGGTGAAGGGATGGCCAGCACATGGCGACTCACTGTTGCCAGCACTCTCGACAAGAAGAGAACAGCTGTCAGTGTGCCGTGGGACCTTGATGTGTGGATCCCGAGTGGTAATTCCACCCAAGTTAAGGGATAGAGTGCTCAATGAGCTTCATGAGGGTCATCTGGGAGGGGTAAAAATGAAAAGCCTTGCCAGGGCTTATGTGTGGTGGCTGGGAATCGATAAACAAATCGAGGACCTGACCAAGAGCTGCTCAGGATGCCAGAAAGTCCAAAATGCACCACCACGTGCCCCTCTACACCCATGGGAGTGGCCCTCATCTCCATGGCAACGGGTGCATATTGATTTTGCTGGTCCATTCATGGACTCAATGTTTTTAATAGCCGTGGATGCGCACTCGAAATGGCCTGAGGTCATCAAAATGTCCTCCACCACCACGGAGAAAACTATTGCAGTCCTACGGACCATTTTTGCCAGGAACGGCTTGCCAGAGCAGATTTGCTCCGATAACGGACCACAGTTTGTGTCCGAAGAGTTCCGGAGGTTTATGCAGAAGAATGGGGTAAGGCATTACACATCCGCCCCGCATCAGCCAGCCACAAATGGATTGGCTGAGAGGTTCGTACAAACCTTTAAGAAGGCAATAAAGGCTATGTACAATGACAACATTCTGCTGCAGCATAAGGTGGACAATTTCCTGTTCGCCTACCGGAATGCGACACATGCAGTCACCAACCAGGCCCCGGCCATGATGTTCTTTAACCGAAGGTTAAGATCTCGCCTGGATTTGCTCAGACCAAACGTATGAAGAGATGTTGAGAGTAAGCAATTCCAGCAGATGCATGAGAAGCCAGCAAAGAGCTTCAATGTAGGGCAACCAGTCTTGGCCCGCGACTTCCGAACAGAAAAATGGCAGCCAGGAACGATATGCACACGGCAGGGCCCACTAATGTACACAGTGGACGTTGGGGAGAACATTGTGAGATGCCATGCTGACCAGATCCTAGAGTCACAGGAACAAGTCAACCCCATGCCTCACCCATACGTACCTGGTGAGGAACCCGACGTACAGGTCGCATCTACCCCAGAAACAGTAGGATCGGAAGCTGATGACCCAACCGACGACAGGGTGCCAGAATCGCCTCCGCACCAAGAGCGAGACACTCAGGAAAGGCACTATCCAGAAAGGATCAGGAAGCCTCCCCAAAGACTGAATATATAAATGGACTATTTTCAGCTAACGTTGTATGTTAAAAGTGTTAATTGTAATTAGTTTGATATTTAATTGTTAAATGAGTGTTATGTACTGTTAATCTAAAAGGGGAGGAATTGTAATGTATATACCTTTAAGGGGGGAACTACTTTTTACAGCTCATGTATACTGTAGTACCGGCAGTGACCACACCTGTATATAGCACTGAGTAGTAAACTGTATAATTAGTTCCAGAGTGAGCCACGTTGAGTAAACACCTGTTGTACCGTTCTCCTGCAGTCTGTGTCTTACTACTGACGGACACAACAAAAACTTCTATAAAAGTTGGGTTGTTTTTAAAATTCTATCTCAACTCATGGGTCATATTAGGAGTGTATTTCGTATTGCAATTTCAGCTTTGTATTAAAGACAAAACCGTTATTCAATTGCGCAAGGTTGATTTTGTAAAGATGTGTAATGCCACAGGCCCATTTACAGCGTCAATCAGATAGTGGCCTTGCAATATTTTGATGCTATCCCTCCCTAAACCTCACCGGCTCATTATATCTCTCTCCTCCTTTAAGACGCTCCATAAAAATATCCCATTGACCAAGCTTTTGGTTACCTGTCCTAATATCTCCTTCTTTGGCTCGGTGTCAATTTTTGTCTCGTTACGCTCCTGTGAAGCACATCGGGACATTAAAGGCGATACATAAATGCAAGTTGTTGTTAGTATTCCATATTTACGATAGATCTACTGTTTAAATGAGACAGGTTTTTTGTATAGGGGCAGAAGCCATCTTTGAATTTTTTTTAAATGACCTGTGCCTATTTGTACGTATCTTTGTTCATCAATAGGAAGCGAAGAATTTTAAAAGAAACAAGTTGTAGATTTATGTGAGTTACTCCTGATTTATCTTGACCGTATTTTCCGGGCCCCGCAAGTTCCGGTTTTCTCGCACGAAGCGCATGTGCGAAAACCCGGAACTTGCGATCTGTCAAGAAGAATCTTCTTGACAGATCGTAGCCGTCCCCGGGAAAAGGGCCTCCGTGGGTGAACATTTGGGCTATTTGCCCAACTACTGCCCAGCGAATTCCTATGAAACTCTTACGCCTGGTAAAAACAAGCGTAAGGCCTGCTTTCACCAGTGTTAGAGTTTAAAGGAATATAAAAATAATTTTTTGTTAATTATTTAAACAGTAAAACACCTGTAAAATAAGGTACAGTAATTTTTAAAACATTTAAATTTATTTTTCAAAAAATTAAATTTTTGTTTCAAATGTTTAATTAAATGGTATTTTAATTAATTTTAAATATGAAATGTTTATAATTTGTTTGTTTGGACCGGCCCACGTGCTCCCAGGGGTGCTTACGCATGTCTATGCATAGAGGCCCAGGAGCGCGAGTCTCCGTGGATCCCGAGGCACCAGGTAGACGCGGATGTTATTTGCGGATCAGTGGCATTTCCCCGCGGGAAGCCTGCGACCGCATATTCAGGCCCATTAACTCAGTCAAGACTCATAATAAGAACATAAGAACATAAGAAGTAGGAGCAGGAGTAGGCCATACGGCCCCTTGGGCCTGCTCCGCCATTCAATAGGATCATGGCTGATCCGAACTTAGACTCACGTCCACTTCCCTGCCCGCTCCCCGTAACCCCTTATTCCCTTATCAGCTAGGAAACTGTCTATCTCTGTTTTAAATTTATTTAATGTCGCAGCTTCCACAGCTCTCTGAGGTAGCAAATTCCATAGATTTACTACCCTCTGAGTGAAGAAGTTTCTCCTCATCTCAGTTTTGAAAGGGCAGCCCCTTATTCTAAGATTATGCCCCCTAGTTCTAGTCTCACCCATCAGTGGAAACATCCTCACCACATCCACCCGATCAAGCCCCCTCACAATCTTATATGTTTCGATAAGATCGCCTCTCATTCTTCTGAATTCCAATGAGTAGAGGCTCAACCTACTCAACCTTTCCTCATAAGTCAACCCCCTCATCTCCGGAATCAACCGAGTGAACCTTCTCTGAACTGCCTCGAGAGCAAGTATATCTTTTCTTAAATATGGAAACCAAAACTGTACGCAGTATTCCAGGTGTGGCCTCACCAGTACCCTGTATAACTGAAGCAAGACTTCCCTGTTTTTATACTCCATCCCCCTTGCAATACTCCACAGATATGTTTGCTTTTTCCAACAAAAAGGAAACATTACAGGGTAACATTTGTTTTTGGTGTTTTTCTAACCAAAAACAAATTAGATTTTAATTTAGATTTGTCTACATTACAACAGCGAATGTACGTCTTTGGTTTTTGAATGCTTCTGGACGACTGAAAACGTGAAAGGCTCTATGTAAATGCAGCGTGTCCCGTCTACAAAATGCACTTGAGCAACTCATCAGGGCTTCTTCAACAGCATCTCCCAAACCCGCAACCTCTACCACCTGGAAGGACAAGGGCAGCACAACATTTCCTTTTGAGCATAAGAAAAAAAGGGTTTTTACCTTGCTGTTACTGAATGCCCATATAAAGAAAGAACTTGATTTTATATAGCACCCTTCACAGCTTCAGGACGTGCGGAAACCTGAGCTGAATTTGATGTTACGATAGCAAAATACTGCGGATACTGGAAATCTGAAAGAACAACAGAAAACGCTGGAAAAACTCAGCAGGCCCGGCAACATCCGTGGAGAGAGAAACAGAGTTAACGTTTCAGGTCGAAACCCTTCGTCAGAACTGAGAAAAAAGCAGGAAATGAAACAGATTGAAAAGCAAGTGTGGGGGCTGGGAAATGGGGGAGGGGATGAAAGAACAAAAGGGAAGGTCTGGGAAGTGAAGAGACATTAAGAGATATTCAAGGCGAGACGAGATGGTAATAGGACAGGTAAAGAGACAAAGGATGTCTCTAGATGAAGTGTGAAATGCGCTGGCAGAGTGAGAGACAGCTGCCATGTGGGAGAGAGAGAGAAAGGAAAAGGCACAAACCAAAGGTGTGGATAAAAAATATATAAAAATATAATAGGGGCCGAGGTTATGATCTGAAATTGTTGAACTCGATATTGAGTCCGGAAGGCTGTAAAGTGCCTAATCGGAAGATGAGGTGATGATCCTCGAGCTGTTCCTTGATGTTGCTGTGCTACCAGTTGATCTGAAGAGCAGAGTTTCTTTTGAGTGAAGTTGGAGGGGGGCTGTTTGGGCAGGTGTTTTGCAGTGGGGGCGATTGTCCCACTTTCCTGAAAGCACCTGCAGTAGGATGGGACAACTGAATCTTTCAATTGTCAGTTTAAAGAAAGAAAGAACTTGCATTTATATAACGTCTTTCACAACCTCAGGACCTCCCAAAGCGCTTTATAGTCAACAAAGTACTTTTGAAGTGTCGTCACTGCTGTAATGTAGGAAACATGACAGGGTAACACTTGTTTTGGTGTTTTACTGCTTGTTTTTTTTGTTATTTCTTTGAGAATGAAAAAGTTATCCATTACTTGAAATGTTCAGGTGATAATCCTACAAGAGGAGTTTTTCGGAAATGTAATTTAATGGTGTCCTGACCCTTAGACTGCCATGAGCTTTCTGGGCCAACTGTCTTTTTGACAAGTTGTCACCTTCTGGAATACATGGCTGAAACAAATGCTAACACTATACAGGTAGCAGGAAGTCTGCTCATACATCAATAATAGCTTTATTACTGCAAAATTAACCTTAAACAAATAAGCTTTTGAAAACATCATGTTAAATGAAAATAAAAAAAGAGCTAAACTTTGCTGTTTATGTTCTGTTATTCCACCCCCCATTGTTCTCATGTCTTCCACATTTCCTGTCCATTTCTGATATTTTAAATTGAATCCTACTCTTTTTCCAAGTCATGTATTGCAAATTGCCCTTGCCTTTCTTTTAACAATGTTTAAGTTGTTTAACTTACCTTTGTTCTTTGCATGCCCGTCTCATCAGTTATTTTGGATGACAAGAAACTTGTCATTTTTGGGTCAAAGGTCCACCATACCCTTACTGAAATGACAGTGCTGAAGACTGACATAGTCAAATTACAGATAAAAACATAAAGGAAAGAAGACTTGCATTTCTATAGCGCCTTTCACAACCTTTCCCAAAGCGCTTTACAGCCAATGAAGTACTTTTGAAGTGCAGTCACCGTTGTAATGTAGGAAACGTGGCAGCCAATTTGCGCACAGCAAGCTCCCACAAACAGCAATGTGATAATGACCAGATTATCTGTTTTTGTTATGTTGATTGAGGGATAAATATTGCTCAAGACACTGGTGATAACCCCCCACTGCTCTTCTTTGAAATAGTGCCGTGGGATCTTTTACGGCCACCTGAGAGGGCAGACGGGGCCTCGGTTTAACGTCTCATCTGAAAGACGGCACCTGCAACAGTGCAGCGCTCCCTCAGCACTGCACTGGAGTGTCAGCCTGGATTGTTGTGCTCAAATCTCTGGAGTGGGACTTGAATCCACAACCTTCTGGCTCAGAGGAGAAAGCTATCCACTAGCCCACAGCTGACACATAACCATGCAACCTGGTGATGTTAAGAAGGACCATATTGGTCTCCTGGACTAGTCTCTATCCCCTAAGGGGGTTTTCAGAGAGGAATGTTCCAGGTATTTTCCCCCTAATTGACCTGGATTTTGATCTGGTTTCTTGCCTCTCCCAGGAGATCAGATGCTTTCGGGTGGGGTGGGGGGACAGTGTATGTATTGTGATGCACAGGGCATCATAACTGTATGGGCCAGGCTGGATGGACCAGGAGGTCTTTTCCTGTCCGTCATTTTTCGTATGTTAATCAGTATCACATTTTCCAAATAAAACAGGAAATATCTAGTGATGGAAAAGGAGGATCCATGTTTGGAAGGGTAAACTCACTCGTAGCCTTCGGAGGGGGGTGTTAATTCATTTGGAATTGGGAATAAAAAAACACTTGGCACTATAATTCAGAGACGCTGGAGCAATTAAAGTATAAAAGAGAAAATGAGCACACACAGCTTAAAACTCAAGGAAAGGTGGTGGGCTTGGGAATAATTATCAATAACCTACAGACGAGATACACAAGGGTGCAAAAAAGAAACACCAGACTGGGGATGAGATTAAAATGATCTAGATGTATTCCTTTGTGGGATCATTTGGAACCAAAAGCAGACAAGGATTGTCTGACAAATTGCGATGGAAAGAGGATTGAAAAGGCTGCATGAGGCAAAGAAAGAGAGCAATTATGCCTCGTTTTGACAGGTCCAGGGAATATTTGATCTTCTAACCTCACAGCACTTTCAATAGCTGCATATTTCATTGGTAATTAAATGAGTGGAAAAGCAGTTTGAAATATGAGGCAGAGCTATATTCAATAGACCATATAGGTTCCAATTAGCTCATCCCATCTATTGAATCATTGCAGTAGGCATTAGCAACCCTAGGGCATGGGAGGGTACATTTAGCAATGTTTTTGCACTTCTGATTGTATTCTAGTGTGTGTGAGAAAACAGGATCAGTGTCGGCTGTGATGCCTGCCAAGAGATTCACAGCTGAAGGATTGGTCACTCGGGTGAGGTACAGGAGGACCGCCGGTACCCATGGAACTGTACCCCAACAGGAGTCAAGGCCTTAATGAGAACACAGGGAGAGGTTTGAGAGGAGGAAGAAAGAGATGCTGCCTATGCTGCAATAAAAAAATGCAACGGAAATAACATTATTTAATTTCTTCAAATTGATCACCGGTTGGGACTGTTGGATGAATTAGACAAGGGGGCCAGGAGCAGAAGTATTTGCCTATCCATGGTGAGGCTTGCATTTGCATTTAAGGAGGTGTAGAGCTGCTATCCAGGGACTGCACAAGCAGTGGAAGGTTTGGTGGCAGTGGGGTTAAGATAGCGGTAGGTGTGAACAATATTGTGGCAGCCTTGGTGCTGGAAAGGGTGTAAGCTCAGTCCAGGGTCCAAGAGGACATTGAAATTGTGCACTGTTGCATTCAGCAAGAAGCGGAATGGAAACAAGCTATGGTGAGATGTTTTGTGCTGGGACCTGGACAGGGTGGCTTGTGATCTTGCCAAGGTTAAGTTGGAGAAAGCTCTGGCTCATCCATGACTTAATGCCGAGGGGCAGTTGGTCAGCCCAGAGCACTTAAGACGCCAAAGGTGGAGGCAGAGAAGTAAATTATATCGGACATATGGCACAGAAACAGGCCATTCAGCCCAACCAGTCCATGCCGGCGTTTATGCTCCACTGGAGGCATAAAAGTTGATCCCATGTTTATGAACACGGTAGAAGCACCAAGATGAGGAATAGGATTATAATGGGCATGGACTACATGGGTGCAGGAGTAGATGTCCCTTCAGGTGTTGGGATGGTTGGGTTTAAATATGAAGATGTAGAACTACAAGAGGGTGAGGGACCATGGAGGAGAGGTGGTGGAGGTCGATGGAGCAATCAACCATATTGAAGGACATAGAGAGGTCAAGAAGGGCAAGGCGAGATGACCTTCTGCACTCACGGTCACACAACAACAACTTATATATTTATATAGCGCCTTAACGTAGTAAAACGTCCGAAGGCTGTGAGGGTGCCGGTTAGTTCCCTCAGTAACCCCTAGATGGCACCTTCACTTTTTTTTTTCCCTTTGCTAATTGTTACTAGTTTCTCCTGTGTTTATTACTTAACTGCCTTTTATCAGGTTTATTGGTTTCACCTGTTTTTGCTTGTATTTAAGTTCTGTGGTTTCTTCCCTCTGTGCTCAGTCTAGACAAGCCGTTTGCCTAGTGGTAGCTTGTCTTGAGCTACTATGTTTGTAACTGTTTACCTGTGTGATTCTGGTAAAGTACTTTTATTTAAGACTGCATACCTGCTTCTCGCCTTGTCTGTCTGCACTTGGGTCCAGAACCAGCCTCACCCTGACAGCAAGACTGAGCCAATATGGACCCAGCAGTGATGGAGGAATTTTGTTCTATTCTCTCCCATCAAGGTGCTTTCCTCGGCCGCCTTGAGCAACTTCTCCAAAGCATTTCGGACAAGGCAAATACGTGGACTCAGACCATTCAACACCCAGCCGCTGTGGCTTCTGCTCAGGATGTTCCTCCTCAGTCAGTTCCTTTGGGTACTACCCCACCGGTCACCGACCTCCAGACTCACCGAGAGCCTCGCCTACCCGCGCCAGAGCGCTATGACGGTCATCCGGGCAAGTGTCGCGGCTTCTTGACCCAGTGCTTCCTAGTTTTTGAACTCCAACCCTCCATGTTCCTATCACCCCGCTCTAAGGTAGCGTTCATCATATCACTAATTTCAGGAAAAGCTCTCGCCTGGGCTACCGCTATCTGGGAGCAGCAATCTTTCGTCTGCTCGGACATTCTCCTTTTCGCCGAAGAGATGAGCAAAGTCTTTGACCATCCTGTGAGTGGACGGGAGGCAGCTAAGAGACTTTTGAATCTCCACCAGGGCAACTACAGCGTAGCCGACTTCACCATTGAGTTCCGCACACTCGCTGCGGAAAGCCGCTGGAACACCGAGGCCCTTCTCTCCACATTTCTTCATGGCCTTTCTGAATCTATCAAAGATGAACTGGCGTCCAGAGAGGTTCCGGAGGACCTTGACACGCTCATCTCCCTTGCCATCAGAGTGGATAACCGCCTCCGGGAGCATGGTAGAGAGAGGAGATTCACTACTTCCACAGAGGTGAGATCTTCCGGTGTTTCGAATCTGACCAAGAGTTTCCAAGTACTCCCGAGTCCACCTGTTAGCACAGAAGAGGAACCTATGCAACTCGGCAGAACTCGGCTCTCCCAGTTTGAGAGACAGAGGAGATTGAGAGAGGGGCGTTGTCTTTACTGTGGCCTGTCTGGCCATCTCAGAGTCACATGCCCTGAGCTTCAGGAAAAAGCCAGGAGGATTGGGAAAATACTGACAGATCAAATCCCTTCTCCTACCCCTTCTGTCTTCCAAACCCTGCTTCCCGCTCGTCTCTCTTGGGAGGGACAACAGTACAACCTCCAGGCGTTTGTTGACTCCGGGGCCGCTGGCTGTTTTATCGATGCCACCCTTGTGCGCAGCCTGAAAATTCCTTTCTCCCGCCTTGACAAGCCTTTACAAGTCACCGCCCTCGACGGCAGGCCCCTTGGTTCTGGGTGCATTCATCATATCATCGGAGTATTACATGTCCAAGTAGGGGAGAGACATCAAGAGTTGCTGCAGTTTCACCTTATCGATTCACCTGGGCTCCCTCTCGTTCTTGGACATCCGTGGCTCTCTCTTCACAACCCTCACATTGACTGGACTACCGGGACTGTGCTGGAGTGGGGTCCTTCATGTCTAGCCAACTGTCTTAAGGTCTTCCCTAGTCTGCCCCGTCCTTCCTCTCCCGAGCCAGCTGATCAGCTGAACCTTGCTCATGTGCCCCCTGAATATTCAGACCTCCATGCTGTGTTTAGTAAGAGGCGGTCCACTACACTCCCCCCACACCGGTCCTACGACTGTGCCATTGATCTCCTGCCTGGCACTAGCCCCCCTCGGGGTCGGCCCTACTCTCTCTCTGGCCCTGAGAATGTTTCCATGGAAGAATACATCAAGGAAGCCCTCGCTACAGGTTTCATTCGCCCTTCCACCTCCCCAGCGGGTGCTGGCTTCTTTTTTGTAAAGAAGAAGGATAGTGGTCTCAGGCCTTGCATAGACTATCGGGGGCTTAACAAAATTACCATTAAGAACCACTATCCTCTTCCTTTGATGTCTTCAGCGTTTGAGCAGCTGCAGGGAGCTACCATCTTCTCCAAACTTGACCTCCGCAATGCGTACAACCTGGTCCTCATTAGGGAGGGGGATGAATGGAAGACTGCCTTTATCACCCCTAGCGGTCACTGGGAATACCTCGTCATGCCCTTTGGTCTCACTAACACTCCTGCTGTCTTCCAAGCTCTGGTCAATGACGTGCTCCGGGATCTGCTGAACCAGTTCGTGTTTGTTTATTTGGATGACATTCTCATCTTCTCAAAGTCCCCCCAGCAGCATGTACAACACGTCAGATGGGTGCTGCAGAGGCTCTTGGAGAACCGTCTCTTTGTCAAATCCGAGAAATGTGAATTCCACGTCTCTAAGGTCACCTTCCTGGGCTACGTCATCTCCTGTGGAAGCGTCCAGATGGATCCTAGCAAGGTTCAAGCCATCTTGAACTGGCCGCGTCCCACGTCGGTTAAGCAGGTTCAGCGGTTCCTGGGATTCGCCAACTTTTACAGACGCTTCATCCGCAACTTCAGCTCCCTTGCCGCCTCCCTCTCCGTGTTGACCAAGGGCGCGTCTTTACAGTTCAGTTGGTCTTCTGAAATGGAACGGGCCTTCCAGGAGCTCAAACAACGCTTCACCTCTGCTCCCATTCTGGTACACCCTGACCCCACCCTGCCCTTTATCGTAGAGGTGGATGCCTCGGATATTGGAGTCGGGCGGTCCTGTCCCAGTGCTCCCCTAAGGACCAAAAGCTACATCCCTGTGCCTTCTTTTCCCGTCGCCTGAAGCCAGCAGAAAGTAACTACGATGTCGGCAACAGGGAGCTCTTGGCAGTTAAGTTGGCCTTGGAGGAGTGGAGACACTGGTTGGAGGGAGCAGAGCATCCTTTTGTCGTCTGGACCGACCATAAAAATCTGACATATATCCAGGACGCCAAGCACCTCAACCCTCGGCAGGCCAGGTGGGCTCTCTTCTTTAACCGGTTCAACTTTCTCCTGTCTTACCGCCCAGGGTCTAAGAACCTCCAACCGGATGCCCTTTCTCGCCAGTTTGACCCCTCGGAAAAGGACCGGACCCCGAAGCCTATCATCCCCAGTTCCTGCATCGTTGCTCCCGTCGCATGGGAGATTGAGACTGTGGTGCGAGGGGCCCAACAACAGGAGGCTAACCCTGCAGGAGGCCCTCCTTATAGCCTTTATGTTCCCAGTCAGGTGCGCGCCCAGGTCCTTCAATGGGGGCACTCTTCTCGATTGACTGGTCATCCTGGGATCCGTCGGACTCTCGAGTTCCTTAAGAGGAGGTTCTGGTGGCCCTCTATTGAAGCCGACACCTGGGCCTTTGTCTCCGCTTGTCCCGTCTGTGCCCAGAACAAGACATCCCAACAACCTCTGCTTGGTCTCCTGCATCCCTTGCCCAACCCCAGCCGTCCCTGGTCTCATATCGCCCTGGATTTCATCACCGGGCTACCTCCATCTGAGGGATTCACTACCATCCTGGTTGTGGTCGATCGCTTTTCCAAGGCTGCTCACTTCATCCCTCTTGTCAAGCTTCCCTCTGCCAGAGAGACTGCCCAGCTGGTTGTCCAGCATGTCTTCCACCTCCATGGCTTCCCCCTGGATGTCGTCTCTGACCATGGTCCCCAGTTCTCATCCAGGTTCTGGAAGGCTTTTTGTTCCCTCCTGGGTGCTTCCGTCAGTCTCTCCTCTGGGTTCCACCCACAGTCTAACGGTCAGACTGAGAGAACCAACCAAGATCTGGAGAGGGTGCGAAGAAGCTTTGTGTCCTCCAATTCTTCCACCTGGAGCAAGTATTTGGTCTGGGCGGAGTACGCGCACAATACCCTTCAGAGCTCCTCCACTGGCCTCTCACCTTTCGAATGTCAATATGGCTTCCAAATGCCACTCTTCCCTGAACAGGAGAGGGAGGTAGGAGTCCCGGCTGCCCAGGGGTTCGTCCAATGTTGCCGCCGTACCTGGAGGAGGGTCCGATCTGCCTTGCAGCTCGCTTCTTCTCGGCAGAAAGTGCAGGCTGACCGACACCGCCGCCCATCTCCTTGGTTCCGGACCGGACAGAAGGTCTGGCTGTCTACCCGGAATCTTCCGCTCCATGTAGAGTCCCACAAGTTGGCTCCCCGGTTCATCGGACCTTTTAGGATTTTGGAAAAAGTAAACCCTGTGGCCTACTGGCTCCTCCTTCCTCGGTCGATGAAGATACATCCCACGTTCCACATCTCTCACCTCAAGCCAATACTTACCAGTCCCTTGGTTCCTGCTTCCAGACCTCCCCCCCCCGCCCCGCATGATTGACGGTCAGCAAGCCTACACTGTCCGGCGCCTCCTTGATAGTCGCCGGGTTAGGAGGAGCATTCAATACCTGGTCGACTGGGAGCGTTATGGTCCTGAAGAGCATTCCTGGGTTCCGGCCCGGGGCATTTTGGATCTTGAAGTCATCAGGGATTTTCGCCGTCGCCACCCTGATCGTCCAGGAGGAACGTCAGGAGCCGTTCCTAGGGGAGGGGGTCCTGTGAGGGTTGTTAAGTCTGTGAGTTGTTCAAGTAATTAATACTCAGACTTAATCAGTAACAATAAAACAGGTCTTTACTGGTTGGAGGTCGGGACTACTCTGAATACAAGATTACTGCACAGTGCTTATATACCGGTGTGTTCACCCCCGGTATTACGTCTACAGCAGCCTGAGAAAGTAGTACATCTCTTAAGGTGGTACAGGCTTAAGCTCTCTTAAGGTGGAACAGGTTACATACACAACACTCCTCCCTTCTTAGCTTTATAGTCATCCCCCCATTTAACATAACGTAATAACATATATACATATATAACTTCATGTTTAACGTAACATATCACAGATTCAGTCTCTGCGGAAAACAGTTCACAGATTCAATCTCTGTGGTGTAGTCGGTTCACGTTACTCATTCAATAGTCCTTTCATGGATTTAACAACTTGAACTTCCGAACTGATTTGGCTCCGTTCGGAGGGACCACGTGTGTGATCTGGTAGAGGTGATAATGGTTCAGATGGGTCATCTTCTGTTTTTCCTTTTCCTTTTCTGCTTCTTGGAGACTCTCTGGGCTCCATTGTCAGCTGCCACAGCTGCCAGCTGCATGCGCAGTTCCTCCTTCTCTTCCTCCTGTTTCCGTCGTAGAGCCAGCTTCTCCCGATGTTCCGTAGACTTTTGGTGCTCCTCCATGATTTCTGCACTTTGGGAGTCGAAGTTACAAGCTGGGCAGGACAGGACATCGTAATATTCGGTGTCGTCCACCAGGTCATGGTAATATTCGGTGTCGTCCTGAGCTAGACCAGTGAGAGGGTCGTCTATTTCCTCCATACCCAGCTGGACGTTAGCCAGCTCTTGTTCCAAATCCAGACATCTTTCCTGAAGAGACTTCTTCATGTGTACCTCTGCATCCAGCTTTTTCTGGGCTTTCAGCAAGTCGTTTACTAGTGACCTCATTTGTGATTTTAATACTTCAACTTCCTTTGGAGATTGATTGATCGGACTATGCAATCCCTCTACCGGAGCAGCTGTTTCAGCGGTCTGTTGTTCTACATTGACGTGAGTCAGCGTACTTTTGGCATCCAATGGCTGCTCTGTTGCAGTCGTTTCAGTCTGTGTCATCACATCAGCCATCTCAATGACTTTTGAGAGCTCCGAACCCTTTTCCTTTGAAGATCGCAGCTCGTGTTCAAGTTTTTCCCATTTCAGAGTCTTGTCCCTCAGCATATGAAGGAGTTGGCTGACCGTTAACTCTTCTGACACCAGATTATGGCACGCACCTTCAGAACCTGAATCAGCTTTGATTCGTTCGGCCTCCTCGCGCTGATGGTTGGTGTGCTCCTGCTCCATTTTCTCCATCAGTTGCTTCTGTTGCCTTTCCAGATTCTCCCACTCTGTAACAAAGAACTTTTTTATTTCATTCATCTCTTGCTCAAAACGGCGAATCATTTGTTCTAATTGCTGTTGTAGTTTGAAATGGAGTTGAGTTCGAGCCCAGTGTCCCTCAAAAATGTGCATATCAGTAGACTTGACAGACTCAGAATTCTCTGTTAAACTATGTTGTTGTTGCTCAGTGGAATTCTGTGCTGAAACTTTGTCTTTTGCACATGGGTTGGTCTTACCATCATCAGTTCTAGAGTCTGGGCTGATTATCTGCACCGAGTTCTCACTCTTTATGGCTTTTAGCGAATGCCAGTCCATATTTATGTTTCTAAACCACTCCCGGCCTAGTAGTGGTGGACCTCCCTCCGGTAGCACATATAAGTCCATTATTTGACTTCCTTCGCCCTTGTTGGCCACTGCAACCTTTATTGTCCCGATGGGGTACACTCTCTGCCCCGTGTAGGTTGTCAATATAATCTCCGTATCCTGTAGGGGAATATGTTGGAATAACCTTCTGTAATCTTTCTTATTCATGACCGACAATGCCGATCCAGTGTCCAATTCCATTTTTACTTGGACTCCTTCTATCTGAAGAGTAACCCAAATTGTCTGGAGGTCTGCACCCTTACCAACGTTGAGTACCCTTAAGCTAGCCAGTTCAATACTGCTTAAGCCAGCCAGTTCATTACTGCTAGCGTCTGGATCGGACTCCTGTTTGGCCACCTTGTGTACCTTTGCGTATTTTCCTTGCGGTGACTTCTTGTTGCTGGTCTTCTTCCCTGACCTGCATACTCTAGCTATATGTCCAAGCCTACCACAAGTTCTACATTCTTGGTTTTTAAACCAACACTGGTTCTGATCATGCGTTGTCTTTCCACAACGATAACATTTGCCAGAACTCACACCCAATTTGTGTGCACTGAGCTCCGGTGACCGTAGCTGCATTACTGCCGTGCCTCTCGCTGCGGCTTCGTGTGCTGCTGCCATAGTGACCGCCTTCTCAAGCGTCAGCTCATTCTCCTCGAGCAGTCGCTTTTGTGTATCCTGTTTAAATAAACCACACACAAATTTGTCTCGTAGTGCATCTGTCAGTCCCGTTCCAAACTGGCAATATTTCGCTAATTTACGCAATTCCAGCAAATATTCAGCATTGCTTTCATGCTGTAGCTGCCTTCTGTCGTAAAATTTAAATCGTTCCGCTAGCATCAGCGGCGTGGGGTTTAGATGATCTTTCAGGACAGTAACAATCTCATCGAACGTCTTATCCGCCGGTTCATCTGGTGATAACAGGTGTTTCAATTGCCCGTATGTCTTCGCACCCATTAAATTTAATAATGTTAGAGCTTTATCTTGGTCACGAATTTTATTGGCCTTACAATAATTTTTTACTCTTTCAACATATATGGCCCAATCTTCGAGGTCACGATCAAAGGTGCTAATATTCCCGTGTTTAGGCATTGTAGATTTGCAATTTCTCAGATTTTATTTTCTTTACTTGTTATCAAAGATGGCAGCTTCCCGCTCTTGCCGTCGTCCTCCGCCCACAAAATGGCGGTTTTCCTGCGCTTGGCGGTCTTCACCCGTTCCCCGACGCCGTCTCCCTTCAGCCCCCGAGTGCGGCCCTTATCTCCGCCGCGATCGATGGCCCGCGATTTTCACCGCGGCTCTCGCGCCTTCAGTGTCTGCTGACGCTGCGCCTTTCAGCCCGAGTGCGGCCCTTATCTTTGGTCCCGATCGCTGGCCCGCGCTGTGCCTCGCACTTGAAAGCGGCCCGGCCTTATCTCCGATCGCGATCGATGGCCCTTATCTCCTCCAACTTCCCCAGCCCTGTCTTTGCAGCCGACGCTGCACGGCTTACCCCACCACCTAGGTTGAACAAGGAAACTGCAGAAAGACTTCTGTCAGTCGCTGGAAGCTGTCAGGATGGCTGCTGCACTCCAGTGCTCAGTCGCTGATGGAGGCTTCAGAGTCCTAAAGCCTGTCGCTTCTAGTGGGGTGGTGATGTTTGAAACCTCTCTTCAACTGCCGCAGGGTAAGAACCTGACTCGTCGCCAGTGTTAAGTCTGTGAGTTGTTCAAGTAATTAACACTCAGACTTAATCAGTAACAATAAAACAGGTCTTTACTGGTTGGAGGTAGGGACTACTCTGAATACAAGATTACTGCACAGTGCTTATATACCGGTGTGTTCACCCCCGGTATTACGTCTACAGCAGCCTGAGAAAGTAGTACATCTCTTAAGGTGGAACAGGCTTAAGCTCTCTTAAGGTGGAACAGGTTACATACACAACAAGGGTGCCGGTTAGTTCCCTCAGTAACCCCTAGATGGCACCTTCACGTGTTTTTTTCCCTTTGCTAATTGTTACTAGTTTCTCCTATGTTTATTACTTAACTGCCTTTTATCAGGTTTATTGGTTTCACCTGTTTTTGCTTGTATTTACGTTCTGTGGTTTCTTCCCTCTGTGCTCAGTCTAGACAAGCCATTTGCCCAGCGGTAGCTTGTCTTGAGCTCCTATGTTTGTAACTGTTTACCTGTGTGATTCTAGTAAAGTACTTTTATTTAAGACTGCATACCCGCTTCTCGTCTCGTCTGTCTGCACTTGGGTCCAGAACCAGCCTTGCCCTGACAAAGGCACTTCACAGGAGTATTATAAGACAAAAAATTTGACACCGAGCCACATAAGGAGAAATTAGGTCAGGTGACCAAAAGCTTGGTCAAAGAGGTAGGTTTTAAGGAGCGTCTTAAAGGAGGAAAGAGATGTAGAGAGGTGGAGAGGTTTAGGGAGGGAATTCCAGAGCTTAGGGCCTAGGCAGCTGAAGGCACAGCCATCAATGGTGGAGCGATTATAATCAGCGATGCTCAAGAAGGCAGAATTAGAGGAGCGCAGATATCTCGGGGGGTTGTGGGGTTGGAGGAGATTAGAGAGGTAGGAAGGGCCGAGGCCATGGAGGGATTTGAAAACAACGATGACGCAAGGTATCATTAGGGATTTTGACCAGGTTGGTCTCAGTGGCCTGGCCAGGATGAAAGCTAGACTGAGAATATTCAACCATGGAGTGTTGGAAGAAATGGGCATAGAGTTGGGAGATGACAAAGTGTTTCAGGATAATAGAGAAGAAGGGGAGGTTAGAAATGACAGAATTAAGGGGAGGAAGGTGATCAGAGCAGGTTTGAAGGCATAAGCAACAGCGCTAATAAAACAGAACAGCAAGAAGAAGTAAAGTGTCAGTAGTTGGATTGGGAGTGATGGTAGTTCTCATGGAGTAAAATAGCCTGATGAGGGAAGGAGGATAAGTGGCATAATATTTTGTGATGGGAGAATTCAGAGGCACAGAAGCTGAAGGGAGGGAAGAGGCTTAAATTTAGCAGATGAAGAAATCCATAGGCTCTTCATATTTGTTATCACAGGTGAGGGTGGAGGGAAAGGGAGGTCAAAGGAGGCAGTCTGTGGTTAAGAAAGGGCAATTGGAGTTGTCCCTCAGGATGATCCAGATGGATAAGAAGATGTAGCCACAGATGGGGAGGGGTAACATTGCAATAATAAGAAATAACCAGAGAAACACAGAGGGTTAAATTGGTATCAGGTGGCTGGGCAATGCTACGGTTAAATGCATATCTCCACACACCAGATGGTCATGGGTTTAGATCGCAGGACTGGCTGTCAGTCAAGTCCGTTTGCTACAGCTGGCATTAGTACACTCAGCTCTCAGAGGGCTCCTAGCTGCCTTATGAAACAGAGGGTCCCACCTCAGGAGACAGCCAAAACGTGATCACCTTTCCCTGCAACAAGTGCCCTGCCGACTGACTATGAAACACAGCTAAGGGTGGTCATAGAGAAGACCTTGACTTTCTCTGCTCGAGCTACTCAGCCAAAGGCAAAGGCAAAGCAACTCTGCAGGAAAGAGAAAGAAAAACGCAACTTAAAAAATAAACACAAGTAATAGCTTCATAAATAAAAGTCAGCATGGATTAGATGGGGAGATTACAGCTTGATAACCTCCTTTACTGTCCCTCCATGTGCAATCACTCCCTGGCCTCGCCCCCCCCCTCCCTCCCCCATCTCTGTAACCTCCTCCGGGCTCTACAACCCTCCGAGATCTCTACCCTCCTCCAATTCTGGCCTCTTGTGGATCTGTGATTTTCATCGCTCCACCATTGGTGGCTGTGCCTTCAGCTGCCAAGGCCCTAAGCTCTGGAATTCCCTCCCTAAACCTTTCTGCCTCTCTACACCTCTCTCCTCCTTTAAGTTACTCCTTAAAGCTTACCTCTTTGACCAAGCTTTTGGTCACCGGTCGTAATATCTCTTTATGTGGTTTGTGGTCAAATTTTGTTTGGTAAAGCTCCTGTGAAGCACCTTGGTATGTTTTACTACATTAAAGGCACTATATAAATGCAAGTTGTTGTTGTTTTACTTGCTTGCTTAAATCTCTTCCAAATTATTTTCCATCTAAACCCTCTACATTGAGCAACTCCTCATTTTCAGTGAATTCAATCTTCATTTAAATTTCTCTACCCCTTCTCCTATGACTTCTGCTCTTTGCTGTCCTCACTGAACCTTACCCTGAAAACTCACATCCACAGCATGCCCTTTGATCCTACCATTGCATGAGGCTTTGCCACCTCTGAGGTCACAACCATCGATAAGGTCATTTTCAATTACCTCTTTATTTCCTTCACCATCCAAATCTCCCTGCCCGCCTCCAATTCCTTTGTCCTAACTTTCTGCCCTGGTAAAGATACCACCGCCCCTCCCTCACTCCCTCCCCCCTCCACTGTAGGATTCACAAAATTGAACATTGTCCTATAAGGGTCTATTGTCAGAAAAGGCCTTAATTTTAAAGACTGTTTTAAAAGAAGCCCAGAAAAAGGGGCACACAAAATGGCCACCAGACCCCGTGATCAGCTTTTTGGGACATTTTAAAATGGTTCCTGCAGTCCACAGACAGCTTTTGTGGATTCAGCCCACAGTAAGTTCTGGAATGCAATTTCGGAGAATGCGAAACCAGACAGAACCTCATACATATGGATTGGATGCAGATCCAATCAGATTGGCCTGTAGATAAAGGCCATCAAAATGTTTACCCAGACAAAGGGGAACAGCTTCAAGTTCAAAGGGGGACATCAAGACCCATTAAAGGCAATACAAGGTCATTCCAGACCAGAGATGGCAGTTACCGGCCATCCCGAAAGTACTTTAAACACAATGACTACCCCTCTGTGCTACAAGCCCGCCAAAAGTTATATGGCGGGAGATAAGGGCCTCGATGAGAAGTATAATTGGAGACCTGGGGTAGCCATTAGGATGTTCGAGTTCGGAGAGAAGTTCGAGAGGGAAGATCGAGTCAGCGCCCAGACCCGGGGTAGCGATCGGGAGATCATCGACAAACCCCGGGCCATTTGGCGAGACGAAAAGACGGCGACCCTCCAAGAAGAAACCTATATGAAAATGGTCAAACAGTTGGTCTCTCTCCACGCCGACGTCCAGGCCTGCTAACATCCAGCCTGTCCGAGTCCATTACCTCGAGGGAGGAAAGAGTGTGTCGCAGCCCGCTGCGTTCCGCTGACCACGTGGAGACAGGACGCCTGAGAGGACCAAAACGCAAACTTCAAAACCTCTGTTTTCCAACTGGGACTGGTGAGCATGTTTCTGGCCCCTCATAATCTAATCTAGCTAGGTTTAGGGGGTGGGCATTTTAGGGGATAATTAACAATGAGTTGTTGTCCCTCGATGTTCCGTGTGTTTCCCTATTTCATGATGAACCTTGTAAAGTATAATATGCCTGTGGATATATTGGTTAGTACTGTATTATGATTTGTTTTTCCCTCCCATGTACCTTATTTTGGCTTACATTCAATTTTTCTTTTATGCAATAAAATTTCACTTTGTTTCATTAAACTTGGTCTAAAGTATTCTCTGCATTGTAGTTCCTGCCTCAAAGTCCAGTGTACAGAACCTAAGGGGTGAGTGGGTCGAACCACTCGGTAAATTACTGTGCAAAAGAGATAGAGGTCTCACCAGAGAGAGAGACCTAGCAAGAGAAAAACCCCTTACACCACCCACCCAATCTCCCTCCTTCCCCCCCTTTCTAACTCACTCTCCCTCACTCCCAACATCTCTCCTCTAGCCTTCCACCCATCATTACCCTCTTCAACCTGCTAAGCATGTTCTTGTTTCTGCCTTCAATGCCCTCATTCCCACTAGGTTCCTTTCAGTCTCCCATCTCTGCTGATACCCCCACAGTACAATCCCAACCTTTGTGACCCCGAATCTGAGGTACGCAGGCTTGATTGTACCTGCTACATGACTGGTCGCTTCAGACAGTTCCTCCTTTCCCTCTCGGCTGCCAGATCTTCCTATTACTCTGGATCATCTTGGAGAGCAGAAGCTACTCTTTCTAACCAATTTCGCAAATGGATCTAGAAATGGGCGGGGTGAGGGGGCCTCATTTCATAGAAACATAGAAGATAGGAGCAGGAGTAGGCCATTCGGCCCTTCGAGCCTGCTCTGCCATTCAATGAGATCATGGCTGATCATCCAAATTCAGTACCCTGTCCCTGCCTTCTCCCCAAATCCCTTGATCCCTTTAGCCTCAAGAAATATATCCAACTCTTTCTTGAATATACTTAATGAACTGGCCTCCACCGCCCTCTGTGGCAGAGAATTCCACAGGTTCACCACTCTCTGGGTGAAGAAATTCCTCCTCATTTCAGTCCTAAATGGCTTACCCCTTATCCTTAGACTATGACCCCTGGTTCTGGACTCCCCGGCCATCAGAAACATCCTTTCTGCATCTAGTCTGTCCAGACCTGACAGAATTTTATAGGTTTCGATGAGATCCCCTCTCAATCTTCTAAACTCCAGTGAGTATAAGCCCAATTGACACAATCTCTCCTCGTACGTCATTCCTGCCATCCCAGGTATCAGCCTGGTGAATCTTCGCTGCACTCCCTCCATGGCAAGAACGTCCTTCCTCAGGTAAGGTGACCAAAATTGCACACAATACTCAAGGTGCGGTCTCACCAAGGCCCTGTACAACTGCAGCAAATTATCCTTGTTCTTGTACTCGAACCCTCTTGCTACGAAGGCCAACATACCATTTGCCTTCTTAACCGCCTGCTGCAGCTGCATGCTTACCTTCAATATTGAATCCTTCTCTGATATTGACTCTGAGAATGGCATGGGACTCTGCCATGACCCCTGCTATCTGCTTCAGGTCCTCCCAGATAGTTCTCAGTGTCTCCATGTGGCTGCAATGTTCATTCGTCCACCTTCTTCTTAGAGCAGGACCCCAGAGATCCGAGTCCACAGGATCTGGAGCAGACTTCTCCGGAGCATCTGTTCCCCACCGACAGATCTCTCTTTTGCCTCTGTCTCCTCCTGTACCCCTTTGTGCTGTGTCTCACCCAGGTTATGGGATAATAAGGGTTAAGCTATGGAGGAACTTAATGATAAAGTTTCAGGAGGTGGTCACCCCCGCTGCAGAGAGGGAATGGGTGACAGTCAGACAGACAAGGAGGATCAGACAGGTAGTGCAGGAGTCCCCTGATTGCACCTCACTCTCTAACCAGTAGCGAGGGCGATAGTTCCTCTGGGGAGTATAGCCACAGCCAAGTGCAGGGCACCATGGGTGGCTCAGCTGTACAGGGGAGGGAGGAGGAAAATCGGGAAAGCAATAGTGATAGGAGATTCGATAGGGCAACAGACAGGTGTTTCTGCGGCCGCAGACGTGATTCCAGGATGGTATGTTGCCTCCCGGGTGCCAGGATCAAGGATGTCACTGAACGGCTGTAGAACATTTTGAGGGGGGAGGGTGAACAGCCAGAGGTCGTGGTCCATATCGGTATCAACAACATAGGTAGAAAGAGGGATGAGGTCCTGCAGGCAGATTTTAGGGAACTAGGAAAGGGACTAAAAAGCAGGACTTCAAAGGTAGTAATCTCCAGATTACTCCCAGTGCCACGAGCTAGTGAGTACAGGAATAGAAGGATAGAGCAGATGAATGCGTGGCTGGAGAGATGGTGCAAGAGGGAGGGCTTTAGATTCCTGGGAAATTGGGGCCGGTTCGGGGGAGGTGGGACCTGTACAGGCAGGACAGGTTGCACCTCAACAGAGCCGGAACCAATGACCTCGCAGTAGGGTTTGCTAGTGCTGTTGGGGAGGGTTTAAACTAATTTGGCAGCAGGATGGGCACCAGGATATAGCATTAGAAAGGAGAAACAAGGTGCACAGAGGATTGGGAGAGACAGATAGCACGAGAGTAAGAAATAGTACGGTATTAGATGGGGTCAGACTAAGAGAGAATAAAAGAAGGTCTATGATAGGTTTACAGTGCATGTGTGTAGACGCACAAAGCCTGGTAAATAAGGTAGGTGAGCTGCAGGCACAAATAGCCCCATGGGAGTATGATGCCATGGCGATAACGGAGACCTGGCTCAAAAAAGGGTAGGATTGTGTACTAAATATTCCTGGATATAAGGTGTTCAGGAAAGATAGGGAAGGAAAGAAAGGAGGTGGGGTGGCAGTATTGATTAAGGAGAATATTACAGTGCTGGAGAGAAAGGATGTCCTGGAGGGCTCAAGGACAGAATCTATTTGGTTAGAGTTGAGAAACAATAGAGGTGCCATTACACTACTAGGTGTATTCTATAGGCTGCCAACTAGTGGGGGGGATATAGAGGAGCAAATTTGCAGAGAAATTACAGAGAGATGCAAGAACTATAGAGTAGTGAAAATGGGGGACTTCAACTATCCCAATATAGACTGGGATAGTAATAGTGCAAAGGGCAGAGGGGGAAGAATTTCTGAAGTGTTTTCAGGAGAACTTTCTTGATCAGTATGTTTCCAGCCCAACGAGGGAGGAGGCATTGCTGGATCTGGTTCTGGGGAATGAGGTGGGTCAAGTGGAGCAAGTGTCAGTAGGTGAACATTTAGGGAACAGTGATCATAGTATCACAAGGTTTAGATTAGCTATGGAAAAGGACAGGGAGCAATCTAGAGTAATATTTAATTGGAGGAAGGCCAATTTCAGTAGGTTGAGAATGGACCTGGCCCAGGTAAATTGGAATCAAAGATTGGCAGGCAAAACTGTAATCGAACAATGGGCTGCCTTTAAAGAGGAAATGGTTCGAGTACAGCCAAGGTACATTCCCACGAGGGGGAAAGGTAAGGCAACCAAAGTCAGAGCTCCTTGGATGATGAAAGAGATAGAGAGTAAGATGAAGCAGAAAAAGAGTGCGTATGACAGATGTCAGGTTGAGAATACAAGTGAGAAGCAGGCTGAATATAGAAAGTTCAGAGGGGAAGTGAAAAAAGAAATAAGAGGGGCAAAGAGAGAGTAGGAGAATAGATTGGCAGCTAACTTAATAGGGAATCCAAAAGTCTTCTGTAGGCATATAAGTATTAATGGGTGGTAAGAGGAGGGGTGAGGCTGATTAGGGACCAAAAAGGAGACCTACGCATGGAGGTGGAGGGCATGGCTGAGGTGCTAAATGAGTACTTTGCATCTGTCTTCACCAAGGAAGAAGATGCTGCCAAAGTCATAGTGAAAGAGGAGGTAGTTGAGATACTGGATGGGATAAAAATTGATAAAGAGGAGGTACTAGAAAGGCTGTCTGTACTTAAAGTAGATAAGTCACCAGGACCAGATGGGATGCATCCTAGGATGCTGAGGGAAGTAAAGGTAGAAATTGTGGAGGTACTGGCCATAATCTTCCAATCCTCCTTAGATACGGGGGTGGTGCCAGAGGACTGGAGAATTGCAAATGTTACACCCTTGTTCAAAAAAGGGTGTAAGGATAAACCCAGCAACTACAGGCCAGTCAGTTTAACCTCGGTAGTGGGGAAGCTTTTAGAAATTATAATCTGGGACAAGATTAACAGTCACTTGGGCAAGTGTGGATTAATTAAGGAAAGCCAGCATAGATTTGTTAAAAGCAAATCGTGTTTAACTAACCTTGATTGAGTTTTTTGATGAGGTAACAGAGAGGGTTGATGAGGGCAATGCAGTTGACGTGGTATACATGGACTTCCAAAAGGCGTTTGATAAAGTGCCACATAAGAGGCTTGCCAGCAAAGTTGAAGCCCTTAGAATAAAAGGGACAGTGGCAGCCTGGATAGGAAATTGGCTTAGTGACAGGAAACAGAGAGTAGTGGTGAACGGTTGTTTTTCGGACTGGAGGAAGGTATACAGTGGTGTTCCCCAGGGGTTAGTACTAGGACCACTGCTTTTCTTGATATATGTTAATGACTTTGATTTGGGTGCATAGGGCACAATTTCAAAATTTGCAGATGACACAAAACATGGAAAAATAGTGAACAGTGAGGAGGATAGTGATAGACTTCAAGAAGACATAGACAGGCTGGTGGAATGGGCGGACACGTGGCAGATGAAATTTAACACAGAAAAGTGCGAAGTGATACATTTTGGTAGGAAGAACGAGAAGAAGCAATATAAACTAAAGGGTACAATTCTAAAGGGAATGCATGAAGAGAGAGACCTGGGAGTATATGTGCACAAATCGTTGAAGGTGACAGGGCAGGTTGAGATAACGGTTAAAAAAGCATATGGGATCCTGGGCTTCATAAATAGAGGTGTAGAGTACAAAAGCAAGGAAGTTATGATGAACCTTTATAAAACACTGGTTCGACCTCAACTGGAGTATTGTGTCCAATTCTGGGCACTGCACTTTAGGAAGGATGTGAAGGCCTGAGAGAGGGTGCAGAAAAGATTTACAAGAATGGTTCCAGGAATGAGGGACTTCAGTTACATTGATAGACTGGAGAAGCTAGTGTTGTTCTCCTTGGAGCGGAGAAGGTTGAGAGGAGATTTGATAAAGGTGTTCAAAACCATGAGGGGTCTAGACAGAGTAGATAGAGAGATAATATTCCCATTGGCGGAAGGGTCGAGAACTAGAGGACACAGATTTCAGCTGATTGGCAGAAGAAGCAAAGGTGACATGAGGAAAATCTTTTTTACACAGCGAGTGGTTATGATCTGGAATGCACTGCCTGAGAGGGTGGTGGAGGCAGACTCAATCACGGCTTTCAAAAGGAAATTGGATAAGTACGTGGACTAAAAAAAATTGCAGGGCTACAGGGAAAGGGAGGGAGAGTGGGACTAGCTGAAGTACTCTTGCAGAGAGCCAGCATGGGCGCGACGGGTCGAATGGCCTCCTTCTGTGCTGTAACCATTCTATGATTCTATGGGGGGAAAATTGGGTTGCTTTGTGCCTCCCATTAGCGCCCGGGCATGGCGCCGTTAATGCCTCCTACGAAATTCAGCGGGAGGTTAGCGGCAGCAGTAGCCGGTAGCGCCGCGTGTCGCTGTGACTCCAGCGATGACGTCATCGCCGTGTGCAGCACCCCGCTCGCGTCCCAGCCACAAACTTCGCTCGCGCCCCCTGACCTACCGCCGGACGATATGTCCGACAGGGTCAGGGTGCCGAGTTTGCGGCCGGGGCCGCGCAAGTTAAAGGGCAGGTGCCGGGCGGCCATTTTTTTGGGCCACCTGCCAGCACCTTTTGCCTCCTCCTAAGAACATAAGAACATAAGAAACAGGAGCAGGAGTAGGCCATTCGGCACTTCGAGCCTGCTCCGCCATTCAATGAGATTATGGCTGATCCTCTGCCTCAACTCCATTCACCGGCCCTATCGCCATATCCCTTGATGCCCTTAATAGTCAGAAATCTATTGACTTCTGTTTTGAATATACCCAATGACTGAGCCTCCACAGCCCTCTGGAGTAGAGAATTCCAAAGATTCACCACCTTCTATGTGAAGAAACTTCTTCTCATCTCAGTCTTGAATGGCCTACCCTTTATCTTGAGGCTGTGGCCCCTGGTTCTAGACTCCCCAGCCAAGGGAAACATTCTCCCAGCATCCATCCTATCAAGCCCTGTAATAATTTTGTATGTTTCAATGAGATCCACTCTCATTCTTCTGAATTCAAGAGAATACAGGCCTAGTTTACTCAATCTCTTCTCATACGACAGTCCCGCCATCCCAGGAATCAATCTCGTGAACATTCGTTGCACTCCCTCTATGGCAAGTATATCCTTCCTTAGGTAAGGAGACCAAAATTGTACACAGTACTCCAGGTGTGGTCTCACCAAGGCCCTATATAAATTGAATAAGACTTCTTTACTCCTGTACTCAAATCCTCTTGTAATGAAGGCCAATATACCATTTGCCTTCCTAATGGCTTGTTGCACCTGCATATTCACTTTCATTGACTCATGTACAAGGACAGCCAGGTCCCTTTGAGCATCTGCATTCCCCAATCTTTCACCATTTAGGAAATACACTGCCTTTCGGTTTTTTCTACCAAAGTGGATAACTTCACATTTATCCACATTATATTCTATCTGTCATGTTCTCGCCCACTCACTGAGCCTGTTGAGATCCCCTTGAAGCCTCTTCACATCCTCTTCGCAATTGACACTGCCACCTAGCTTTGTATCATCGGCAAATTTGGAAATGTTACATTTAGTCTCCTCATCCAAATTGCGGGGTGCCGGTCGCGATCGGTCAGCCCAGCACTTCTCTTGAGTGCCGGGCTCTTTTGCCGGTACCCTGCTTCACGGTGGTCCGGCAGGGCCCTGGTGCGCGCTGCGCTAGGCCCCTCCCCTTTAATCAGGGGAGGGAGGCCTGTAGTACCGCAGTGCTACGTGCTGACACGCGTGGCGCTGCTGCACGTAGCACCGCGATATTCAATGGGAGCGGCCCAAGAGGGAGGGGGTGCGCTTCCAGTAACGCCCCACCTCCTGCTTGAGGCGCTACCATTCAATTTCGGGCATGGGGGGGCGCTAACTTTTTCGGGCGCCCCGGCAAAGTTAGCACTCCAAAGGGGGCACGACCCAATTTATTCCCCTATGATTCTAAGCTGAGAAGGTTAAATTTGAACAGTTGGGTCAACGAGGATTGGGGTGGTGGCCAAACAGGACTTGTTGCAGGATAGAGCTCGAGCAGCACAATTTTGGATGACAAATCAGGTTATGTTCCAACACGAAATGCAAGAAATATGAGAAATTACTGATATTAACCATGTGGTTGGAACTAGACTTTTAAAATGAAGTATCATTTCAGTTTTAATCCAAACTTAATGGAAAGTTGAGTGGTGAAGGATCACGCGTGTGAGTAAGCTATCAAAAAGGTATTATAATGAGTTATCTGTTCTTCCCTTCAGGATTATTTCCTTCAGTTACAAAACCATATTCCTGAAAACCAGTTGTCTAGATAGATAACTAAAGAAGCTTATTAGCCCAGAAATTCGGGTCGGGGGCTTCCCGTGGATGCAAGCCCCTGACCTGCACTTACCTTGTGCGCCGGCCGTTGAGCTGTGGGCCTGCATGGGATTCCGATCCTGAGCCTCCTCCAACTGCCGGCGCGCAGTGCTTGCGTATCCCAGGGGCGCAGTTAGTTCGATGCGTCCCCTGGGATCACGTGGGCCATGGAGAGCCAATGGTAGCAGGGAATGCTTCATTCATAAGTTTGACAGGAAGAGCTGTCAAACCTATAAATACTATAAGCCCCAAAACATCACTAAAATCTCAAATAAATTTTTAAAAAAACATCACATTTTTAAAATAAACTAAATTACATGAAATAACTATTTTAAAAAATAATTTAAATTTTTGAAAAAATTAATTACATTTTTTAACGGGGCTAAAAATAAACTTACCTTTCTTTAAAGTATTTAAAAATAATAAACCTGTGGAAAAATGTTTTAATTTTAATTAATTCACCACTTACCTTGTTAAAAGCAGGCCTTGCGCCTGCTTTTTAAAAGTGTAACTGCTGGAGACTTACCCTCCCAGAGAAACCTGCAAAAAAACGTAAGTTCAATGTGCACGCGCTGCCTCTCCGGCGCACGCATTCGACTTCTGAACCCCTTCTTTCAGGGGAATGGAAGCGCCGGTTTCCCGCGCATGTGCAGTGCATGCACGAAACCGGCACTTTCGTTGGGCCTACGGGTGAGTACCCCATGTATACTCACCCGCGGGGACCCGAAGTTCTGGGCCACTGTCTAGAAACATACACACACATACATGTATATCAAAAGCAAAATACTGTGGATGCAGGAAACCTGAAATAAAAACAGAAAATGCTGGAAATATTCCGCAGGTCAGGCAGCATCTGTGGAGAGAGAAACAGAGTTAACATTTCAGGTCGATGACCCTTCATTAGAACTGGAAAAAGTTGGAGATGTAACAGGTTTTTAAGCAAGTGCAGAGGCAGGGATGGGAGAAGGGGAGGAAAGAACACAAAAGGGAAGGTCTGTGATAGGGTGGAAGGCAGGAGAGATTAAGAGACAAAAGGGATGATGGTGCAAGGAAAAAGGAGATGGTAATGGGACAAGTAAAGAAAGAAAAGATGGGTCTAAAAGAGGTGTAAATGGGAGTAGCAGAATCATCGCCGGCTGTCCGAAATAAAGAGGGCAGTGGTTATGATCTGAAATTGTTGAACTCTATGTTGAGTCTGGAAGTCTGTAAAGTGCCTAATCGAAAGACGAGGTGCTGTTTCTCGAGCTTCCGTTGAGGTTCATTGGAACAGTGTAAGAGACCGAGGACAAAGATGTCAGAGTGGGAGTGGAGCGGAGAATTAAAGTGACAGGCAACTGGAAGCTCAGGGTCACACTTGCGGACTGAGCCAGGTGTTCCGCAAAGCGCTCACACAATCTGCGTTTGGGTCACATCTGTACCATTTTCCAGTTTTGATGAAGGGTCATCGACCTGAAACGTTAACTCTGTTTCTCTCTCTCCACAGATGCTGCCTGACCTGCTGAGTATTTCCAGCATTTTCTGTTTATATCACACAGCTAGATAGTCGAGTTATCAGAGACCAGTTGGCAACCTTGGAACTGTATCCTAACATGAAAAAGAGGAGAGGGAGAGGTCAAAAGGGTTTCCTAAATGTAGTTGTGACAGGGAGTGAATAAATAATGGTAATAATGGTAATAAATAATGAGCACAATTGTGTAATATTTATATAAATTAATGGAAAGTGTAGTGTATGTACCTTGAAGAAGGAACAATATTCTGCAGCCCCTGTATACTGCAGTACCAGTAGTGACCACCCCTGTATATAAGCCTGTGTAGTAACTTTGTATAGTAGTTCCAGTTTTGTCTCCATTCAGTAAACACCTGTTATAACCAACTTCTGCAGTCCGTGTCTCAATTACACACGGACATTACATTGGCGACGAACAGATCCGAACTTACCTACAGTTCTGCACCACCTCACGGGGATCCATCCCTGAAGCGAAGTTATTAGAGGTCGAAGCCAGAAGGAAGAAATCCAAAAAGAAAAAAAAACAAACAGAAGAAACGGGCGTCGACCGTGGGCAACCGCCCTCTGATTCATCGAATTCGAAGATTTGCAGGAGAGGCTGTCAAGAGCTGGGCTTGGTTCTCCAGTCTATGGTGTTCCAGCTAATCGGGCTGGTGGCAGGTAGTACACTGATCCTTCCTCGGCTGCGGCGGGCTAGAGCTTGATCAGGTGGCTTTTCAACGGGGCCAAGCAGCGTTGTCGGGAAGAGGAGAGAGAGAGAGAGGGTGGAGCACACAGGGCGCGGCCGGTGCTACGAAGCCGGGCAGCATACAGACCCGAGAAGAGGGAGGAAAGTGTCCCATAGGGTCGGCTCTGATGACGGGAACAGTAATTAAAATAAAAGAAAAAGAAATTAGAAGTGCAGAAAGCCGCGAGGAGCTGCAGTTTGCCACGGGGACCGCGGAGAGCAGCTTTGGCAGCAGCGCGGGGGGAAGCGCGCGAAGACCATAGGGCGTCGCCATCAAGGCATAAAAACGCCAGCAACAGCGTTGGCAGCAGCGGAAAAGACAGAAAGCGCGGGAGGCGCCATCTTAATCCAGCGGGGAAGAAGGAAAAGCGCGGGAGGCGCCATTTTGTTCAATCGGGGAAGAAGGCAAAGCGCGGGAGGCGCCATCTTAGATCTCCAAGATGCCGAAGACTGGCAATATCACTGCCTTCGATAATGAAATAGAAGACTGGACCATGTATGTGGAAAGAGTCGAACTATTGCAAGGCAAATGAAGTAGCCGATGAGAAAAAGGCATCGGTACTACTAAACTTAATGGGCGCAAGAACGTATGGCCTATTGTGGAACCTGATCACTCCAGTCAAACCGATGGAGAAGAGTTTTAATGAAATTGTTGATATCCTACAGGAACACCTAAATCCTACACCGCTGCTGATAGCAGAAAGATTTAAATTCCACAAGAGAAATCAGCATAAAGATGAGAGCAATGCTGATTACCTTACGGAACTACTCAAGCTATCAAAGCACTGCCAGTTCGGAGCAGGACTGGCAGATACCCTACGGGACAAATTTGTCTGTGGACTCCTGAGTGAAGGAACCCAGAAGAGGTTACTCTCAGAGAAAGAGCTGACGCTAGATAAGGCTTTCAGCGTGGCAGTATCGTACGAAGCAGCAGCAAGGGGAGCTGCAGAAATACAGCAAAAGCCACAGGAATACGGCACCCATGAAATGACACGGAATTTGAAAAATGTTATTGTTGCGGCAGAACAACACATGACCAGAAGGACTGCTGATTCAAGGACAAAACATGCAGGCAATGCGGAAAGATGGGACACATTGCACGAGTTTGCAGGTCCGGGAAGAAGACTAACGACAACAAAAAGACTAATAAGGAAAAGTACAGGAAAGTACAAAAGATGACGGACAGTAGTTCCGAAGACCAGAAGAGTGATAGTGAATCCGGGAACAAGAGACTAAGCTGTCTCAAACTACACAACGTAATCGCAAAAGAGGATCCGAACCATTTGGGTCACCTTCACGATAGCAGGGTCCCAAGTCAAAATGGGATTGGATACAGGATCAGCCCTGACCGTCATGAATCGACGAGACTACGAGCGGCTATTCTCACACATACCCTTGAAAGACACATCCATTGTCTTGAAGACATATACGGGGCAGAAAGTATACCCCAGAGGGAAAATAAGGGTGCCTGTCGAATACAACGGCAAGGAAATACAGAAATTGTATCTGTACATACTGCAAGATGGTGGACCACTGTTATTGGGACGTGAATGGATCAGAAAGATAAGTTTAGACTGGCACTCCATTCAGGCACTGAATGTGGCTGGTAAAAAGGATGACGACGTCACACCTGGACGATTGTCAAAAATCTTAGCTAACGCTAAAGAGGTATTTCAACAAGGACTGGGAACTCTTAAAGGCGTAACTGCCTCAATAAAAATAGAAGAGAATGCAATTCCCAAGTTTTTCAAAGCAAGACCGGTACCGTATGCAATTCGCCCAGCTGTCGAGGCAGAGCTGGAGAATCTGGAGAATGCAGGCGTGTTATCTAAGGTAGACTGGAGCAAGTGGGCGACACCCATCGTTCCTGTCATGAAGAAAACATTAAACAATAAGTCTGAGGAGCCAAGGAAGGTTCACATCTGTGGGGACTTCAAGGTGACTGTGAACCCAATCCTTCACACAGTACAGTATCCTCTTCCGAGGATAGAAGATATTTTCACCTCACTATCTGGAGGGAAACGTTTTACAAAAATTGACCTAGCGCAAGCATATTTGCAGATGGAGGTTGAAGAATCCTCTAGGAAATATCTCATGATAAACACTCACAAAGGTCTTTACCAGTATAATCGACTGGTATTCGGAGTAGCATCAGCTCCGGCTATATGGCAAAGAGCGATGGAACAAGTCCTGCAAGGGATTCCGGGGACTCAGTGTTACTTGGACGACATCCTAGTGACAGGTGAAAATGACAGTGAACACCTTGCCAACCTAGAGCAGGTGCTCACTAGACTAAGAGAACATGGGCTACGAGCCAATCACCCCAAGTGCGAGTTTTTTAAGAAACAAATATCGTATTGTGGCCACGTGATTGATGAAGAGGAGTTACATAAGTCCCCTGACAAAATTGAAGCGGTAGTTAAGGCTCCAGCGCCTGAAAATGTGTTGCAACTGAGGTCATTCCTCGGATTGGGGAATTACTACCATAAGTTTTTGCCGAATTTGTCCACAATTCTGCACCCACTGAACGCCCTGCTACAAACTGGAGTAGCATGGAAATGGAGCGATGAATGTAAGCGGGCCTTTCAGAAGTGTAAAGGCCTGATCACTTCAAGAGAAGTATTGGCTCACTACAACCCATCACTACCGATAAGACTGGCGTGTGATGCGTCTCCCTACAGCGTTGGAGCGGTACAGTCACATAAATTCCTTGATGGTTCAGAGAGGCCGATAGCTTTTGTGTCACGCTCGTTAACTTCAGCCGAGCGTAACTACACCCAGATTGACAGAGAGGCCCTCAGCCTGGTGTGGGGGGTGAAGAAGTTCAATCACTACCTGCACGGACAGAAATTTACTCTACTAACTGATCATCAACCTCTTGCCTCCATTTTCAACCCTAAGAAGGGCGTCCCGATAATGACAGCACAACGGCTACAGAGGTGGTCCCTTTTCCTCGGGGCACACCAATATGACATAGAGTACAAAGGAACTAAACAGCATGGGAATGCTGATGGATTGTCGCGCCTACCGATGCTGACGGTGGAAGAAGCACCTGCAGTGGATCCTGTGGAGATATTCCACTCGACCATAGTCGAATGTCTACCTGTGACGAATGCAAACATAGAAAAGGAAACACGAAATGACCCGACACTCTCCAGGGTCTATGATTTAACGGTGAAGGGATGACCAGCACATGGCGAACCACTATTGCCAGCATTCTCGCCGAGAAGAGAACAGCTGTCAGTGTGCCGAGGAACCTTGATGTGTGGATCCAGAGTAGTAATTCCACCCAAATTGAAGGATAGAGTGCTCAATGAGCTTCATGAGGGTCATCTGGGACGGGTAAAAATGAAGAACTTAGCCAGAGCGTTTGTGTGGTGGCCGGGAATCGATAGAGAAATCGAAGAGATGACCAAGAGCTGTACAGGATGCCAGAAGGTCCAAAATGCCCCACCACAAGCCCCTCTACATCCATGGGAGTGGCCCTCATCTCCATGGCAAAGGGTACACATTGATTTTGCTGGTCCATTTATGGACTCGATGTTTTTAATTGCGGTGGATGCACATTCAAAGTGGCCAGAGGTAATAAAAATGTCCTCAACCACCACAGAAAAAACTATCACAGTCTTACGAACCATATTCGCCAGAAATGGGCTGCCTGAACAGATTTGCTCCAACAATGGACCACAGTTTGTGTCTGAAGAGTTCCGGAGGTTCTTAAAGAACAATGGTGTTAAGCATTACACATCCGCCCCATATCATCCAGCCACCAATGGATTGGCTGAGAGGTTCGTTCAAACATTCAAGAAAGTTATCAAGGCAATGTGTAATGAAGACATACCCCTACAACACAAGATGGATAACTTCTTGTTTGCCTACCGGAATGCGACACATGCGGTTACCAACCAAACTCCAGCCATGATGTTCTTCAATCGAAGACTTAGATGCCGCTTGGATTTTGTTAAGCCAAACATCAGAAGAGATGTGGAGAACAGGCAGTTTCAGAATATGAATGAAAGGCCAACCAGGAGTTTCAAGATAGGTCAACCAGTTTTGGCCCGGGGCTACCGCACAGAGAAATGGCAGTCAGGAACGATCTGCACACGGCAAGGACCTCTAATGTATACCGTGGACATTGGAGAGAGCATTGTAAGATGCCATGCTGACCAGATTCTAGAGTCACTGGAAAACGTCAAATCTACACCACGATCCTATACACCTGGTGATGAAACCGAAGTACCAATTGCATCTACCTCAGAATCGGTGATATTGGAAGCAGACGAACCAAACAACGATGTTGATCCTGAATCAACTTTGCCAGAAGAACCTGATACCCCAAAGAGGCGTTATCCGGACAGAATCAGGAAGCCTCCTCAAAGACTGAATTTATAATTGATTAACTTCAGCTAGTGTATATAGCAACCGTAATTGTAAATATGCTATTTAATTATTAATCGAATGTTATGTACTGTTTAGCTAAAAGGGGAGGAATTGTAGTGTATGTACCTTGAAGAAGGAACTATATTCTGCAGCCCCTGTATACTGCAGTACCAGTAGTGACCACCCCTGTATATAAACCTGTGTAGTAACTTTGTATAGTAGTTCCAGTTTTGTCTCCATTTAGTAAACACCTGTTATAACCAACTTCTGCAGTCCGTGTCTCAATTACACACGGACATTACAGAAAGTACGATTTTGTAGGAATTGGTAAATTCCTGATGAAAATACTGAGAGCGAGTCAATCAGCTAACCGAAACGATGTTTAATGCAAACTGGTGGAAGTAACAAACAAAAATGCAGGAGAACAAATCAACAGGTGCTTGTTTAATGCTGGCTCCACGAGGACTGAGAAGGGGGGCCCCTCAGTCCGACGTCATGACGTCATCACGTTTCCCGCCATTGGGAACGTCACGTGATCCACGTGATGACGTCATCGCGTTCGGTCTTAACCCTTTAGAGACCGCGCTATTTACATACAGCGAAAGAATACAGATTTAAAGGCAATTATATACATTCGTATAAGAGTTCCTTGGTGGCTCTGCCACATGCGCCCCCCCAGAATTGTCTTTAATAACAAAAGTCAATCGGAGAGGAGGTCAGACAAGCCTGTTCGAACGACTCCTATATTCCCGGAGAGGAATTTGCTGGGCAGTTGATGAACGGGTGGGTGGAGCGATCCGGTCAGGCGTGGTAGCAGCGGGCGGTCAACCACGGCGCGGTGGCTGTGCAGTTTCGACTGGTTGTTCGAGGTCCAGGTGCGCGGGCTTGAGGCGGTCGATTGAAATGTGGTCGGGCTTGCCACCGATGTCGACCAAAAAGCTCTTGGCATCCGCCTGCAATACTCGGAAAGGGCCCGTATAAGGAGGCCTGAGCGGACTGCGATGGGCATCGTGACGGACAAAAACGAACTTGGCCCGCATTAGCTCCACTGGGATGTGGGAGGCTGGAAAACCGTGATGTGACGTTGGAATTGGCTGGAACACTTGGGCTGCTTCCCGGTGAGCTTCCAGTTGGTCGGCTGCAGACCATGGCTTCGTTGGTGACGGTAGGAACTCGCCTAGCGCCCGAAGTGGCTGGCCGTACACCAGTTCCGCGGCAGATGACTGCAGGTCTTCCTTTGGTGCCGTACGCAAACCAAGCATATCCCAAGGCAGCCTGTCTACCCATACAGTGCCCCGGAGGCTGGCTCTCAGCGACGCCTTCAACGACCGATGAAAGTGTTCATATAACCCGTTGGCCTGCGGGTGGTAGGCCGTGGTGCGATGGAGCTTGGTGCCCAAACCTAAGGCTACAGCGTTCCAAAGTTCGGACGAGAATTGTGGACCGCGGTCAGACGAAATATCTGATGGGACGCCGAACCGTGCCACCCATGAGGAAATAAAAGCCCTGGCGATATCCGCGGAGGTAGTGGACGTCAGAGGAACCGCCTCTGGCCATCTTGTAGTGCGGTCGACCATGGTCAGGAGGTGAGTGAAACCTTGTGATGGCGGAAGTGGCCCAACGAGGTCGACGTTGACGTGGTCGAAACGGCGTTCCGGTACTTTGAAGGTGGCCAAGGGGGCTTTAACATGACGTTGCACTTTGGCTCTTTGGCAAACGACGCAGGTGTTCGCCCAGTCGCGGACACCCTTGCGCATCCCTCTCCAGACGAATTTGGATGCCAGTAACTTTTGAGACGCCTTCACGCCGGGATGTGAAAGTCCGTGTATGGCGTCAAAGACTTTCCAACGCCAGGAAACTGGAACGATCGGGCGGGGCTCCCCCAAGGAGATGTCGCAGAGCAAGGAGGTACCCGCCGCGTGGAAATGCACATCTGTTGGCTGGAGGCAGGAGGAGTCGGTATGAAATGCCTGAGTTTCCGGGTCGGCTGCTTGGTCGGCAGCCATGTGTGAATAATCTATTCCCAGCTGGACGGCCTGGACGGACGCCCGCGAGAGGCAATCGGTCACCACGTTGTCCTTGCCGGCCACGTGACGGATGTCGGTGGTAAACTCTGAAATAAAGGTGAGTTGTCGCTGCTGCCGAGCCGACCATGGTTCGGTAGTCTTGGCCATAGCAAAAGTCAACGGTTTGTGGTCCACAAACGCGGTGAAGTTGCACCCTTCCAAAAGAAAACAAAAATGGCGGACAGCCAGAAACAGCGCCAACAACTCCCTGTCAAACATGCTGTACTTGCGCTCATTACTGCGCAGCTGGCGACTAAAAAACGCCAGTGGCTGCCACGCGCCGTTGACCCACTGCTCTTGCACGGCTCCGATGGCGTAATCAGAAGCGTCGGTCGTAAGAGCGATGGTGGCTCCAGGCAGTGGGTGTGCCAACATCGTTGCGTTTGCGAGAGCGGCCTTTGTGTCTCTGAAGGCGCAATCCATCTCAGGCGTCCAGACCACGGGTTCCTTTCCCGGTTTTCCTCTGAGGGCCTCATAGAGCGGTTGCATCAGTTGCGCAGCCCTGGGAACAAAACGATGGTAAAAATTTACCATACCCAGGAACTCCTGGAGGGCCTTGACGGACTGTGGCCGCGGAAATGCTGCGATCGTCTCCACCTTTGACTGGAGTGGCAGTGCCCCCTCCTAAGTGATGCGGTGGCCCAAAAAGTCCATCTGCTGCAGCCCGAACTGGCATTTGGCCGGGTTGATTATCAGGCCATGCTGATGGAGGCGGCGAAAGAGGGTGCGCAGATGACTGAGGTGTTCTTCTTTAGTGGCGCTGGTGATCAGGATATCATCGAGATACACAAATTAAAACTTAAGGTCCCGCAGCACCGAATCCATAAGGCGCTGAAACGCCTGTGCCGCATTTTTGAGCCCAAATGGCATTCGGAGGAACTCAAATAGGTCGAAGGGGGTAATAACCGACAGCTTTGGAATGTCCTGGGGGTGTACAGGCACTTGATGGTACCCATGGACGAGGTCAACCTTGGAAAAGATCGAATTCCCTGCCAAATGCGCGGAGAAATCCTGGATGTGTGGTATGGGGTACCTATCCGGAGTTGTGACATCATTAAGCCGTCGGCAGTCACCGCAGGGCCGCCATCCGCCACCGGATTTAGGGACGATATGGAGCGGTGAGGACCAGGGACTATTCGACCGGCGAATAATCACCAACCGCTCCATTGCGGCGAACTCCGACTTAGCAGCCGCGAGTTTACTGGGTTCTAGTCGCCGAGCCCGTGCGTAGACTGGGGAGCCGGTCGTTGTAATGTGGTGCTCCACCCTATGCTTGGCGGTCGTGGCAGAAAAGGTGGGCCTGGTTAACTCTGGAAATTCACTGAGAAAGCGGGTGAATTCGTTGGGCGTTGGCGAAGCGCAGGAGACCGCGTGTGACGCGACTGAACCTCGAAAGCACGGGATGGAGTTGGACGTGGCGGCGTTGATCAGCCGACGATTTTTTAAATCAACCGACAAGCTGTTGGCGCATAAAAAATTGGCGCCGAGGATCGCTTGCGAAATTTTGGCGGTGATAAACTCCCATTGGAAGAGCTGACCGCCAAAACACATCTGGGCCCGCCGTTTCCCGAATGTACGAATAGCACCGCCGTTGGCAGCTTGGAGGGGACAACCACGCCTCCCAGCCCGGATGTCGAGGACCGAGGCGGGAAGGATACTACACTGCGCTCCCGTGTCGCATAAAAACCGCCGGCCTGAGATGGAATCGGTGATATATAATAGCTTCCCGGAATCGCCAATCGCCATCGCGGCCGTGGGACCTACTTCAGGTTTGGTCTTCCCGTCACGCTGTTGGTGCTGGTGCTTCTTCTTTGCTTTAGGCTTGAACCCGCAGGGAGGGCGGCAGCATCTGGCCTTCGGGCCGAAACGGGCGTGGTAATAACACCAACCGGATGGTGGAGGTGTCAGGGCGGGGCCCTTCTGGGCGGGATGCCTCGTGGCGGCGTAGTATGGTTGCATGACGGCGTAAGTTGTGTCGGCCTCGGCGGCCAGCGCCACACAATCCGTAGTGTCCGACCTCGCGAGGGCCGCTTGCACCTGCTCGGGCAATTGGCTCAGGAAACATAGGAACATAGAAGATAGGAGCAGGAGTAGGCCATTCGGCCCTTCGAGCCTGCTCCGCCATTCAATGAGATCATGGCTGATCATCCAAATTCAGTACCCTGTCCCTGCCTTCTCCCCATATCCCTTGATCCCTTTAGCCTCAAGAAATATATCCAACTCTTTCTTGAATATATTTAATGAACTGGCTTCCACCGCCCTCTGTGGCAGAGAATTCCACAGGTTCACCACTCTCTGGGTGAAGAAGTTCCTCCTCATTTCAGTCCGAAATGGCTTACCCCTGATCCTTAGACTATGACCCCTGGTTCTGGACTCCCCGGCCATCCGAAACATCCTTCCTGCATCTAGTCTGTCCAGACCTGACAGAATTTTATAGGTTTCGATGAGATCCCCTCTCAATCTTCTAAACTCCAGTGAGTATAAGCCCAATCGACACAATCTCTCCTCATACGTCATTTCTGCCATCCCAGGTATCAGCCTGGTGAATCTTCGCTGCACTCCCTCCATGGCAAGAACGTCCTTCCTCAGGTACGGTGACCAAAACTGCACACAATACTCAAGGTGCGGTCTCACCAAGGCCCTGTACAATTGTAGCAATATATCCTTGTTCCTGTACTCAAACCCTCTTGCTACGAAGGCGAGCATACCATTTGCCTTCTTAACCGCCTGCTGCACCTGCATGCTTACCTTCAGCGACTGGTGCAGAATAACACCCAGATCTCTTTGCACTTCCCCTTCTCCCAATCTATTGCCATTCAAATAATAATCTGCCTTCCTGTTTTTGCCACCAAAGTGGATAACCTCACATTTATCCACATTATAGTGCGTTTGCGATTCCCGAAAGAGGAAACATTGCGGTTCTGAACCAAGGAGTGTGAGCATCTGGCTCATTAACTCCGACGGCTTGGAGTCGCCTAACCCGGGCAGCGTGAGTAACCGTCGTGCGCGTTCTGACTTTGTGAGGCCGAATACCTGGATAAGCCGTGCCTTAAGGGTGTCGTACTTCCTGTCCGCCGGGGGGTTTTCCAGCAGGCTGATGATCCTCGAAGCCGTGGAGCTGTCGAGTGCGGAGACCACGTAGAGGTAACGGGTCTGATCCTGCACTATGTTCCGAAGTTCGAACTGAGCCTCTGCTTGCACGAACCAGGAGGCCGCCTGTTGTTCCCAAAACTGAGGGAGCTTCAAAGCCACTGCATTTGCTTCCATCATGTCACTGTGTCTCGCTTCCTCCGCGAAGATCATCCGCGAAGATTCGGGGTCACCACTGTAAGAATTGTTAATTTCCTGATGAAAATACTGAGAGCGAGTCAATCAGCTAACCAAAACGATGTTTAATGCAAACTGGTGGAAGTAACAAACAAAAACGCAGGAGAACAAATCAACTGGTGCTTGCTTAATGCTGGCTCCACGAGGACTGAGAAGGGGAGGCCCCTCAGTCCGACGTCATGACGTCATCACGTTTCCCGCCGTTGGGAACGTCACGTGACCCACGTGATGACGTCATCGCATTCGGTCTTAACCCTTTAGAGACCGCGCTATTTACATACAGCGAAAGAATACAGATTTAAAGGCAATTATATACATTCGTATAAGAGTTCCTTGGTGGCTCTGCCACAATTTCAGATGCAGTCTGCCAATATGCTGTGCAGACTCATAGTGTCAGAGAGTTTTTGGAGATATTGAGTCTAAGCCCATTGCCAAAGCAATCTATTAAAGTTACTCTGTTTTCCTTCAGCCTGTGTGGATTTTATTATTCCTTTGTTTATCTCCTGAAGCTAACTAATTGAAATTTTAACTGAATCAAATATTAGTGTAATTTTGTTAACGGGGTAGAATTTCTGCTAATCTTTCATTCTAGGAATTATTTTCACATATTAGAAATATATTGACCTTTAATTTAATGTTAGCAATCTAGTAAAGATTAGTTGTCATCATATAATTGAAGATCAGAAAGCATCGATATCAAGAAACGGCTGAGCGCACTGGATACAGCAAAGGCTATGGGCCCTGACAACATCCCGGCTGTCGTGCTGAAGACTTGTGCCAAGCTGTTCCAGTACAGCTACAACACTGGCATCTGCCCGACAAAGTGGAAATTTGCCCAGGTATTTTCTGCCCACAAAAAGCAGGAAAAATCCAATCTGGCCAATTACCGCCCCATCAGTCTACTCTCAATCATCTGCAAAGTGATGGATGGTTGACAGTGCTATCAAATAGAACTTACTCACCAATAACCTTCTCACCAATGCTCAGTTTGGGTTCTGCCGGGACCACTTGGCTCCAGACCTCATTACAGCCTTGGTCCAAACATGGACAAAAGAGCTAAATTCCAGAGGTGAGAGTGACTGCCCTTGACATCAAGGCAGCATTTGACCGAGTGTGGCATCAAGGAGCCCTAGTAAAATTGAAGTCAATGGGAATCAGGGGGAAAACTCTCCACTGGCTGAAGTCATACCTAGCACAAAGGAAGATGGTTGTGGTGGTTGAAGGTCAATCATCACAGCCCCAGAACATTGCTGCAGGAGTTCCTCAGAGCAGTGTCCTAGGCTCAACCATCTTCAGCTGCTTCATCAATGAACTTCCCTCCATCATAAGGTCAGAAGTGGGGATGTTTGCTGATGATTGCACAGTACTCAGTTCCATTCGTAACTCCTCAGATAATGAGGCAGTCCATGGCTGCATGCAGCAAGACCTGGACAACATTCAGGCTTGGGCTGATAAGTGGCAAGTAATATTCGCACCTTACAAGTACCAGACAATGACTATCTCCAACAAATGTGAGTCTAACCACCTTCCCTTGACATTCAACGGCATTACCATCGCCGAATTCCCCACCATCAACATCCTGGGGGTCACCATTGATCAGAAACTTAACTGGACCAGCCACATAAATACTGTGGCTACAAGAGCAGGTCAGAGGCTAGATATTCTGCGATGAGGGTTTCACCTCCTGACTCTCCAAAGCCTTTCCACCTCAAGGCACAAGTCAGGAGTGTGATGGAATACTCTCCACTTGCCTGGATGAGTACAGCTCCAACAACACTCAAGAAACTCGACACATCCAGGACAAAGCAGCCCGCTTGATTGGCATCCCATCCACCACCCTAAACATTCACTCCCTACATCACCGGCGCACCGTGGCTGCAGTGTGTATCATCTACAAGATGGACTGCAGAAACTTGCCAAGGTTTCTTCGACAGGACCTCCCAAACCCGCCTAGAAGAACAAGAGGAGCAGGCGTATGGGAACACCACCGCCTCCAAGTCACACATCATCCTGACTTGGAAATATATCGCCGTTCCTTCATCATCGCTGGGTCAAAATCCTGGAACTCCCTCCCTAACAGCTCTGTGGGAGTACCTTCACCACACGGACTGCAGCAGTTCAAGAAGGCGGTTCACCACCACCTTCTCAAGGACAATGAGGGAGGGGCAATAAATGCTGGCCTTGCCAGCGACGCCTACATCACGTGAATGAATAAAATGAATTTAAAAAAAATTAATAACACAGAAATTTTAAAATGCCTTCCCAATTTTGTACATTTTATTCGGATGCACTTGAATGAGCCTTATGGCATGTAGCAGATGCAGGAAGTCAACAAACTAAAATTAAAACAAAAGGTCAAAGAACTGAAAGGTTAACTCTGTTTCTCTCTCCACAGATGCTGCCTGACCTGATGAGTATTTCCAGCATTTTCTGTTTTCATTAACTAAAATTAAAATTAATTAACATTCTTAGTTGGAGATTGTCTGCTTTGAATTGATCTGTGCAAACATCTGCCGAATCCCATGATTATTTCATTCCTTCGTATCAAGTACCACCTATTATTCTGACACCTCCTGAGGTCTATTCTAAGCCTCCCACCCCCCCGCCCCACCCCCCGCCCTCACTGCCCCCCATGCACCTTTCCGCTTTGTTAGCTTAATCCTAGTTCTCGCTGATTGCTTTCCTTTTCCTTCAGGTGTCAGTTTGGATCAGTCGGTAGCGTTCTTGTCTCTGAGTCAGGTGTTCAAGACCCACTCCAGAACTTAAGCCCAGAATCCAGGCAGACGCTCCCAGTGCAGTGCTGAGGGAGTGCTGCACTGTTCTAGGCACCGTCTTTTGGATGAGACATTAAAGCTTGGCAGGAAACTGGCATCAATAGAAAGTAAAATCGCGTGGGTATAAACCGGGCGGCTGACCCCATTCCAGTAGTTTCCTGCCGGCCAGGTTAGTTTAAAATGACCCCTTAGATTTAAGGTGTCCTTGTTCCTCCTGGAATGTTGTTATTATTGAATAAAATTTACTTTCAGAGAATAGAAACCCTCAGCCTGGATGATCCCAGCTTGCTCGACCCTCGCTCTGTGTAACGGGCAGTCACTGGCTCAAAAATAAGCGCCAGATGGCAGATGGTGGCCAGATTGTGGCTATGTTATATTAGTCCACCCACCCTGCCAACAATGGCCCCGAGTGAGGTAGAATAGCAAAGTTGAAGCCCATGGGTTTAAAGGAACAGTGGCAGTGTGGATACAAAATTGACTAAGGGACAGAGAGCAGAGAGTAGTGGTGAACAGTTGTTTTCAGACTGGAGGGAAGTGTACAGTGGTGTTCCCCAGGGGTCGGTGTTGGACCACTGCTCTTTTTGATATATGTTAATGAGCTGGACTTACAGATGGTATACAAGGCATAATTTCAAAGTTTGCAGATGACACAAAACTCGGAAATGTAGCAAACAATAAGAAGGATAGAAACAGACTTCAGGAGGACATAGACAGGCTGGTGAGATAGACAGACACATGGCAGATAAAAATTTAATGCAGGGAAGTGTGAACTGATTCATTTTGTTAGGAAGAATGAGGAGAGGCAATATGAACTAAATGGTATGATTTTAAAGAGGGTGCAGGAACAGAGAGACCTGGGGGTGGACGTACACAAATCTTTGAAGGTGGCAGGACAAGTTGAGAAGGCTGTTAAAAAGCACATGAGATCCTTGGCTTCATAAATAGAGGCAGAGGTCAGAATTTTCCGGGGGTCAGCAGTGGGTCGGGTGGGAAAGTGTTTTTTTATTCACAGTGGGTCGGAACTCTGCTGTGAACCCGCTACCGCGCGCCTTTCCCAATGTCGGTTCTGTCAGCGCTGAGCGGACCTGACATGCAGCAGCGGGGAACCCAATTGAGGTAATTAGTGGCTCGTTTAGAGCCACTTAAGAATGAATTTCAGCTCACCTTCTGCATTTGACAGCTCGCCCATGGGATCCACGCTGGCCATGGACCATGGCTGTGAAGCTGAGGTGGGAGGTCAGTGGCCATTGAATCTGCTGTTGAGTTGACAGCTTCAAATGTACAGTAAAAGCTCCCACCTTACAGAGATATCTTCCCTTAGCCACAAACTCTTCCTCACTGCATTTCCACAACAGATTCACCATGCTGCAAGTCTTTCTACAAGTCTCCATCCAGTCTGACCTCATTACCTCTCTCACTATTGACAGATCGCTTCTGTCATCTCTACTTCACCTGCCATCTATTCTATCAGCATGGATGCCCTGTATACTCTCTCACCTTGGTCCTCAGAATACCACCATGATCAGCCCCAACACCAGCAGCACCAGGCACACCAGCAGCACCAACAACAACACCCCCAGCCTTCTCCCCGCAATCACCTGATGCTGCACATAACAGAGGGCATCAGCACCCGAGCAGATTGCTGCCCGGGAAGCCAGGGATGGCCTCACCATAGCCAGATTTACTTCACTTGGTGCTGTACACCCTGGCTGCCACATGATACGACAAGTTGGCACCACCCCACACCAACACCATAAAGCATCCCTACAATGCCCAAGCCATTCCTTTCACACTCATCACCATTGCGGGGGTACTGTTATGTCTCACCATTCATTGCAACTCACTAAGCCACTTCCAAAGGTGCACACAAATGTGTCCAAGAATGCAAAGTGTTGAAAATAAAGATTTCAATGTTTGACAGCTCATTAACAGAAACTTCACATGAACATTGGATAAAACACCCAAGTGCCTACCCTTGTATGTTGCTAGTTGATATGATTGCACTAGGATGAGGGTGAGTGTGAGGGGTGGCTAGTGAGATGGGGATGTGATAATATAGATAGAGAGGGATGGGTAGAGGTCCAAGTTATGTTGGTGTGAGTAAAGATGTGCAGGAGTAGGGTAGGGAAGGCAGAGTGATGGGATATGATGAGAGGCACAGCAGGATGTGGTTGAGTGTGGCTTTGTACTAACGTTTCGTGAGCTACTGAGATCATTGAAATGTTTACGGCACTGCGCCCAGGTCCTCCTGACCACATCCCTGCTTGTGTCCTCCTGTGCAAGGTGCAACCAGGCTGTGTTGATCTCCAGGGGAGGTCTCCTCCGCCATGGGAAGGGAAGAGGACCCCCCTGTGTGCTGTGACTCCCTCCATAAGCATATGGAGGGAGTCATGGGAGAGCCTGGCTGTAGCCCTGTGCCTATGTGCAGTGCTTGTCAGTGTTTGCAGCATCTCAATGCTGTAGAACACTGACAGCACAAATGTCAAAATAAATTTGGACATGGTCAATGACGTGTCATGAAATGATGTCACCAGACCCGCTTCCTCTAATTCACCGGGAAACGCGCTGGGAGGGCTTAACAAGCCCAATCAAGGGAAATTCATTTCACAGAGCGGGCTGGAGCCAGCAGCGGCGTCGGGACCCGCCACCGACATCACCCGCCAAGGACCCGCTGAGATTAGTAAAATCCTGGCCATAGATTACAAGAGCAAGGAAGTTATGCTAAACCTTTATAAAACACTGGTTAGGCTGCAGCTGGTGTATTGTGTTCAATTCTGGGCCCCACACTTTAGGAAAGATGTCAAGGCCTTGGCGAAGGGGTAGAAGAGATTTACTAGAATGGTTTCAGGGATGAAAAACTTCAGTTATGTGGGGAGACTAGAGAGACTAGGGTTATTCTCCTTAGAGCAGAGAAGATTAAGGGGTGATTTTATAGAGGTGTTTAAAACCTTGGAGGGTCATGATAGAGTAAATTAGGAGAAGCAGTTTCCGGTGACAGAAGGGTCGGTAACCAGAGGACACAGATTTAAGGTAATTGGCAAAAGAACCAGAGGCGACATAAAGAAAACATTTTAAGCAGTGAGTTGTTATGATCTGGAATGCGCTGCCTGAAAGGGCGGTGGAAGCAGATTCAATAATAACTCTCAAAAGGGAATTGGATAAATACTTGCAGTGGAAACATTTTCTAGGCTATGAGGAAAGAGTGGGGGTGTGGGACTAATTGGAGAGCTCTTTCAAAGAGCCGGCACAGGCACGATGGGCCGAATGGCCTCCTTCTGTGCTCTATCATTCTATGATTCTACGAGTGCTCGCTAAGCACTGGAACTCCCTCCCTAAACCCCTCCACCTCTCTGCCTCTCTTTTTCTCCTTTAAGACGCTCCTTAAAACCTACCTCTTTGACCAAGCTTTCGGTCATCTGCATTAATTCCTCCTTATGTGGCTCGGTGTCAATTTTTTGTCTCATGACACTCCTGTGAAGCGCCTTAGGCTGTTTACTACGTTAAAGGCGCTGTATAAAATACAAGTTGTTGTTGTTGTTGTTCTCCGGGTTTATCTTTTGAAATGCAAGTTTCAAACCAATAGACACATTTTCGCTTTTTGCAGAGTGTTACAAGTCGAATCATATTCTTAATCGTACTACCATTCAGTTAAGGAACACAGCTCTGTTCATGTGTAAGAACTGGTTGATTGTTTGCAGTTCCCACTATGATTGATTCTGCAGTATGTTTTTTTAATGGAGAAAGCGAGATGAAGGCGCCAAGGTGCAAAGTGCAGACATCATCAGAAGTCAGCAAACAACGCAGCTGAAGAGAAGCGTCTGAAGAGTTTCAAATGTACAATCATGCTGCTGACTACTCAGTGCAAAGATCCACCTTTGAAATGCTTAAAAAAAGCGCTATTTCACATTTCAGTGGACTCGCATAGGTATCACTATGGTAACTGTTTAGGCTGCCTCTCCTCTACCAGCAAAGTGACAAGTCGTTATAATTACTCTAAGCAAATCAATCCTAAATCCAATCATATATGAAGCCCAAAGCTAACTAGGTTGTTGATTCTGTGCAGCTGACATGAATTCACTTTGAGAAAAAATTGCACACAATTTTTTATTTTGTCCCTCGCTGCAGATTTTTTCTATTTTTTTTTCTCTATTTTATTTACTCTATTTTTTTTTTCTCTCTCTCCGCAGGTGCTGCCTGGCCGGCTGAGCAATGTTCCCCCTAAGGTGCATGGGCAAGCGGGCGGGTGGGCGGCCACGCATCGATCGGGAGGTTCCCCGCGCAGGCCGCTCACAAGCCGCTGCCGCTGGAAAAGCGGCTGTGCAGCAAATTTATAAAGGGACCGCGCGTGGAAGAAAAGACATTGGCCCAGAAATTCGGGTCGGGGGGCTTCCCGCGGGTGCAAGCCCCTGACCTGCACTTACCTAGCGCGCCGGCCATTGAGCTGTGGGCCTGCGTGGGATTCCGATCCTGGGCCTGCTCCAACTGCCGGTGCGCAATGCTTGCGTATCCCAGGGGCGCAGTTAGTGCGAAGCGTCCCCTGGGATCACGTGGGCCATGGAGAGCCAATGGTAGCAGGGAATGCTTCATTCATAAGTTTGACAGGAAGAGCTGTCAAACCTGTAAATACAATAAGCCCCAAAACATCACTAAAACTTCAAATACATTTTTTTTTAAATCACATTTTTAAAATAAACTATAAATTACATGAAATAACTATTTTAAACAATAATTTAAATTTTTGAAAAAATTAATTACAGTTTCTAATGGGGCAAAAAATAAACTTACCTTTCTTTAAAGTATTTAAAAATAATAAACCTGTGGAAAAAATGTTTGAATTTTAATTAATTCACCACTTACCTTGTTAAAAGCAGGCCTTGCGCCTGCTTTTTAAAAGTGTAGCTCCTGGAGACTTACCCTCCTGGAGAAACCTTTAAAAAACCGTAAGTTCGATGCGCACGCACTGCCTCTCCAGCGCACGCGTTCGACCTCTGAACCCCTTCTTCAGGGGAATGGAAGTGCCGGTTTCCTGCGCATGTGCAGTGCATGCACGAAACCGGCACTTTCGTTGGGTCTATGCGTGAGTACCCCATGCGTACTCACCCGTGGAGACCCGAATTTCTGGGCCATTGTCGCTGAGTGCTTCAGACATTTTATATTTCAGATTTTCCAGCCCTCACAGTATTTTACCTTTGGTATTCACTTTGAGTTTTCCTATGTATAAACTGTGATGCGTTCAGCGTTTTTGATTAGCTCTCATTTTCTGCTTTATTGATAGAGGCTCTTCATTTCCAATCTCCCAAATGTGAATGGTGCGGTCTTCAGAAGCGTGAAATAGTCTCAGCTCATCAAAATCCACGCAGAATGAACCATTCGGATGTGAATAGTTTTTTTCCGCGGTCAGGTACGGGGAAAGATTTTTTAAAAATATGTGTGACGTAAGAAAACTACTCGGCACTTGGTCTAAGCATTAAACAAGGCTTTAATCAACTGTTTTACAACATGGAGATCTAGTTGTGTCCTTCACTAGTTCCTGTTAAGAATGTCCTGCGCAAGCTGGGCCCATGCCCGAGTATTTATACTCTCCCTGGACAGCGCCACCCGCAGGCCGCTCAGTATTATTTTATAAGTCTTTCTTTCATGAATGACTGATTCATGTCAATGTGTTTTACAATTTGTGCTAAAACAACGGCTCGGATTATGCGGCGAAACTGTCAGCGTTCGCCGTCAGCACCCCTCTGACACTGACCGCACCTTCAGGATTTAGCGCACGGTGCATCTAAACGCGGAAATCCTGAAGTTGCGGTCAGTCATTCACTGCTCTGACACTGGCTGCGCTGTGGACTCCCCCTCCCCTGCCTCCCCCGCCTCCCACCTCCCCCCCCCATAACCAGCAATCAATGAAATCAGTGGAACTGACGAAAACTTAAGCTTTTCCGTGCTAATATCACTGTTAAACACCCCATTGAATGTTAAGCCTTGTTGCAATAAGTGTAACTGGGGTTGTAATAGCGTATTGACTGCTAACAACCATTCTGGCCCTGAAAAACTAATTTTATATTTGTGGAATGTCAAATTTCTCCATTATGATCAAAATTTCTAGATTAAAAAAAAAGTTTATTCATGATATTTCAGCTTCTACCTTAACCCCATGTGTATGTCCCAATCTTTATTTTATTCTCAGTAAAAGTGCAGATAATCAGTGCTTTTTATTTCCTGGTTTTCTGTCTGTGAGAATTCTTCAATGTGATTGGCTGCTTAGGCAGCTTGATGGCATCACTACTGCTCTACGCTAGGAATCCCCTTTTGACAGCGCTACAATCAATTTCACGTCGAGGAATGTATGTTGTCACCACAGAGAACTTTGCCACTGACCACAAATTACGGGCCACTGTGCTTTTGTTAGGTACAAAAATGAAATACTTTAATTATCAATATCACATCTGATAACTATTTTGTGTCAGCAGCAGCTCAGTGGGCAGCACTCTCGCCTCTGAGTCAGAAGGTTGTGGGTTCAAGTCCCACTTCAGGGCCCTGAGAAATCTAGGCTGACACTCCAGTGCAGTGCTGAGGGAGTGCTGCACTGTCGGAGGTGCCGTCTTTCGGATGAGATGTTAAACCGAGGCCCCGTCTGCTCTCTCAGGTGGATGTAAAAGATCCTGTGGCACTATTTCGAAGAAGAGCAGGGGAGTTATCCCCGGTGTCCTGGCCAACATTTATCCCTCAATCAACATCGCTAAAAAAACAGATTATCTGGTCATTATCACATTGCTCTTTGTGGGACCTTGTTGTGTGCAAATTGGCTGCCGCGTTTCCCACATTACAACAGTGACTACACTTCAAAATGTACTTCATTGGCTGTAAAGCGCTTTGAGATGTCCGGTGGTCATGAAAGGTGCTATATAAATGCAAGACTTTCTTTCTTTTACTTCTAGTCGGGCATTCCATGTCCTACCAACCCTTTGCTTAAAAGATGTCTACCTACCTCTCCCTTTGTTTTTTCTGGTGACGCTGTTAAATTGATGCCCTCTAGTCACCATCTCACCAATCAGTGGACAAGGAGGCCACTTGGCCCATCGTGCCTGTGCCAGCTCTTTTGAAAGTGCCATCCAATGAGTTTCACTCCCCCCTGCTCTTCCTCCATAGTCCTGCACATCTTTCCTTTTCAAGTATATATTCCAATTCCCTTCTGACAGATACTATTGACGTTGCTTCCACGACCAGATAGTGCATTCCAGATCATAACAACTCTGTTGTTGTTGTTTGCTGGAGAGAAAGCAAAAAGGGAGAATGTTCACCATATCAACAGAAAGTGATCGTTCTCTAACTCGTGCAATAAGCTTTTTTTTTGCCACTGGAATAGATGTATAAGATGGGTTTTACAAGGTGCTTCCAACACTGCCGGCTGCTGATTTATTTATGCTAACAAAGGTTTGCCTCAGGAATACAACAGCAAAATACTGCGGATGCTGGAAATCTGAAATAACAACAGGATGTTAGGAATAACAACAGAAAATGCTGGAAAAACTCAGCAGGCCAGGCAACATCCATGGAGAGAGAAATAGAGTCAATGTTTCAGGTCGAAACCCTTCGTCAGGACTGAAAAAACACAGGAAATGAAGCCGATTAAAAGGCCAGTTTGGGGGCTGGGAAATGGGGATGAAAGAACAAAAGAGAAGTGAAGAGACATTAAGAGGTATTCAAAACGAGACGAGATGGTGATAGGACTAGTGGAGAGACTAAAGACGGCTCTAGATTAGGTGTGAAATGCGCTGGCAGAATGTTAGAGTTGGATCGGAGAGAACGGAGTTTGCCTCAGGAATGTTGCCTCCTGGGGAGGGAGTGGGGGAAAGATTCAGGCAGATTTGTGCAGGGTGGTCTCAGAATTTGATGCAGAGTCCAGGCCTGTCAGTTCTTGCGTTCCAGTCAACTTTACTGGAAAAAATTCCAATGGCAGAGGGGGATGCTTTCCCAGCCCGAACAATGCCCCCCCCACCCCGCCTACAAATAGAGTTCGACACCGAGCCACATAAGGAGATATTAGGGCAGATGACCGAAAGATTGGTGAAAGGGGTAGGTTTTAAGGAGCGTCTTAAAGCAGGAGAGAGAGATACGGAGAGGCGGAGAGGTTTAGGGAGGGAATTCCCGAGCTTATGACCTATGTCCCGGCAGCATTTAGCGGGCGTTCCCAGGATAGTTTGGGAATTCCACCCAGCACACCACTGTTATGTATAGCTGAGCATTGCTATAGGTTCTGTTATGGGCCTATATTGGAGTCTACAGAACCAAAGGCAAATGCCAATTACAACAACAACTTGCATTTATATAGCGCCTTTAATGTAGTCCCAAGGCGCTTTACAGGAGTGTTATCAAACAGAACTTGACACCAACCATATAAGGAGAAATTAGGGCAGCAGACTAAAAGCTTGGTCAAAGAGGTAAGTTTTAAGGGGGCTTTTAAAGCAGGAGAGAGAGGTAGAGAGGCAGAGAGGTTTAGGGAGGGAACTCCAGAGCTTAGGCCTCTCGGCAGCTCAAAGCACGGCCGCCAATGGTGGAGCGATTAAAATCGGGGATGTGCAAGAGTTTCGATTCCCATTGGAAGAGGGGCCAGAGAATGCTCCATTCTTTCTTTTACTGATCAGGGTCTAGGGCCCTCTGAGATTTTGGGGGGAATAACAAGGCAGGAGCCTCTGTTGTGCCTTGCCAAGTACGGGTTGTCCATCTTGATTATTCAAGTATCCCCATCCCCACAATATGGGACAGGGTCATAGTGAGGTCAAAGCAGCAGGCGGAACTCCCATTCCACTGCACTACCAAACCCAACTTTGTGCAATTTCCAGGCTTCTCCACTACTTTTCAAAGCAATACTTACTCCCCAGTAACTGTAGTGTATGTGCTTTAAGTCAGAACTACTTTTTACAGCTCCTGTATACTGTAGTACCGGCAGTGACCACACCGGTATATAAGCTGTGCGCATGCCTCTGTACCCCAGTCTAGAGATTACCCTCCTCCAGTAAAGACCTGTTATTTGTTTATGTACAGCATCCGTGTAATTATTTATCCACTGAACCACGGATCTAACAGTAACCTGCTCACCGATGCTCAGTTTGGTTTCTGCCAGGCCCACACGGCTCCAGACCTCATTACAGCCTTGGTCCAAACATGGACAAAAGAGCTGAATTCCAGAGGTGAGGTGAGAGTGACTGCCCTTGACATCAAGGCAGCATTAGATCGAGTGTGGCATCAAGGAGCCCTAGCAAAACTGAAGTCAATGGGAATCAGAGGGAAAACACTCCACTGGCTGGAGTCATACCTAGCACAAAGGAAGTTGGTAGTGGTTGTTGGAGGTTAATCATCTCAGCCCCAGGGCATCACCACAGGAGTTCCTCAGGGCAGTGTCCTAGGCCCAATCATCTTCAGCTGCTTCATCAATGACCTTCCCTCCATCATAAGATCAGAAATGGGGATGTTTCCTGATGATTGCACAGTGTACAGTTCCATTTGCAACTCTTTAGATAATGAAGCAGTCCATGCCCACATGCATCAAGACCTGGACAACATTCAGGCTTGGGCTGATAAGTGGCAGGTAACATTCACGCCACACAAGTGCAAGGCAATGACCATCTCCAACAAGAGAGAGTATAACCACCTCCCCATGACATTCAATGGCCTTACCATCATTGAATCTCCTACGATCAACATCCTGGGGGGTCACCATTGACTAGAAACATAACTGGACCAGCCACATAAACACCGTGGCTACAAGAGCAGGTCAGAGGCTGGGTATTCTGCGGTGAGTAACTCAACTCCTGACTCCCCAAATCCTTTCCACCATCTACAATGCACAAGTCAGGAGTGTGATGGAATTCTCTCCACTTGCCTGGATGAGTGCAGCTCCAACAACACTGAAGAAGCTCGACACCACCCAGGACAAAGCAGCCCACTTGATTGGCACCCCATCCACCACCTTAAACATTCTGTCCCTCCACCACCAGCGTACCGTGGCTGCAGTGTGTGCCATCTACAAGATGCACTGCAGCAACTCGCCAAGGCTTCTTTGACAGCACCTCCCGAACCCGCGACCTCTTCCACCTAGAAGGACAAGGGGAGCAGGCGCATGGGAACACCACCACCTGCAAGTTCCCCTTCAAATCACACACCATCCTGACTTGGAAGTATATCGCCGATCCTTCATCGTCGCTGGGTCAAAATCCAGAAACTCCCTCCCAGATAGCACTGTGGGAGTACCTTCACCACACGGACTGCAGTGGTTCAAGAAGGTGGCTCACCAGCACCTTCTCAAGGGCAATTAGGGATGGTCAATAAATGCTGGCCTTGCCAGCGACACCCACATCCCATGAATGTAAAAAAAAACGTGCGTCATTCCCAGCAAAACCCCCGCTCTCCAAGACCAAATTCACACTCCACAGTGAGGATCCATTCACTCTCCACAGTGAGGATCCATTCACTCTGCACAGTGAGGATCCATTCTCCACAGTGAGGATCCATTCACTCTCCACAGTGAGGATCCATTCACTCTGCACAGTGAGGATCCATTCTCCACAGTGAGGATCCATTCACACTCCACAGTGAGGATCCATTCATTCTCCACGGTGAGGATCCATTCACTCTCTATGGTGAGGATCCATTCACTCTCCACAGTGAGGATCCATTCACTCTCCACGGTGAGGATCCATTCACTCTCCACGGTGAGGATCCATTCACTCTCCACGGTGAGGATCCATTCACTCTCCACAGTGAGGATCCATTCACTCTCCACAGTGAGGATCCATTCCCTCTCCACAGTGAGGATCCATTCACACACCACGGTGAGGATCCATTCACTGTGAGGATCCATTCACTCTCCACAGTGAGGATCCATTCACTCTCCATGGTGAGGATCCATTCACTCTCCACAGTGAGGATCCATTCACACACCACGGTGAGGATCCATTCACTGTGAGGATCCATTCACTCTCCACAGTGAGGATCCATTCACTCTCCACAGTGAGGATCCATTCACTCTCCACAGTGAGGATCCATTCACTCTCCACAGTGAGGATCCATTCACACTCCACAGTGAGGATCCATTCACTCTCCACAGTGAGGATCCATTCACTCTCCACGGTGAGGATCCATTCACTCTCCACAGTGAGGATCCATTCACTCTCCACGGTGAGGATCCATTCACTCTCCACAGTGAGGATCCATTCACTCTCCACGGTGAGGATCCATTCACTCTCCACAGTGAGGATCCATTCACTCTCCACAGTGAGGATCCATTCACTCTGCACAGTGAGGATCCATTCACTCTCCACAGTGAGGATCCATTCACTCTCCACGGTGAGGATCCATTCACTCTCCACGGTGAGGATCCATTCACTCTCCACAGTGAGGATCCATTCACTCTCCACAGTGAGGATCCATTCACTCTCCACAGTGAGGATCCATTCACTCTCCACAGTGAGGATCCATTCACTCTCCACGGTGAGGATCCATTCACTCTCCACGGTGAGGATCCATTCACTCTCCACAGTGAGGATCCATTCACTCTCCACAGTGAGGATCCATTCACTCTCCACAGTGAGGTTCCATTCACTCTCCACAGTGAGGATCCATTCACTCTCCACGGTGAGGATCCATTCACTCTCCACGGTGAGGATCCATTTACTCTCCACGGTGAGGATCTATTCACTCTCCATGGTGAGGATCCATTCACTCTCCACGGTGAGGATCCATTTACTCTCCACAGGGAGGATCCATTCACTCTCCACAGTGAGGATCCATTCACTCTCCAAGGTGAGGATCCATTCACAAGGTGAGAATCCATTCACATGGTGAGGATCCATTCACACGGTGAGGATCCATTCACACAGTGAGGATCCATTCACTCTCCATGGTGAGGTTCCATTCACTCTCCACAGTGAGGATCCATTCACAGGGTGAGGATCCATTCACAGGGTGAGGATCCAGTCACACATGGTGAGGATCCATTCACAAGGTGAGGATCCATTCACTCTCCACAGTGAGGATCCATTCACTCTCCATGGTGAGGATCCATTCACTCTCCACGGTGAGGATCCATTCACTCTCCACAGTGAGGATCCATTCACTCTCCACAGTGAGGATCCATTCACTCTCCACGGTGAGGATCCATTCACTCTCCACAGTGAGGATCCATTTACTCTCCACGGTGAGGATCCATTCACTCTCCACGGTGAGGATCCATTCACTCTCCATGGTGAGGATCCATTCACTCTTCACAGTGAGGATCCATTCACTCGCCACAGTGAGGATCCATTCACTCTCCACGGTGAGGGTCCATTCACAGGGTGAGGATCCATTCACATGGTGAGGATCCATTCACTCCCCACAGTGAGGATCCATTCACTCTCCATGGTGAGGATCCATTCACTCTCCACAGTGAGGATCCATTCACTCTCCACAGTGAGGATCCATTCACAGGGTGAGGATCCATTCAAAGGGTGAGGATCCATTCACATGGTGAGGATCCATTCACTGTCCACAGTGAGGATCCATTCACTCTCCACAGTGAGGATCCATTCACTCTCCACGGTGAGGATCCATTCACTCTCCACAGTGAGGATCCATTCACTCTCCACAGTGAGGATCCATTCACTCTCCACGTTGAGGATCCATTCACTCTCCACAGTGAGGATCCATTCACACTCCACAGTGAGGATCCATTCATACTCCACAGTGAGGATCCATTCACTCTCCACAGTGAGGATCCATTCACTCTTCACAGTGAGGATCCATTCACACACGGTGAGGATCCATTCACACATGGTGAGGATCCATTCACACTCCATGGTGAGGATCCATTCACACTCCACAGTGAGGATCCATTCACTCTCCACAGTGAGGATCCATTCACTCCCCACAGTGAGGATCCATTCACTCTTCACAGTGAGGATCCATTCACACACGGTGAGGATCCATTCACACATGGTGAGGATCCATTCACACTCCATGGTGAGGATCCATTCACACTCCACAGTGAGGATCCATTCACTCTCCACAGTGAGGATCCATTCACACTCCACAGTGAGGATCTATTCACTCTCCACGGTGAGGATCCATTCACTCTCCATGGTGAGGATCCATTCACTCTCCACAGTGAGGATCCATTCACTCTCCATGGTGAGGATCCAATCACTCTCCACGGTGAGGATCCATTCCCTCTCCACAGTGAGGATCCATTCACACACCACGGTGAGGATCCATTCCCTCTCCACAGTGAGGATCCATTCACACACCACGGTGAGGATCCATTCACTGTGAGGATCCATTCACTCTCCACAGTGCGGATCCATTCACACTCCACAGTGAGGATCCATTCACTCTCCACAGTGAGGATCCATTCACTCTCCACAGTGAGGATCCATTCACTCTCCATAGTGAGGATCCATTCACTCTCCATGGTGAGGATCCATTCACTCTCCACGGTGAGGGTCCATTCACTCTCCACAGTGAGGATCCATTCACTCTCCACGGTGAGGATCCATTCACTCTCCATGGTGAGGATCCATTCACTCTCCACGGTGAGGGTCCATTCACTCTCCACGGTGAGGGTCCATTTACTCTCCACAGGGAGGATCCATTCACTCTCCACAGTGAGGATCCATTCACTCTCCAAGGTGAGGATCCATTCACAAGGTGAGGATCCATTCACATGGTGAGGATCCATTCACACGGTGAGGATCCATTCACACAGTGAGGATCCATTCACTCTCCACGGTGAGGATCCATTCACTCTCCACAGTGAGGATCCATTTACTCTCCACGGTGAGGATCCATTCACAGGGTGAGGATCCATTCACAGGGTGAGGATCCAGTCACACATGGTGAGGATCCATTCACAAGGTGAGGATCCATTCACTCTCCACAGTGAGGATCCATTCACTCTCCATGGTGAGGATCCATTCAATCTCCACAGTGAGGATCCATTCACTCTCCACAATGAGGATCCATTCACTCTCCACGGTGAGGATCCATTCACTCTCCACAGTGAGGATCCATTCACTCTCCACAGTGAGGATCCATTCACTCTCCACGGTGAGGGTCCATTCACAGGGTGAGGATCCATTCACAGGGTGAGGATCCATTCACACGGTGAGCATCCATTCACTCTCCACAGTGAGGATCCATTCACTCTCCACAGTGAGGATCCATTCACTCTCCACGGTGAGGATCCATTCACTCTCCACGGTGAGGATCCATTCACTCTCCACAGTGAGGATCCATTCACTCTCCACAGTGAGGATCCATTCACTCTCCACAGAGAGGTTCCATTCACTCTCCACAGTGAGGATCCATTCACTCTCCACGGTGAGGATCCATTCACTCTCCACGGTGAGGATCCATTTACTCTCCACGGTGAGGATCTATTCACTCTCCATGGTGAGGATCCATTCACTCTCCACGGTGAGGATCCATTTACTCTCCACAGGGAGGATCCATTCACTCTCCACAGTGAGGATCCATTCACTCTCCAAGGTGAGGATCCATTCACAAGGTGAGAATCCATTCACATGGTGAGGATCCATTCACACGGTGAGGATCCATTCACACAGTGAGGATCCATTCACTCTCCATGGTGAGGTTCCATTCACTCTCCACAGTGAGGATCCATTCACAGGGTGAGGATCCATTCACAGGGTGAGGATCCAGTCACACATGGTGAGGATCCATTCACAAGGTGAGGATCCATTCACTCTCCACAGTGAGGATCCATTCACTCTCCATGGTGAGGATCCATTCACTCTCCACGGTGAGGATCCATTCACTCTCCACAGTGAGGATCCATTCACTCTCCACAGTGAGGATCCATTCACTCTCCACGGTGAGGATCCATTCACTCTCCACAGTGAGGATCCATTTACTCTCCACGGTGAGGATCCATTCACTCTCCACGGTGAGGATCCATTCACTCTCCATGGTGAGGATCCATTCACTCTTCACAGTGAGGATCCATTCACTCGCCACAGTGAGGATCCATTCACTCTCCACGGTGAGGGTCCATTCACAGGGTGAGGATCCATTCACATGGTGAGGATCCATTCACTCCCCACAGTGAGGATCCATTCACTCTCCATGGTGAGGATCCATTCACTCTCCACAGTGAGGATCCATTCACTCTCCACAGTGAGGATCCATTCACAGGGTGAGGATCCATTCAAAGGGTGAGGATCCATTCACATGGTGAGGATCCATTCACTGTCCACAGTGAGGATCCATTCACTCTCCACAGTGAGGATCCATTCACTCTCCACGGTGAGGATCCATTCACTCTCCACAGTGAGGATCCATTCACTCTCCACAGTGAGGATCCATTCACTCTCCACGTTGAGGATCCATTCACTCTCCACAGTGAGGATCCATTCACACTCCACAGTGAGGATCCATTCATACTCCACAGTGAGGATCCATTCACTCTCCACAGTGAGGATCCATTCACTCTTCACAGTGAGGATCCATTCACACACGGTGAGGATCCATTCACACATGGTGAGGATCCATTCACACTCCATGGTGAGGATCCATTCACACTCCACAGTGAGGATCCATTCACTCTCCACAGTGAGGATCCATTCACTCCCCACAGTGAGGATCCATTCACTCTTCACAGTGAGGATCCATTCACACACGGTGAGGATCCATTCACACATGGTGAGGATCCATTCACACTCCATGGTGAGGATCCATTCACACTCCACAGTGAGGATCCATTCACTCTCCACAGTGAGGATCCATTCACACTCCACAGTGAGGATCTATTCACTCTCCACGGTGAGGATCCATTCACTCTCCATGGTGAGGATCCATTCACTCTCCACAGTGAGGATCCATTCACTCTCCATGGTGAGGATCCAATCACTCTCCACGGTGAGGATCCATTCCCTCTCCACAGTGAGGATCCATTCACACACCACGGTGAGGATCCATTCCCTCTCCACAGTGAGGATCCATTCACACACCACGGTGAGGATCCATTCACTGTGAGGATCCATTCACTCTCCACAGTGCGGATCCATTCACACTCCACAGTGAGGATCCATTCACTCTCCACAGTGAGGATCCATTCACTCTCCACAGTGAGGATCCATTCACTCTCCATAGTGAGGATCCATTCACTCTCCATGGTGAGGATCCATTCACTCTCCACAGTGAGGATCCATTCACTCTCCACAGTGAGGATCCATTCACTCTCCACAGTGAGGATCCATTCACTCTCCACAGTGAGGATCCATTCACACTTCACAGTGAGGAACCATTCACTCTCCACAGTGAGGAGCCATTCACACTCCACAGTGAGGATCCATTCACTCTCCATGGTGAGGATCCATTCACTCTCCACGGTGAGGGTCCATTCACTCTCCACAGTGAGGATCCATTCACTCTCCACGGTGAGGATCCATTCACTCTCCATGGTGAGGATCCATTCACTCTCCACGGTGAGGGTCCATTCACTCTCCACGGTGAGGGTCCATTTACTCTCCACAGGGAGGATCCATTCACTCTCCACAGTGAGGATCCATTCACTCTCCAAGGTGAGGATCCATTCACAAGGTGAGGATCCATTCACATGGTGAGGATCCATTCACACGGTGAGGATCCATTCACACAGTGAGGATCCATTCACTCTCCACGGTGAGGATCCATTCACTCTCCACAGTGAGGATCCATTTACTCTCCACGGTGAGGATCCATTCACAGGGTGAGGATCCATTCACAGGGTGAGGATCCAGTCACACATGGTGAGGATCCATTCACAAGGTGAGGATCCATTCACTCTCCACAGTGAGGATCCATTCACTCTCCATGGTGAGGATCCATTCAATCTCCACAGTGAGGATCCATTCACTCTCCACAATGAGGATCCATTCACTCTCCACGGTGAGGATCCATTCACTCTCCACAGTGAGGATCCATTCACTCTCCACAGTGAGGATCCATTCACTCTCCACGGTGAGGGTCCATTCACAGGGTGAGGATCCATTCACAGGGTGAGGATCCATTCACACGGTGAGCATCCATTCACTCTCCACAGTGAGGATCCATTCACTCTCCACAGTGAGGACCCATTCACTCTCCACAGTGAGGATCCATTCACTCTCCACGGTGAGGATCCATTCACTCTCCACAGTGAGGATCCATTCACTCTCCACAGTGAGGGTCCATTCACAGGGTGAGGATCCATTCACAGGGTGAGGATCCATTCACACGGTGAGGATCCATTCACTCTCCACGGTGAGGATCCATTCACTCTCCACAGTGAGGATCCATTCACTCTCCACAGTGAGGATCCATTCACTCTCCACGGTGAGGGTCCATTCACAGAGTGAGGATCCATTCACAGGGTGAGGATCCATTCACTCTCCACAGTGAGGATCCATTCACTCTCCACAGTGAGGATCCATTGACTCTCCACAGTGAGGATCCATTCACTCTCCACGGTGAGGATCCATTCACTCTCCACAGTGAGGATCCATTCACTCTCCACGGTGAGGGTCCATTCACAGGGTGAGGATCCATTCACAGGGTGAGGATCCATTCACACGGTGAGGATCCATTCACTCTCCACGGTGAGGATCCATTCACTCTCCACAGTGAGGATCCATTCACTCTCCACAGTGAGGATCCATTCACTCTCCACGGTGAGGATCCATTCACTCTCCACAGTGAGGATCCATTCACTCTCCACAGTGAGGATCCATTCACTCTCCACGGTGAGGATCCATTCATTCTCCACAGTGAGGATCCATTCACACTCCACAGTGAGGATCCATTCATACTCCACAGTGAGGATCCATTCACACACGGTGAGGATCCATTCCCTCTCCACAGTGAGGATCCATTCACTCTCCACAGTGAGGATCCATTCACTCTCCACAGTGAGGATCCATTCACAGACGGTGAGGATCCATTCACACATGGTGAGGATCCATTCACACTCCATGGTGAGGATCCATTCACACTCCACAGTGAGGATCCATTCACACACGGTGAGGATCCATTTACACTCCACGGTGAGGATCCATTCACTCTCCATGGTAGGGGTGTAGCATTCTTGGGATGTGGGCGGTGCCCAAAAGTCCACATTTATCGCCCATCCCTAGTTACCCTGAGTGTTTGGTGGTGGGCCTTCTCCGTGAACTGCTGAAGTGGTTCTGATGTTGGCGCTTTATGATGGCGCTCTCTAGGATCGCACTCAGGCATCAAAGGTGTAGCTACCAACAGCTGAGAGTTTCAGACCTAATCTTCTACCTCAAACTGATGTAAATGCGGTCTTTGTACCGGCATTGAACCCGGCGATGAGCTGCATAGTTTCAAAGATAGGTGTAGGATGCGCTGTTTGGACTTCTCTTATGGTTATAAACATTTGGGAGCATTAAGATCAAGGGGTACAAATCTGCAACCTGCTGTTCAGCATTAGCTTATTGGCTTCTTGCGTTAAGTGCGTCAATGTAAATGTGCGGGGGATTCAGAGTGCCCATCCAGCAGGAAAGGAGTTTTATTTTAGTACCACGAACCCATCCACTAGACATAAGAACATAAGAATTAGGAGCAGGAGTCGGCCATTTGGCCCCTCGAGCCTGCTCCACCAGTCAATAAGATCATGGCTGATCTTCTACCTCAACTCCACTTTCCTGCACTATCCCCGTATCCCTCGAGTCCCTTAGTATCCAAAACTCTATCGATCTCAGCCTTGAATATACGCAAAGACTCAGCATTCACAGCCCTCTGGGGTAGAGAATTCCAAAGACTCACCATCCTCTGAGTGAAGAAATTTCTCCTCATCTCAGTCCTAAATGGCCGACCCCTTATTCTGAGACTGTGACCCCTGGTTCTAGACCCCCCAGCCAGAGGAAACATCCTCCCAGCATCTACCCTGTCAAGCCCTGTAAGAATTTTGCACGTTTCAATGGGATCACCTCTCATTCTTCTAAATTCTAGAGAATATGGGTCTAATCTACTCAATCTCTCCTCATAGGACAATCCCCCCATCCCAGGAATCAGTCTGGTGAACCTTCGTTGCACTCCCTCTAACGTGTGAATGTAATCTAACTTAAGCTGGCGGTGTGCCACTGTGCGAGGCGGTAAGGACACACTTTGCACTTAAACATGACCATTTCCCCGGCTCGAATCATTGATGTGAAAAATTGAAAATCTGTCTGCACATACTATATACACCACTCGACACATCTACACAGTCAAAGACAAAGGCCCTTGTACTCTGCTTCTTAATCCTCTTTATACAGTAATGTAATAGCACTGCTGTATTAGCAATGACGCAGCAATGTTGCTGGATGAATGCTTCCTGGCTTTCCTGTCTGCTATTTTAACAGGGGCGTTAACCCATTTAAAATAAACAGGCCTCCATTAAAATAGCAGAGAGGGAACATCAACAAAAGTGTTGAATATTTTTTCTGTTAACATGACCAGCAGTCATTTCTACTTTTAAAGGTGATATTATTGACGCGGCTGAGCCAAGACAAAATGTGTTGTATTAAGTAAATCTGACATACCACTGGTAATGGATTTTCTGCTTTAGGAACATAGGAACAGGAGGAGGCCATTCAGCCGCTCGAGCCTGTTCCGCCATTCAATGAGATCATGGCTGATCTGCGATTCATAAAATGGTTGCTTTGGTCAGCGTTGCTCCTTGATTAGTGTGATCACATCAGGAGCATCCAAGGTCAATCCTTCAAAATGGCTTCCTGTATATTCAAGATAAATTTTCTTTTGGGGAGTTTATAACGCGGATTTCTACACGGTTCAACGTCCACTTTTAAAAGTCCCACGGCAGTTCTTTCTTTCTTTCTCAAATGTATAAACCAGTTAATAGAGAACATTTTAATTTCTGTAAATAGCTCCGCCATTGGCAGCCGTGCCTTCAGCTGCCCAGGCCCGAAGCTCTGGAATTCCCTCCCTCACCCTCTCCGCCTCTCCGCCTCTCCACCTCTCTCTCCTCCTTCAAGATGCTCCTTGAAACTTACCTCTTTGACCAAGCTTTTGGTCGTCTGTCCTGATATCTCCTTCTGCGACTCGCTGTCAAAAATGTTCTTATTGATATCGCTCTTGTTAAGCGCCTCGGGGCATTTTTGCTATGTTAACTATAAGTTGTTGCTGTTGTTTCTAATCAGCCAGTTTGAAGGAAACTTTTACATTGAAAACACAATTCCAATTCAAACTGTAGTGCCCACCAAAGATAATAATTTGTCTGCATCAGTCACAGGAATACAGGAACTGCTAGATGAAAAAAGGCCACGGTCCATCTGGTTCGCCTTCTACCGTCCTGGTAAACACATGTTACAATGATAATGGAAGTTGTTGACTATTCATAGCAAGCAATCTCTATCAATTAGTCTACAGCAGACCCTTAACACTCTTAACATTCATCAAAGGCCACAACATTGACAATAACACTTGGAATACACGGCAAAATTGAAGGTATCACTTTTCTTGAAGATCTCCCATTCCAGCTTGTTTCGCATCAGGATAAATATAATGAGAAGTGTTCGTTACACCTTCATTTATGCTGAGCTATGCTGTTCACCATTGGTGCAATTTAATGGGCTTAATTTTTCTTTTATTTATTGAGGAATACTTAACGAGAGTAATCTGATCAGACTCAATATTTGGTTTACACGAGACACTGTAAGAATGCAAGGTGTTAGCTGAGGGATTATTGGCCAAAGCCAGAAGGCAGTTATCCTATTTCTTGGTGTCTGTCGACAGTGCTCTGGGAGAAGAGAAACAGCATCCCAGAATGATTTAAACCATTGACTTTCCCTTCTTTCTTGCTTGGAAGCATCTGGCCCAAGTCTAAGCCAGGAATCACTGGAATGATTTTTAATCCTCACTTTCGTCTGGGCATTTTTCTTCCCTCCCACATGGCAGCTGTCCTTCATTCTGCCAGCGCCATTCACACTTCATCTAGAGCCATCCTTTGTTACTTGAATATCTCTTAATGTCTCTCAATCGCTCCTGCTTTCTATCCTATCTCTGACCTTCCCTTTTGTTTTTTCATCCCCTCCCCCTTTTCCCAGCCCCCACTTGCTTTAAAATCTATCCATTTTCCTGCTTTTTTTCCAGTTCTGACGAAGGGTCTTCGACCTGAAATGTTAACTCCGTTTCTCGCTCCACGGATGCTGCCCTGGCCTGCTGAGTTTTTCCAGCATTTTCTGTTGTTATCACTGGAATGAAAATCAGGGGGGAAGGTTCTGTAAAGGGAGGCCGTTCCATGCCGCCAGACTATCGCCCAGGGACTGGAGATGGAAATCTGCCCCCAGCGACTTGCCCTGATGGCCCAGGCACCACATGGGAACTCTGAGGAAGTTCTAGTCACATAAGCGCGTTGCTTATTGCTTCATGGCGCAGGGTAGGCATATCCCACTCTGCTGTGTCTACCCTTGGGCTTTGTTCCTGTCGCACTTTACTGGGGAGTCAGTATTCAGAGTGGCCGGGGGGGTGAATCACCACGGGGAGGGTGGAGGGTTCTTCCTCAGAAGGTTGTGGGTTCAAGTCCCACATAAAGCTAGGCTGACTGACCCTGAGCTGAGCTCCAAACCCAACATCTAGTCTATCATCAAGAATGCCCCCGGAACATAATAATAATAATAATAATCAACTTTATTGTCATTGTTAGTGCACAAGTGCAGTACAACGAAATGTAGGCTTGTGGCTCCCGAGAGTGTACATTTAGATTAAGACATTTAAACATTCAACATTCATTTGGCTTGTAATACATTAACATAAACATAATAAAGTGCATTGGCAGATGTGCAGGCTTTAGAGTTTATTTGTGGAGTTCAGTAGGATGACAGCCCTGGGAAAGAAGCTGTTCCTAAATCTGGCCGTTCGGGTGCGAATGCATCTGTAGCATCTCCCAGATGGCAGGAGGGCAAACAGACTGTGGCTGGGGTGGGTAGGGTCTTTAATGATGGTCCGTGACCTCCGTAGACAGCGTTTATGGTATATGTGCTCTATGGTCGGTAGCCGGGTGCCGGTAATGCGTTGGGCAGTTTTGACTACCCGCTGCAGGGCTTTCCGGTCATAGTAGCTACAGCTGCCATACCATACTGTGATACAGTTTGTCAGGATGCTCTCTATTGTGCAGCGGTAAAAGTTAGAGAGGATCGGGGTGACAGGTTACATCCCTTCAGCCTCCTTAGGAAATATAGGCGCTGCTGAGCCTTCTTCACCAGAGAGGAGGTATTGAGGGACCAGGAGAGGTCTTCTGTGATGTGGACTCCGAGGAACTTAAAGCTGTCCACCCTTTCCACCACAGCCCCATTGATGTGAACATCTACCGATATTCCTACCTTACCCTACCACCACCAAGACCCTAATCCATGCCTGTGTCCCCTAAAGGCTCTCCTCACTGGCATCCTGAGTTTTACTGTACATACACTCCAACACATCGGCTGTTCATAATCTATCCCATAATAATCCCCACAAACCTATCGCCACTGTCAGCTGTGGCAAACTTCAGGTTTTGATGTTAAAAGGTGGTGGCGGAATGGCTGTGCAGAGCGGTGGAATTGATTTGTATCATACAATGTAATGATCACGATGTTGTAAATGTTCTTAATGTTCAATAAAGTATATATTTAAAAAAAGTGGGTAGCACAGTCGTGCTTTGACTCAGAAGGTCATGTGTTCAAGTCCCACTCCAGTGACCTGTAGCACATAAAGCTAGGCAGACACTCCAGTGCAGTGCTGAGGGAGCGCTGCACTGTCGGAGGTGCCGTCTTTTGGATGAGATATCGAACCGAGGCCCGTCTGCTCTCTCAGGTGGATGTAAAAGATCCCATGGCACTATTTCGAAGAAGAGCAGTGAAGTTGTGCTCTGGGCCAATATTTATCCCTCAACCAACATAACAAAAACAGATTATCTGATCAAAAAGAAAATGCTGGAAATCTGAAATAAAAACAGAAAATGCTGGAGAAACTCAGCAGGTCAGGCAGCATGAGAAAAACAGATTTAACCTTTCCGGTCAATGATCTTTTGTCAGATTATCTGGTCATTATCACCTTGCCCTGTGCGAATTGGCTGCTGCATTTCCCACATTACAACAGTGACTACACAAAAGTACTTCATTGGCTGTAAAATGGTCCTGCAAGGCGCTATATAAATGCAAGTCTTTATTTTCTTTCTCACCTCCGCCGAAGCCTCTACGTTGTTTTTTTCCCAGTGCTTTCAGTGGCTGGTCAGCCAAAGTAACGGCGGCTTAGTGGGAGGACATTCCATTGGAAGTTTACCCCGCTCCCTGGCATTGCTCCCAAGTGGAAGACGTCGATGTGTGTTTTCTGTTTTTATTTCAGATTTCCAGCATCCGCAGCATTTTGCTTTTGTGTTTCCGCTTTCAGCTGCCCTGCAGACATTTTTTGTTTCTGGCAGTGCAGAGCGCAGGAGCAAAAGGATTCAAAGAGGAGTTAGCTACCTTCTCAGCGTGAAAATGAGCTACTGCATGGATAGAAATATTGCTGCTTTTCTTCAATCAGGGGAAAATTACGTTTCCTATTAGTGAAAGTGACAGGAGGAACAAACATTGCAGAAGCAATAAAAGTGAATAACGTAAATGAGATTAGCTGTAAAAAACCCCCCACCATGTCACAAGATCTATGTGCCTGTGATTTGTTTTCTGCCAGCCAGTGATTAATAAGTTGTGGTATTACAGGACAGACTCAGAAGAAATATAATGACCATTACTCAGCCCTGCGTTCTATTGCTGCCAATTACAGGAACACAGAAGCAGCGCAGGAACAAAAAAGAGAGAATGAATTATTCATGGCCCTTGACTGCCATTTGCTTTGGGATAAGGCATGTAGGTTGGCTGCGAGATAACTTGTATTCAACGGCAGATTAATAATGGGGTGGAATTAGACGAATAATCGTGTGTGGGTTTTTAAAAAAAAAGAAAAGTTGGCTTTGATTTAGTCGCGGTCGCGGAACTTCCCTTCAGCAAGCGAGCTGCCCTTCCAATCTCCAGGGGCTCGCCGGCCTTGAAACGTGAGATAAAAGGCAAAGTTTCGCTCTTCTTTCAATCCGCCGCGCACTGTGGCAAGTTTGTTGTCAGGCATTGATGTATTTGCACAGCACATAATGAATTGTCACAGGTAATAGTGTTTTTGTATGAAGCAGCTATTAGGAGAGCCATTGCAGTAAATGTGTTATCAAACATACTGTCAGGGAAAAGATTACAGCATGAATGGAATGCTCTAACCTTCGAGCCTATTCTGATGAGGAAACACAACAGGTTTCACCCCAATGGCAAATTTATCATCTTTGCCTGCAGGCAGATAATTTATCATCCTTATATTTGATCCTGATAAGTCAGGAAGTGTTTCTTCTCTGTCATTTAGGCAGCACCTGGCTTTCCCTGCAGAACCTGCTTCATTAACTCACCTTTCCAACGAAAAGTTGCCCTGTGATTTCTTTTTAAATTTATCCTGCAGGTTGCCTTATTTCACAGCGATAAAATTGGAAATGTCACTGTGTAGACGCTTTCGCATTGGAATTCCGATCAGCCAACCCGGGGACTGTTAGGGCGGCAGGCTGTGCTGGGAAGTAGAGGAGCCGCTCGGTAAATGCCGCCTCCGTTATGCTCATATTTTTGCAGTTTAGCGCGGTGGAAAAAAAAGACCCCATTTAGGAGGAAATTGCATGGAAGATAGAATCGCAGTGTCAGATCCTATAGCTGTTGAATAAAAGATCTAAGGATAGATCGACTGTTTATTGCGAAGTAAAGATTCCTTATTTTTTTTAGGGGGGACATTTTTACATATTCACTTCTTAAGGTTAAAAAAAAACTAACCTGAAGACTTCCGATGTAAAATGGTCTGATTAACCCTTAAAATAATGCTCACAGTATGTACCATCACACTGGCCACATTTGTGTGTTCAGCAATTTAAAAGTTAAACCCGTTTTTTAAATTAAAGTTGATTCTATTTATCATTGTTTTTATTTTTAATCTTTTTGAGCAACGTATTATCTTCTTGCCATTGGTAGTTCAAAGGCTGGGTATTCTGTGGCGAGTGGCTCACCTCCCGACTCCCCAAAGCCTCTCCACCACCTCGCCATCATTTCTCCGCCATCTACAAGGCACAAGTCAGGAGTGTGATGGAATACTCCCCACTTGCCTGGATGAGTGCAGCTCCAACAACACTCAAGAAGCTGGACACCATCCAGGACAAAGCAGCCGGCTTGATTCGCTGAACCACCTTAAACATTCACTCCCTCCAGCACTGGCTGCAGTGTGTACTATCGACACAGTCAAGGCTTCTTCGGCAACACCTCCCAAACCCACCATCTGGAAGGACAAGGGCAGCAGGCGCATGAGAACACATCATCTCCAAGTTCTCCTCCAAGTCACACACCATCCCAACTTGGACATATATCACCATTCTTTCGTCATCTCTGGGTCAAAGTCCTGGAACTCCCTACCTAAAAGCAATGTGGGAGTACTTACACCACACGGACTGCAGCGGTTCAAGAAGGCGGTTCACCACCACCTACTCAAGGGCGATTCAGGATGGGCAATGGATGTCAATCTTGCCAGCGATGCCCATATTCCAAGGATGAATTTTTTAAAAAGGGTCGTGGGTTCATAATTTAGGCTGACACTTCAGTGCAGTGCAGAGGGAATGCAGCATTGTTGGAGGTGTGGTCTCTTGGTTGAGATGTTGAACTGAGGCCCCGAATGTCTACTCAAGATCCCATGGCCCTACTCAAAGGGCAGGGAAGTTCTCCCAGACATCTCTGAACCAACACCACGAAAGCAGATTAATTGGACATTTGTCTCATTGCTGTTTGTGGGAGCTCGATGTGCACAAATTGGCTGCCACGTTTCCTACATTACAACAGTGACTACACTTATTAATTGGCTGTGAAGCACCTTGGGATGTCCGGAGGACAGGGAAAGCACTTGGCAAGTTCTTTCTTTAAATAGATAAGATACTAGTGGGCTAGAAATTCATTATAGCCCAGCAATGGGCGGTAACTTTAGAAAAGTTTCAGAATTAGCGCCAGGCGCTAATGCCTTAGACTACATGCAAAATTCATTCTCACTGCTCAAAGAAATGATTGGGGCGCTAATTCAAGTCTTAAAGGCCTAGCTCAGTGGCGTTACACTCAAAGGGTGCACCAATATCGGGTGCAGTCTAATCGCTACTCATCATTGCCACAGGCTTTTCCCCAATACTTAAAGGGGAGGTTCATTGATACTGCAGCACCTCATGCTCAGCATTGCAGCTGCCTCAGCAAGGAGAAACACAACATAGAGAAGGAGCCAGAGGACTGAAGCAAGTGTGCACATGGCAGATCCACCTCAGTCAGGTAGTCAGGGTGATTGAATGCTTCAACAAATGCTACACACCACCATCTGTACCACAAGCTTCACACACTGCCCAAAGCACCAGACCCCCAGCGCTCACACACCAACAATCTCTACCCACCAACACACACACCCACATCTCACACCTTGTACACAATAACAGCTATTCAACTATGGTAGGCACAAGGGTCATTACTTATTTGAATGAATGTGATATGTTTATGCAAAAATGTATTAATGGAGTTTGCAATATTTTGTGCTCCCTCTCATTTCACCTTGGCACCCTGGAAGACGCTGTTATATGGCATGATGCAGGGATGGTATGATGGGCATGTGGTGAACAAAAGGGATCTGGGGTTTAAGTCATCCTGCTGTGAGGCTGGAGGTCCGTTTGGAGGAGGTGGCAGAGTTCTGTGACCACCACCTTGGTGATGCGGAGCAATCTAATTCACTGCTCCTCGTTCCATTGAAGGTAGGAGAGGTGCTGTCGGAATACCCTCAGAGGGTAAGGCCTCCTGACGAGAGCCCTGATGTCCCTCCTCATCCATCTGTGCACATGTTCCTGTATTTCTGGCTTCCTACGCTCCCACCACTGTAGATCCTGGAGGGCGAGGTGGCATGTCAGTACAGCCCCCATTAATGTTGCCAAGTGTAGCAGTTTGAATCTTTGAAGAATAAATATAGCCACTTTGCACTTTCCAGAAGATACACCTTTCCCCGATGTCAGATCTGTCAGCACTGAGCAGACTCTATACACAGTGGTGGGTTCACAGCGGGGACCCAATTCAGGTAATTAGTGGCTTGTTTAGAGCCACTTAAGAATGAATTTCAGCTCAACTTCTGCATTTGACAGCTCTCCCATGGGGTCCACACTTGTTGTGGACCACATCTGTCAAGCTGAGGCGGGAGTTCAGTGGCCATTGAATCAGCTGTTGAGTTGACAGCTTCAAATGTACAGTAAAAGTGCACACCTTACAGAGATATCTTCCCTCAGCCACATACTCTTCCTCACTGCATTTCCACAACAGATTTACCATGCTGCAAGTCTTTACACAAGTCTCCATCCAGTCTGACCTCATTACCTCTCTCACCATTGACAGACCGCTTCTGTCATCTCTACTTCACCTGCCATCTATTCCATCAGCATAGGTGCCCTGTATACTCTCTCACCTTGGTCCTCAGAATCTCACCACGATCAGCCCCAACACCAGCAGCACCAGGTACACCAGTAGCACCAACAACAATACCACCAAACTTCTCCGCAATCACCTGATGCTGCACAGGACACAGGGCATCAGCACCGGAGAAGATTGCTGCCCAGGAGGCCAGGGATGGTCTCACCATGGCCAGATTTACTTCACTTGACGCTGTACACCCTGGCTGCCACATGATGCACCAGGTTGGCACCACCCCACACCAACACCATAAAGCATTCCTACAATACCCAAGCCATTCCTTTCACACTCATCACCATTGCGGGGGGTACTGTTATGTCTCACCATTCACTGCAACTCACTAAGCCACTTCCAAAGGTGCACACAAATGTGTCCAAGAATGCAAAGTGTTGAAAATAAAGATTTCAATGTTTGACAGCACATTAACAGAAACTTCACATGAACATTGGCTAAAACATCCAAGTGCCTACCCTTGTGTGTTGTTAGTTGGTATCATTGGACTAGGATGGGGGTGAGTGTGAGGGATGGCTAGTGAGATGGAGAAGTGATAATGTCGATAGAGAGGGATGGGTGGAGGTGCAAGGTAAGTTGGTGTGAGTAAGGGTGTGCAGGAGTAGGGTAGTGAAGTCATGTGATGGGGATGTGATGAGTGGCACAGCAGGATGAGGTTGAGTGTGGCTTTGCAGTAACATTTTGTGATATACTGAGATCATTGAAAGGTCTGCACCACTGTTGCCTGGTCCTCCTTACAACATCCCTACTTGTGTCCTCCTGTGTAATGAGCAACCAGGCTGTGTATTCTCTTGGGGAGTTCTCTGCGGCCCATTGGAAGGGAAGAGAACCTCCCTGCATGCAGTGACTCCCTCCATAAGCACGTGAAGGGAGTCATGAGAGAGCCTGAGTGCAGCCGTGCACCTCTGTGCAGTGATTGTCAATGTTTGCAGCACATCAGTACTGAGCACAAATATCAAAATAAGTTGGCCATGACCCCTTTAAGTAAACCGGCTGATGACGCGTCATCAAATGACGTCACCAGACCCGCTTCCTCTAATTGGCTGAGAGACGCGCTGGGCGGGCTAAACAAGCCCAATCAGGGGAAATTCATTTCAGGGGCCGGGATGGAGCCAGCAGCGGGGTCGGGACCTGCCATCGACATTGCCCGCCCCGGATCTGCTAAGGTTAGCAAAATCATGACCATTGTATTTGTTATGAAGTGTTCATGCTATGAAGTGTTAATCATTATATTTGATGTCTTTTTAATTCGTTCCTGGGATGTGGGCGCCGCTGGCAAAGCCAGAATTTATTGCCCATCCCTAGTTGCCCTTGAGAAGGTGGTGGTGAGCCGCCTTCTTGAACTGCTGCAGTCTGTGTGGTGAAGGTACTCCCATACTGTTGTTAGGGAGTGAGTTCTAGGATTTTGAGCCAGCGATGATGAAGGAATGGCTGATATATTTTCAAGTCAGGATGGTGTGTGACTTGGAGGAGAACTTGGAGGTGGTGGTGTTCCCATGCGCCTGCTACCCTTGTCCTTCTAGGTGGAAGAGGTCGTGGGTTTGGGAGATGCTGCTGAAGAAGCCTTGGCGAGTTGCTGCAGTGCATCTTGTAGATGGCACACACTGCAGCCATGGTACGCCGGTGGTGGAGGGAGTGAATGTTTAAGGTGATGGATGGGGTGCCAATCAAGCTGGTTGCTTTATCCTGGATGGTGTTAAGCTTCTTGAGTGCTGTTGGAGCGGCACTCATCTAGGCAAGTGGAGAGTATTCCATCACTCTCCTTACGTGTGCCTTGTAGAAGATGGAAAGACTTTGGGGAGTCAGGAGGTGAGACACTCGCCACAGAATACTCAGCCTCTGACCTGCTCTTGTAGCTACAGTATTTATGTAGCTGGTCCAATTAAGTTTCTGGTCAATGGTGACCCCCAGGATGTTGATGGTGGGCGATTCAGCGATGGTAATGCCGTTGAATGTCAATGGTTAGACTCTCGCTTGTTGGAGATAGTCATTGCCTGGTACTTGTGTGACGCAAATGTTACCTGCCACTTATCAGCCCAAGCCTGAATGTCATCCAGATCTTGCTGCATTCGGGCATGGACTGCTTCATTATTTGAGGAGGAGCGAATGGAACTGAACACTGTGCAATCATCAGCGAACATCCCCACTTCCGACCTTATGATAGAGGGAAGGTCATTGATGAAGCTGCTGAAGATGGTTGGGCCTAGGAGACTGCCCTGAGGACCTACTGCAGCAATGTTCTGGGGCTGAGATGATTGACCTCCAACAACTACAACCATCTTCCTTTGAGCTAGGTATGACTCCAGCCAGTGGAGAGTTCGTCCCCTGATTCCCATTGACCATTGACTTCAATTTTATTAGGGCTCCTTGATGCCATACTCGGTCAAATGCTGCCTTGATGTCAAGGGCAGTCACTCTCACCTCACTTCTGGAATTCAGCTCTTTTGTCCATGTTTGGACCATGGCTGTAATGAGGCCTGGAGCTGAGTGGTCCTGGCAGAACCCAAACTGAACATTGGTGAGCAGGTTATTGGTGAGTAAGTAATACTAAATATTATAAAGAACAACTTTAAAAATGCATAGAACCATAGCATCACATTCTAGATTACATACAAAAACTTGTTTTTTTTAGTGTAGTTTCTTTCTCTCTCTCTTTCTCTCTTTCTTTCTCTCTTTTTCTTTTTCTCTCTCGTTCTTTCTTTCTCTCTTCTTTTTCTCTCTCGCTTTCTTTCATTTGCTCTCTCTTTCATTCTTTTTTGTTCTATCTTTCTTTCTTTCTTTCGCGCTATCTTTCTTTCTCTCTCTCTCTCTTTCTTTCTGAAGGAGGTGAAACTCTGTGTGTGGCAATGATGTGTCAGTTTTTTTTATATTGTTAATTGACATCAGCAGCCTTACAATGTAATTATAGAACAGCACCTGACGTGGGATGCCCTGAGACAGCAGTAGCAGTGATTACATAAAATGTACAGACACAAACCATTATGGAATTAAATTCACTTTGATTTTGAAGTAAATTTGATTATAACCTTAATTAAAAGCAATGACTAAACTAGGCTTTATTGCACATAAAGCAAACATCATGGTGAGCATCATTATATATTCATTCTTGCAAATTGTACAATAAATAAAATAAATAGAGAAGAGAGGTGAGTGCAGCTGCCCTTGACATTAAGGCAGCATTCAACTAAGTATGACACACAGCAGAAGTGAGGGAAATGGAGGTCAGTGAAAACCCTCCAGTGGCTGAAATTACCCTTTACACAAAAGAAGATGGTAGTGTTTGTCAGAAGCCAATCATCACAGCCCCAGGATATCATTGCAGGAGGTCCTCAGGGAAGTCTCCATTGTCCAAACACCTCAGATGCTTCATCCATCAGAAGGTCAGGGGCTGTTCCCTGATGATGTTACAGTCTTCAGTTTCATTCATAACACCTCCGAAAATGAAGCAGCCTGTGCCAGCCTACCTGGCTTAACCTGGATAACATTCAGGCTTGGGCTAGCAAGGTTCGCACCACGTAAGTGCAAGGTAGTCTCTGTGATAGATCGCTCACTGCTTGGCCGCTCAAAGGCTCTCCGCTGTCTGTAAGGCTCCAGTCAGGAGTGTGATGAAATGCCCACCACTTGCCTTGATGGGTGCAGCTGCGACAACACTCAAGAAGCTCAACACCATTGATGACAGAACAGATTGCTTGATCAGTGTCCCTGCCGCTAAACACAATATCCACCCCCCTCCATCACCGGCACACTGCGCATTCCACTATGTATGATCTAAAAGATGTACTGCAGCAACTCACCAAGGTTACTACAGCAGCACCTCCCTCCCTTGCGACCTCCACCACCAAGGAGGACAAGAGCAGCAATGTTGTGGGATCACCAATCACCTTCAAGTTCCCCTCCAAGTCGCACACCTTCCTAACTTGGACATATATCACCGTTCCTTCATCATCACTGGGCCAGTACCCTATATTTCCCTACCGAAACCATTGTGGGAGCACAGTCAAGTAAAAAACTGGAGCAGTGCAAGGAGAAGGCCCACCATCATCTTCTGAAGGCAAAACCAAGGATGGGCAATAAATGTGGATTTATAACATTGCCAACGTCCCAAGAACGAATGAAGAAGATAGATATCTAGGTGAAATTACAAGGCCATAACATTATTGAGGGGATCAGATAACTTCAAAAACTGCAAGAGAGAAGATTGATTACTTCAGAACTAGACTTTTCTATCCAGGAATGGGTGGTCCTTTTGCCTTTAGCGTCACCAAAGCTTTTTTCGATGTGGTGATTAATGCTTACCTATTATATGGGTATTAAGAAATATCAGCTAATATTAATGCTAATTATTAGACTTTTTGATGCACTGAAGCCTTCTTAAATGTACGTTTAAGAAAAAGCGTGTTTTTTTCCTGATTGTGATAATGCTGTGTTATTAGGATATTATTGGCCCAGAAATTCGGGTCTCCACGGGTGAGTACGCGCTGGGTACTCACGCGTTGGCCCAATGAAAGTGCCGGTTTCGTGCATGCACTGCGCATGCGCGGGAAACCGGAACTTCCGTTCCCCTGAAAGAAGGGGTTGACAGGTGGAATGCGTGCGCCAGAGAGGCAGCGCGTGCGCCTGGAACTTCCGTTTTTTTGCAGGTTTCTCCGGGAGGGTAAGTCTCCAGCAGTTACACTTTTAAAAAGCAGGCACAAGGCCTGCTTTTAACAAGGTAAGTGGTGAATTAATTAAAATGAAAACATTTTTTCCACAGGTTTATTATTTTTAAATACTTTAAAGAAAGGTAAGTTTATTTTTAGCCCCATTAGAAAATGTAATTAATTTTTTCAAAAATTTTAATTATTGTTTAAAATAGTTATTTCATGTAATTTATAGTTATTTTAAAAATGTGATGTTTTAAAAAAAAATTATTTGAAGTTTTAGTGATGTTTTGGGGCTTATAGTATTTATAGGTTTGACAGCTCTTCCTGTCAAACTTATGAATGAAGCATTCCCTGCTAACATTGGTTCTCCATGGCCCACGTGATCCCAGGGGATGCATCGAATTAACTGCGCCCCTGGGATACACAAGCACTGCGCGCCGGCAGTTGGAGGAGGCCCAGGATCAGACTCCCACGCGGGCCCACAGCACAACAGCCGGCACGCTAGGTAAGTGCAGGCCGGAGGCTTACACCCGCAGGAAGCCCCCGACCCGAATTTCTGGGCCAATGTATTTCACCTTGCGTTTCCTCCGCGACTGATTAAATTCTCTTGTCTGATCTCCATTTTGCTGTGTTAAATGATTCATATCATATTTTTTTTAACTGTGACAGTGAGTTCTAATTGTTTAAAGTGCCGGTGAGCGAGTGTAATGTCAGCTGGCTACTGCCCAATTGTTAGGTTGACAAGGGAGCAGAGCATGTAATGTATCCCCCTTCACTCAAGGTAATGGCAAGAGCAAGGCTATGAATGGCATAGAATTACATAGACCGTACAGCACAGAAACAGGCCATTCGGCCCAACTAGTCTCTGCCAGTGTTTATGTTTCACATGAGCCTCCTCCCCCCCCCTTCACCTAACCCTATCACATAACTTTCTATTTCTTTCTTCCTCATGTGCTTATCTAGCTTCTCCTTAAATGCATCTATACTATTCGCCTCAACTACACCCTGTGGTAGGGAGTTCCACATTCTAACCACTCTCTGGATAAAGAAGTTTCTCCTGAATTCCCTATTGGATTTATTAGTGACGATCTTATGTTTATGGCCTCTAGTTCTGGTCTCGCCTGCAAGTGGAATCATCTTCTCTACATCTACCCTATCAAAACCTTTCATAATCTTAAAGACCTCTATCAGGTCATCTCACAGCCTTCTCTTTTCTAGAGGAAAGAGCCCCAGCCTGTTCAATCTATCTCAACCGGTTCTGCTCCCCTCAGTTCTGGTATCATCCTTGTAAATCTCTATCTTTCCTCCACTGAATCCTTACATCAAATTCTCATTCAAGTCAAACATCTCTTCCTAGAGCCTGCATTTGTGACAGAAGAACCATTGCACGGAAAGAATGTAACCAGCTCCACAGCTGGGGATATGCCATAATGGGTTTAATTAGGGAATCTATTGCTTTCAACCAAGTGAGACCATGTTAAGTGGTAGTCAGGTGTTATGTGGCAGCCATCTTATTGAGTGTTGGTGTGAAAGGCATTGGCTTGTACAAGACAATAGGCTGCTGAGGCTAAAACGTACGCACTTAGGGGGACGAGTGATCCATCAGATCTGTGTACACTTAAATCGGGACGTGCATTGAGTCAGTGTGCATTTAACCAGAATATTTGACATTCGCTTAATGGGAAAAGAATTGGAATTCTGTAAAATGTGCATTTAATGAACATTCACTTAACGGATGCGCACTTAAGTAGTGCTCACCATTAGAGATACTATTGAATTAGTGGGGACAGTATTATTTTATGTTAGCACTTGTTCTCAGTCGCCAGCTGGTGTCATGGCAACCTTCGATCGCTGAGATTCTGCACACAGTCGATGCTTCATGAATTCCTCGCTGGTGGTTTAGCAATTATGACGTAATTACATTAAGATTATTATGTGCTCATCTACATTAGACCATCAGGAAAAACATAGCTAGTATATTCTAAATTCTAAAACCCCGATGTTGAGCAGATAATTACATCCGCTGCACCGTCCCTTGAGTGCAGGAGATTAAAGGGGCGATCTGATCCAGACGTTTGAAATGTTAAAAGGATTCGACAGGATAGATAGGGAGAAACTATTTCAGCCTGGTGGGGGGGGGGGAACCAAGAACACGGGGACATCAACTTGAAATTAGAGCTAGCTAGACCTTTCAGGAGTGAAATGAGGAAGCACTTTTTCCACACAAAGGGTAGTAGGAATCTGGAACTGATGCCCCTAAAAGGTCAATTGGAGCTTTCAAGACTGAGAGAGATAGATTTTTGTTAAGTAAGGGTGTCAAGGGATATGGAGCAAAGGCAGGAAAATGGAGTTGAGGTGCAGATCAGCCATGATCTAATTGAATGGCGGAGCAGGCTCAAGCATCGGATGGCCTCCTCCTGTTCCTAATGTTCCTGATTTCCTGCTGTTCCTATGCAGTGCGAAATGATCCTGACCACGGGAGAATGAATTGAGTTCTTGGAACAGTCTGCTTCAGGAATCCAGCTCACCTGAGTATTCTTTATTACATCGACAACATGTATTTAAAAGATCATAGAAACATAGACATAGAAACTAGGAGCAGGAGTAGGCCATTCGGCCCTTCGAGCCTGCTCTGCCATTCAACGAGATCATGGCTGATCATCCAAACCCTAGCACCCGGTCCCTACACCGACAGCCATCCCACCCAAGCCCTATCCCTGTAACCCCATAACCCCACATATTTAATCCCCCCTAACACTAAGGGACAATTTTTTTATCATGGCCAATCAACCAAACCCGCACATCTTTGGACTGTGGGAGGAAACCGGAGCACCCGGAGGAAACCCACGCAAACACGGGGAGAATGTGCAAACTCCACACAGACAGTCACCCGAGACCGGATTTGAACCCGGGTCCCTGGCGCTGTGAGGCAACAGTGCTAACCAGACTGTGACTTGTAGGGATTTTGCAAAGGGAAAAGTGAGGGAAGACGACCAGACCCATCAACACCCGCCAGATGGTGCAACCTCATGAACCGCTTGCTCCAACTGCCAATGATGCTGATTCAGCAACAGCCACTTCCATTCCCACATTGTAGAAAAACATCCCAAAGTACTTCAAGGAGTTGTGAGGAAAATGACTCCAGTAATTTTACTTCATTTGCCCCAGGACAGGACAGTCTGCTTGATCGGCAGCCCATCCACTGGCATGAACGTCCAGTCCCTCCACCGCCGGCAGCATCTCCGAAACCCGCGACCTGCAGGGTGCACGGGAGCACCATCGCCTCCAAGCTCCCCTCCAGGTCACACACCCTCCCAACTTGGACATATATCGACCGTTCCTTCATCGTCGCTGGGTCAAAATCCTGGAACTCCCTCCCTAACAGCACTGTGGGAGCACCTTCACCACATGGACTGCAGCGGATCAAGAAGGCAGCTCACCGCCACCTTCTCAAGGGCAACTAGGGATGGGCAATAAATGCTGGCCTTGCCAGCGATGCCCACATGTCCACTTGCCAGTGTCAAGGGTACATCTGTCAGCAGTCTCTAAACTTTGCTTTATAAAATTTACTTATAATGTAATGGGGGTTCTACGGGTTAGTTTTGAAAGTACATGAGTTAAGAGTAGTTTCCTATCACCTGCACATTTTTTCCCTCAGCATTAATACTGGAGGTATGAAGGGTATTCACATGTCCACTAATGCCAGCAGTACGAGGTGTGATCTCATGTCCATTAATTCCGGCAGTATGAGAGATGATCTCATGTCCAGTAACACTGGCAATGAGAGAAGATCTCATGTCCAGTAACATTGGAGATATGAGAGGTGATCACACATCCAACGTTCCCAGTAGACACTCGCGCTCGCTGATAGGGTACCTCACAGCCCTATGAATTCTTGCTAAAACAATTCCTGTTAGATGCATTGTTTATTTATTTTAGTCTGTTGCTGGAAAAATATACTTCATGATAATCTGATCCTGTTCACTTTAAATCTGGATCTTTAGCTGTTTTATTTTGATTCTCTTGGGTTCCTATTCTTTTTAAAGTTTTTTACAGTATTTAACTGGATTTGGGAATTGTTGACCGCCGTGTCATTCTCCTTTGGCTGGAACAACCGCTGAATAAATCACTGAGCAACGATGCCAGGTTGTCAAAACTGCTCAGCAGATAAACAGGCAGCAGACAGATGGTCCATAGGCTGATTCAGGGATCTTGGCAGCACCTGGTGCCAGCCTGGATCAGCCAGGTACATATCCGTAGAGAGTGATGAACTGAAAGCTGGCATTTCCACTTCATTGTACTCATTGGGATGTAACAACTGTTAGCACACAGAAGGTCAGAGTCTTTGTTCTCGTCTGGAAATCATTCACACTACATTTACTAGAATGGTTCCAGGGATGAGGGACTGGAGTTAGAATCATAGAATGGTTACAGCACAGGAGGAGGCCATTCAGCCCGTCGAGCCCGTGCCGGCTCTCTACAAGAGCACTTCAGCTAGACCCACTCCCCCCGCCCTTTCCCCGTAGCCCTGCAAATTCTTTTCCTTCAGGTACTTATCCAACTCCCTTTTGAAAGCCACAATTGAATCTGCCTCCACCACCCTCTCAGGCAGTGCATTCCAGATCCTAACCACTCGCTGCGTAAAAAAGTTTTTCCTCATGTCGCCTTTGGATCTTCTGCCAATCACCTTAAATCTGTGTCCTCTGGTTCTCGACCCTTCCGCCAATGGGAACAGTTTCTCTCTATCTACTCTGTCCAGACCCCTTGTGATTTTAAACACTTCTATCAAATCTCCTCTCAATCATCTCTGCTCCAAGGAGAACAACCCCAGCTTCTTCAGTCTATCCACGTAACTGAAGTTCCTCATTCCTGGAACCATTCTTGTAAATCTTTTCTGCACCCTCTCTGAGGCCTTCACATCCTTCCTCAATTGGTGGCCAGAATTGGACACAATACTCCAGTTGAGGCCGAACCAGTGTTTTATAAAGGTTCATTGTAACTTCCTTGCTTTTGTACTCCAAGCCTCTATTTATGAAGCTCAGGATCCCGTATGCTTTATTAACCGCTTTCTCAACCTGCCCTGCCACCTTCAACGATCTGTGCACATATACACTCCCAGGTCTCTCTGTTCATGCACCCCCTTTAGAATTGTACCATTTAGTTTATATTTTCTCCCTTCATTCTTCCTACCAAATGTATCACTTTGCACTTTTCTGCGTTAAATTTCATCTGCCACTTGTCCGCCCATTCCACCAGCTTGTCTATGTTCTTTTGAAGTCTATCATTATCCTCCTCACTCTTCACTACACTTCCAAGTTTTGTGTCATCTGCAAATTTTGAAATTGTGCCCTGTACACCCAAGTCTAAGTCATTGATATATATCAAGAAAAGCGGTGGTCTGAGTACCGACCCCTGGGAAACATCACTGTATACCTTCCTCCAGTCCGAAAAACAACCGTTCACCACTACGCTCTGTTTCCTGTCACTTAACCAATTTCGTATCCATGCTGCCACTGTCCCTTTTATTCCATGGGCTTCAAGTTTGCTGGCAAGCCTATTATGTGGCACTTTATCAAACAACGTTTGGAAGTCCATGTACACCACGTCAACCGCATTGCCCTCATCAACCCTCTCTGTTACCTCATCAAAAAACTCAATCAAGTTAGTAAAACACGATTTGCCTTTAACAAATCTGTGCTGACTTTCCTTAATTAATCCACATTTGTCCAAGTGACTGTTAATTTTGTCTCGGATTATCGTTTCTAAAAGCTTCCCTACTGCCGAGGTTAAACTGACTGGCTTGTAGTTGCTGGGTTTGTCCATACACCCTTTTTTGAACAAGGTTATGTGGAGAGACTGGAGAAGCTGGGGGTTGTTCTCCTTAGAGCAGAGAAGGTTAAGAGGAGATTTGACAGAGGTGTTTAAAATCATGAAGGGTTTCGATAGAGTAAATAAAGAGAAACAGTTTCCAATGGCTGAAGGGTCGATAACCAGAGGGCACAGATTTAAGGTGATTGGCAAAAGAACCGGAGGCGACATGAGGAAAAACTTTTTTACGCAACGAGTGGTTAGGATTTGGAATGCACTGCCTGATAGGGTGGTGGAAACAGATTCAATAATAGCCTTCAAAAAGGGAATTAGGTAAATACTTGCAGGAAAAAAAAAATTGCAGGGATATGGGGGAAGAGCGGGGGGAGTGGGACTAACTGGATTGCACATCGAAAGAGCCGGCACAGACTCGATGGGCCGAATGGCCTCCTTCTGTGCTGTATTATTCTATGATTCTATTTACAGGAAATATGATTCATATTTATAATGCACCTTTGCACCTCTCTCAAATATGTCTTCAAGTACTGCACCATGAATTACTTCAAAGTGTTCGTTATGTAGGAAATGCAAAAGTCAGATCTCATAAAGAACAATTAAATGATTGACCAGTGAAAGAGTTTCTTTTGGGAATGCTGGATGAGGGCAGACGTTTGTCCAAGACACTGGGAGAAAGACCTTCCTAACCTTTTAAAAATTCATTCTTGGGATGTGGGCGTCGCTAGAAAAGCCGACATTTATTGCCCATCCCTAATTGCCCTTGAGAAGGTGGTGGTGAGCTGCCTTCTTGAACCGCTGCAGTCCGTGTGGTGAAGATGCTCCCACATGCTGTTAGGGAGGGAGTTCCAGGATTTTGACCCAGCGACGATGAAGGATCGGCGATACATCTCCAAGTCAGGATGGTGTGTGACTTGGAGGGGATCTTGGAGGTGGTGGTGTTCCCATGCGCCTGCTGCCCTTGTCCTTCTAGGTGGAAGAGGTCGCGGGTTTGGGAGGTGCTGCCAAAGAAGCCTTGGTGAGTTGCTGCAGTGCATCTTGTAGATGGTACACACTGCAGCCACGGTACGCCGGTGGTGGAGGGAGTGAATGTTTAAGGTGGTGGATGGGCTGCCAATAAAGTGGGCTGCTTTGTCCTGGATGGTGTTGAGCTTCTTGAGTGTTGTTGGAGCTGCACTCATCCAGGCAAGTGGACAGTATTCCATCACACTCCTGACTTGTGCCTTGTAGATGGTGGAGAGGCTTTGGGGAGTCAGGAGGTGAGACACTCGCCACAGAATACCCAGCCTTTGACTCTTGAGGTGAATAGCAGAGATGCATTTAAGGGGAAGCTGGACATGAGGGAGAAAGGAATAGAGGCTATGCTGATAGGGTTAGATGAATTAGGGTGGGAGGAGGCGCGTGTGGAGCATGAAACAGTTGGGCCAAATGGCTTGTTTCTGTGCTGTAAATTTTATGTAATATATTTCATACTGAATCTTGTAAAACGGTTCTCTAATGTCCTTCAGGGAAGGAAACCTTAGCTTGTCTGGGGCACATGTCACTGCAGACCCATACCAATGTGGTTGACGCTTAACTGCCCTCTGAAGTGGCCAGTCGTATGAAACCACTATTTGGGCATGTAAGGATGGGCAATAAACGCTGGCCTTTGCCAGTGACACCCACAATCCTGAGAATAAATTAAAAAAAATTCCCATGCTGTCCCCAAAAAATAAGCCAAGTTGTTTTTGGGGATGGTATATAGTCTGGTGGTTGTTCTGGGGAGCCCCCTCCTTCAGCCCTCTGCCCTAACCTGATAAAGGGAGAAGAGCTGCAACAGCGGAGAGCGGGAGGTGAAGGCAGGAGTGGGGAGACGGAGGACAGGGCGGCGCCCAGCGTGTGGTTGGAGGGTAAGAGCCCAAAGGGTAAAGCAGTGAGAAACAGCGCAGAGGATGGCGAAGAAATCACAACGTGACACGGGATCGCGTCTTAGCAGCAACAGCTGGGAGGCACAAGCCGAGGACTCAGCCCCGATCAGATAAGACAAGGCTCTGATTATGTTTTATTTCCTTTTGGCAGTAATGCCGAGTTGTGAATTTATTTATTGTTATAAATGAGCGATATTTTTTTAAGTGATAGGATCTTACGTCAAAGAAGTAATCACCCAGTAATTATTCGCCCCTGCGTCTGCAGACAGCCTGGCGAAGATTATTGAGGGCGAATTTAATTCCCGTTACCAAAATTTGGACTGAAGACGTGGCGAATTTACTGGCATACCCACCATGTGATCACAGAGGTTAACAAGCTCAGTTTGAGCTGCGGCAGGGCTGTCAAATTATACTTTGATTCAGCAATCCAGTGACAATATCCCCGCTGAGATTTGCTGCCCCTCCCCCTCAGCTCAACATCTGGTCATTGTTGTTCGTGGGATCTTGCTGCGCGCAAACTGGCTGCCGCGTTTCCCCACACTCTGACAGTGACTGCAGTTCAAGAAGGACTTCATTGGCTGTGACACGATTTTTGGGGGGGGGGGGGGGGGCGCCCTGAGGCCTTGCAAGGCTCTGTAGAAAGGCAAGTTGGTTCTTTCTTGCTGAATGTATTTTTTGTTCACAAGCTACATCTATCTCGGCACAGAATTAAGACAGGGTGTGGGGGTAGATTTTGGGGTGAGGCGCACATCAGGCCGGGCAGTGAGCGGCAACCGTTCACCGCACACTTTCGAATGGGTCGGCATGGGGCCCATCTGCCTTTTTGCCGGCCGGACCTCATTTACGTCAATCCGGCAACCCACTGGCATGGACTGTGTGTGAACTGTTGGCAGCTCGGCCACGTGGGGGCAGAAAATCCGGCGGAGCCGCCCGAGTTGAACGGCCTGCGGCGGCACCTTAAAGGGGAGGGACAGGAGCGTCGGGGTAAGGACATAAGAACATAATAATTAGGAGGAGGATTCGGCCATACGGCCCCTTGAGCCTGCTCCACCATTCACTAAGATCATGGCTGATCTTTGACCTCAACTCCACTTTCCCGCCCGATCCCCATATCCCTTGATTCCCCTAGAGTCCAAAAACCTATCGATCTCAACCTTGAATATACTCAATGACTGAGCATCCACAGCCCTCTGGGGTAGAGAATTCCAAAGATTCACAACCCTCTGAGTGAAAAAATTTCTCCTCATCTCTGTCTTAAATGGCCGACCCCTTATTCTGAGACTGTGACCCCTAGTTCTAGACACTCCAGCCTCTACCCTGCCAATCTCCCTCAGAATCTTATATGTTTCAATGAGATCACCTCTCATTCTTCTAAACTCCAGAGAGTATAGGCCCAATCTACTCAAACTCTCCTCATAGGACAACCCTCTCCTCCTAGGGATCAATCTAGTGAACCTTGGGTTGCACAGCCTCCAAGGCATGTATGTCCTTTCTCAGAGAAGGATTAAAAGCGCCAGTTTGGCGGAGCAGGCCTGCAGTACCACAGGCATGAATTGCGGGAGTCTTCAATCCTCAAAATCCACAAGCGACGATCATAGGAAAGTGTGCCAAACCCGTGTCCAGCCTTCCCTGACTGCAGCTGAGGATCCCTCTAATGAACACTCAAAATGGCTGCCTATTGACTTTCATCACCTATGTTTGGAGGATCTGGTGGTAATCTGGTGGGCGGAGACAAAAACGGCGTAAGGGATCATCACCATTTTTTAATTCATTCACGGGATGTGGGCGTTGTTGGCAAGGCCAGCATTTATTGCCCATCCCTAATTGCCCTCGAGAAGGTGGTGGTGAGCCGCCTTCTTGAACCGCTGCAGTCCATGTGGTGAAGGTACTCCCACAGTGCTGTTAGGGAGGGAGTTCCAGGATTTTGACACAGCGACGATGAAGGAACGGCCGATATATTTCCAAGTCGGGATGATGTGTGACTTGGAGGGGAACTTGGAGGTGGTGGTGTTCCCATGGAACTGCAGTCATCCAGGCAAGTGGAGAGTATTCCATCACACTCCTGACTTGAGCCTTGTAGATGGTGGAAAGGCTTTTGGGGAATCAGGAGGTGAGACACTCGCTGCAGAATACCCAGCCGCTGATCTGCTTTTGTAGCCACAGTATTTATGTGGCTGGTCCAGTTAAGTTTCTGTAAGCTCCTCCAACCTACATCACTGTACCTATATTCGGGATGCCCCGCCCGTTTCCAGTGGGAGCTCTGGCCGCCATAAGTGATCTGATAATCAGAACAGGCAGGAACCAAGCTTCCCAGCAGCCATGCTATATTGGGTCTCCGACTGTAATTAAATAACCAGGGTGACATTGTGGGCAGCTGCCTGCCCCAGGAGTCCGAGCAGTGTCCGGGGGTGGTGGGGGGAGGGGTGGTGGAACCAGAGTCAGTTTCATCAGCAACAAAGAACAAGTGCCCACCCAGCCCCTTTGTAATGGGACTGAGTTCTCCACAGCAAACTAAATCTTTCTTCCGGGGCCCAGGCCACAATGCAACCAAGGCTTTTCCTATATGAACACTTAGGGGGAGAAATTCAGTGGCGCCCAGGGAGGGGTGCTTACTTTTGAGAAATTGGAAATTTAGCGGCAGGCGCTAATCAATCTCGCTGCCCACTAAATTCAGTCTCAGCGTTCAAAGAATGAAGGGAGTGCTAAATCAGGCGCTAATGGAGCAGGTGCGTGGCGTTAAGCTCCAAGTGATAACAAATATGAGGTGTAGTGTAATCGGGAGTGAGCATTGGTGCAGGCGCCTTCCAGCCATTAAAGGGGCAGGTCACTGGAGTCTGCACACCAGTCCCCAGTGATTCGGGGAATGCAGAACGGCGATAGGCCATGAGATGAAATGCAAAGTTCTTTGACGACCCGCAACACTCCGGGGACCATGCAGCCTTTATTTGGCTGCACATACATCCTGCGCTCTCTGCCATTCATAACTGATCTTCGGAATGGAAGTTCCTTGACAGCTGGGGCGCATCCCTTTAAGTAACGCCCCGCCAGCTGCCAGCCAGCTGGTTCATGCCTCCACTCCCTGGCACTGTCGGTGTGAGGCGATAAGGCAGGGGGTGCTACTGAAGTTTGCAGAGAGGGCACCCAGCGAGTGTTGAACACTCACTGATGTCACGATCTGCATGGCAAAAGGGCACTAAATGTTATTGCTGGCGCTACAGGGGCCGGCGAATTTGCCAGGCGGCACGGGATTCACCCAACCGCGGCGCTAATGCCTGAGCGCCCTGTTAGCGCCCCCACCAGGTGTTAACTGGGGGTGCTAACCTACTGAATTTCACCCCCTTAATGTTCCTATATGCTCATACTAAGTACCTCCATGCACTTTTTGAATAGGTGTTAACTAATTTAGGGCAGGTTAAACATAAGAAATAGGAGCAGGAGTTGACCATTCGGCCCCTCGAGCCTGCTCCGCCATTCAATAAGATCATGGCTGATCTGATCTTGGCCTCAACTCCACTTTCCCGCCCGCTCCCCATAACCCTTGACTCCCCTGTAGTTCAAAAATTTCTCTATCTCCACCTTGAATATATTCACTGACTCCGCCTCCACAGCTCTCTGGGGTAGAGAATTCCAAAGATTCATGACCTCTAAGAGACGAAATTCCTCCTCATCTCCGTCTTAAATGGGCGACCCCTTATTCTGAAACTGTGCCCCCTAGTTCTAGATTCCCCCATGAGGGAAAACATCCTTTCAGCATCTACCCTGTCGAGCCCCCTCAGAATCTTTTATATTTCAATAAGATCCCCTCTCATTCTTCTAAACTCCAATGAGTATAGGCCCAACCTGCTCAAACTTTCCTCATAAGACAATCCCTTCAACTCAGGAATCAACCTCGTGAACCTCCTCTGAACTGCCTCCAATGCAAGTATGTCCTTCCTTAAGTATGGAGACCAAAATTGTACACAGTACTCCAGGTGTGGTCTCACCAATACCCTGTACAGTTGTAGCAAGACTTCCCTACTTTAATACTCCATCCCCCTTGCAATAAAGGCCAATATTTCATTTGCCTTCCCAATTACTTGCTGTACCTGCATGCTAACATTGTGTTTCATGGACGAGGACCCCCAGATCCCTCTGTACCGCAGCATTCTGCAGTCCCTCTCCATTTAAATAATATTTTTCTTTTTTATTCTTCCTAACCTCACATTTTCCCACATTATACTCCATCTGCCAAATTTTTGCCCACTCACTTAACCTATCTATATCCCTTTTGCAGAATCTTTGTGTACTCCTCACAACTTGCTTCCCACCTATCTTTGTATCGTCAGCAAATTTGGCTACATTACACTCGGTCCCTTCATCCAAGTCATTAATATAGGTTGTAATTAGTTGAGGCCCCAGCACTGATCCCTGTGGCACACCACTAGTTATAGTTTGCCAACCTGAAAATAACCCATTTATCCCGACTCTCTGTTTTCTGTTAGTTAGCCAATCCTCTATCCATGCTAATATATTACCCCCAACACCGTGAGCTCTTATCTTGTGCAGTAACCATTTATATGGCACCTTATCGAATCCCTTCTGGAAATCCAAATACACTACATCTACTGGTTCCCCTTTATCCACCCTGCTCGTTACATCCTCAAAGAACTCTAGTAAATTTGTCAAACATGATTTCCCTTTCGTAAAATCATGTTGACTCTTCTTGATTGTATTATGATTTTCTAAATGTCCTTCTATTACTTCCTTAATAATGGATTCCAGCATTTTCCCAATGACAGATGTTAGGCTAACTGGTTTATAGTTTCCTGCTTTCTGACTCCCTCCTTTCTTGAATAGGGGTGTTACATTTGCGGTTTTCCAATCCGCTGGGACCATTCCAGAATCCAGGAAATGTTCGTAGATTACAACCAATACATCCACTATCTCTGCAGCCACTTCTTTTAAGACCCTAGGATGCAGGCCATCAGGTCCAAGGGACTTGTCAGCCTTTAGTCCTATTAGTTTGCCTGGTACATTTTTCTCCAGTGATAGTGATTGTTTTACGTTCCTCCCTCCCTTTTGCCCCTTGATTTTCCACTATTATTGGGATGCTTTTTGTGTCTTCTATCGTGTAGACAGATACAAAATATTTGTTAAAAGTCTCTGCCATTTCCCCGTTTCCCATTATTAATTCCCCAGTCTCATTCTCTAAGGGACCAACGTTTACTTTAGCTACTCTCTTCCTTTGTATATACCTGTAGAAGCTCTTACTGTCTTTTTTTTATATTTCTTGCTAGTTTACTCTCATAATCTATCTTTACTCTATTGGGGCAGTAATTCCTCCCCAAACGCGTGAGTACGGAAGGGGTACTCACGCGTCTGGCCGGAGGAAATGCCGGTTTTCAGCATGCACAGCGCATGCGCTGAAAACCGGCATTTCCTCTCCTCCAACCCAAGAGTTGAAGAGGCTAGCACGTGCGCTGTAGGGGGCAGCGCGTGCGTCTTGGATTTCCTCTGTTTTGGGGGATTTGCGCATGTCTAAAGGCCTCTGGTCTTTACGCTTGTAAAAAGCACACGTAAGTATTTATTTTTACAGGTAAGTGGTGTTTTAGTGTAATTTAGAATGTTTTTTTCCACAGGTTTATTATTTTAAAGAATCTACAATAAGGTAAGTTTAGTTTTAGACCCTTTTTATTAAAAATTTATTTTTTTCAAAAAAAAGAATTATTGTTTAAATTATTTTTTTTAACTTATTTATACTTAATTCAATGATTGGGATGTTTTTTAAATTTTTATTTAAAGTTTAAATAGTGTTTTGGGCCCCCGTAGTTTTCATGAGTTTGACAGTTCTTACTCTCAAACTCATGAATGAACCTTCCCCTCCCCTGATTTGTTGTACAGTGCTCACCTGATCCCAGCCGGCACATCGCAGTAACTACGCCGCTGGATCAGGTAAGCACTGCGCGCTGACATCTGAACCGGGCCTGTCACAGGAAATGCAAGTAGGCCCGGGCTTCAGATGTCAGCGCGCAAGGTGAGTGCAGATCGGGGGCTTGCACGCGCGGCAAGCTCCTGACACCAAGTTCTGGGCCATTATGTTTTTAGTCATCTTTTGTTGGTTTCTAAAAATTTCCCAATCCTCTGACCTACCACTAATCTTCGCAACATTGTATACTTTTTCTATCAAGTTAATGGCCCAGAAATTCGGGTCGGGGGCTTCCCGCGGGTGCAAGCCCCCGACCTGCACTTACCTAGCGTGCCGGCCGTTGAGCTGTGGGCCCGCGTGGGATTCCGATCCTGAGCCTCGTCCAACTGCCGGCGTGCAGTGCTTGCGTATCTCAGGGGCGCAGTTAGTTCGATGCGTCCCCTGGGATCACGTGGGCCATGGAGTGCCAATCGGAGCAGGGAATGCTTCATTCATAAGTTTGACAGGAAGAGCTGTCAAACCTATAAATACTATAAGCCCCAAAACATCACTAAAACCTCAAATAAATTTTAAAAAAGACATCACATTTTTAAAATAAACTATAAATTACATGAAATAACTATTTTAAATAATAATTTAAATTTTTGAAAAAATTAATTACAGTTTCTAACAGGGCTAAAAATAAACGTATCTTTCTTTAAAGTATTTAAAAATAATAAACCTGTGGAAAAAATGTTTTAATTTTAATTAATTCACCACTTACCTAGTTAAAAGCAGGCCTTGCACCTGCTTTTTAAAAGCTGGAGACTTACCCTCCCAGAGAAAGCTGCAAAAAAACCGTAAGTTCGATGCGCACGCGCTGCCTCTCCGGCGCACGTGTTCGACCTCTGAACCCCTTCTTTCAGGGGAACGGAAGTGCCGGTTTCCCGCGCATGTGCAGTGCATGCACGAAACCAGCACTTTCGTTGGGCCTACGCGTGAGGACCCAGTGCGTCCTCACGCATTGGGACCCGAATTTCTGGGCCATAACCATCCTTAACTTCCTTAGTTAGCCATGGATAGTTCATCCTTCTTGAAGAGTCTTTCCTTCTCACTGGAATAAATATCTACATCCGACCCCATATCCACTCCACCACGAAGACCACCTACTTCCACCTCCATAATATCGCTTGTCCTCGCACCTGCCTCAGCTCATCTGCTGCTGAAAACCTCATCCACGCCTTTGTTACCCCTAGACTGGGCAATTCCAACACTCCCCTGCCTGGCCTCCCATCTTCCACACTCTATAAACTTGAGATCATTCAAAACCCGGCTGCTCGTCTCCTAACTTGCACCAAGTCCCGTTCATTCATCACCCTTTGTGCTCGCTGACCTACATTGGCTCTCGGTCCCGCCATGCCTCGATTTTAAAATTCTCAGCCTCGTGTTCAAATCTCTCCATGGCCTCGCCCCTCCCTATCTCTGCAACCTCCTCCAGCCCCACAACCCTCCGAGATCACAGAATCACAGAATCACAGAAACCCCACAGTGCAGATAGAGGCCATTTCGGCCCATCGAGCCTGCACCGACACATATCCCACTCGATCCCCGTAACCCCTACACCAACACATATCCCACCCTATCCCCGTAACCCCACGTATTTAATTCCCCTAACACTAAGGGTCAATTTATCATAGCCAATCAACCTAACCCGCACATCTTTGGACTGTGGGAGGAAACCGGAGCACCCAGAGGAAACCCACGCAAACACGGGGAGAATGTGCAAACTCCACACAGACAGTCACCCGAGGCCGGATTCGAACCCAGGTCCCTGGCGCTGTGAGGCAACAGTGCTAACCACTATGCCACCGTGCTGCCCTTCCTCTGCGTTCCTCCAATTCTGGCCTCTTCTGCATCACCCACTTCCTTCACCCCAGCATTGGCGGCCGTGCCTTCAGCCACCCAGGCCCTAAGCTCTGGAATTCCCTGCCAAAACCTCTCCGCCTCTCTCTCCTCCTTTAAGATGCTCCTTAAAACCCACCTCTTTGACCAAATGCTTTGGTCACATGTCCCAATATCTCCTTGTGTGGCTCGGTGTCAAATTTTATGCCTGATAATGCCCCTGTGAAGTGCCTTAGGATGTTTTACTATGTTAAAGGCGCTATATGAATGCAAGTTGTTGTTGTTGCATTGAGGCACACAGAACTGTGTGTAAGCATTCATACAGAGACAATGATGGTCATAAAATATACCCCCCCCCCGGATCCTGACATTAATTTTTAATAATTTAATTTGCTCAGTAATGAGAAGCAGCCATTGACTGCTTTGATGAGTCCATGAGCACTTTGTGTTGCCAGGTGATTATCTCAGGAGGCTATTTTCTGTCGATTAAAATAGATATGAAGGCAGAAATAACAATAAGGATGGACAATATAAATCAGATTTTATTCTCTTTTTAAATAGGTTTTTAACAAGTAATTAAATCGAATTGTCGTGTGTTTTACCGAACCTCACTGACTCTACCTAGAAGGAAAATGAAGCTAAATATATAAGACGCAGAAGTCCCTTTTGTCCCATCTTTAATTGCCAGCTTGGCTTTTTTTAGTAGGTCAAGTGGTCACGTGCCACTGCAGTCCTTGAGAACCAGATGCAGTACGGAAGAGGTGCTAAATTATACCGCACACTAACAGTAAATGAACCGCAAGGAATCCAGGAGAAACCTCTTTAGTCAGAGAGTGGTGAGAATGTGGAACTCGCTACCACATGGAGTGGTTGAGGTGAATAACGTAGATGCATTTGAGGGGACCATGTACAGCAGGCACCTCCATTCACTGGAGAGGTACCACCAACGCTGCCTCCACAAGATCCTGCAAATCCATTGGCAGGATAGGCGCACCAACGTCAGTGTTCTCGCTCAGGCCAACATCCCCAGCATCAAGCATCAAAGCTTTGACCACGCTCGATCAGCTCCGATGGATGGGTCACATCGTCCGCATGCCCGATACGAGACTCCCAAAACAAGCGCTCGGAGCTCCGGCACGGCAAGAGAGCCCCAGGTGGGCAGAGGAAACGCTTCAAGGACACCCTCAAAGCCTCCTTGAAAAAGTGCAACATCCCCACCGACACCTGGGAATCCCTGGCCCAAGACCGCACAAAGTGGAGGAGAAGCATCCGGGAAGGCGCCGAACACCTCGAGTCTCTTCGCTGGGAGCAAGTGGAAGCCAAGCGCAGGCAGCGCAAGGAGTGCACGTCAACCCAAACACCCCACCCACCCGCCCCTTCAACCACCGTCTGCCCCACCTGTGACAGAGACTGTAGGTCCCGCACTGGACTCATCGGTCACCTGAGAACTAATTTTTAATGTGGAAGCAAGTCATCCTCGGTTCCGAGGGACTGCCTAAGAAGAAGAGGAAGACTTGAGGGGAAGCTAGATAAGTACATGAGGGAGAAAGGAATAGAGCGTTGTGCTGATAGGGTTGAACTAGGGTGGGAGGAGGCGCGTGAGGAGTATAAACACCGGCACAGGCCAGTTGGGCTGAAATGGCCTGTTTCTTTGTAGTAAATTCTATGTAATTCTCAGAGGTGCTTTTTTTTACAAATGAGACATTAAACTGAGACCGCGTCTGCCTGTTCAGGTGGAACTAAAACATCCCATAGCACTACTCAAAGACCGACAAGAAATTCTCCCGGTTCCCTTAGTCAATGCTCCTCCCCCAACTGAAACCTACGACAGACTAACTGGTCCTTCACTTTACTATGGGATCTTGCTGTGTGCAAAAATGGCCACCACTTTCGCGACGTAACTTCAGCACTTAATTTGAGGTGAAGCACTTTGGAATATCCATGTTTGGTTCTTGCTATCTTGCAGCCAGCTGCAGCATGTGACTTCCTGACACCACCTCCTGGACCAAACTTGGTTTATCGCGAGCAGCCTGCTTAAAGATTTCTTTAGCCCATTGATATCCGCACAGTGTAAGCATAAAGGGGACGTGTGTTGACCCTGAATCGGCCCTCTTGCTTTGCCTGTGCTTATTTGCACTGGCTGTCGTACCTATGCAAGGGTTTTGATAGAGTAGATAGGGAGAAACTGATTCCACTAGCGGGAGAGTCGGTAACCAGAGGACACAGATTGGCAAAAGAACTGGTGGGGGTGGCGGGGCGGGAGGCGGGGTGTGGGTCGATGTGTGGGGAGATAAGAGAAATTATTTTACGTAGCAAGTTGTCACGATCTGGAATGCACAGCCTGAAAGGATGGTGGAAACAGATTCAACAATAACTTTCAGAAGGGAATTGCATAAATATTTGAATAGGATAAATTTGCAGGGCGATGGGGAAAGAGCAGGGGGGAGTGGGACTAATTGGAGAGCTCTTTCAAAGAGCTGGCACAGGCACGATGGGCTGAATGGGCACTCCCTCAGTATTGCACAGAAGTGTCAGCCTAGGTTAGGTGCTCAAGTCTCTGAAGTGGGATTTTGAACCCGCGATGTGCTGGCCGCGATAGACGTGCTCCTATCTAGTTATCCAGCAAGTTAAACATTCTATTCAAAATAATTCTTCTGAAGCCGTTTGCTGTTTTGAAGCTTTTACTTGAACAAATTTGTGAAACTGTAAACAAAGACAAAGTATGTTTTGTACATAAACTGAGTACTACACATTCGATATTACACAAGATACAAACATATTTACAACAGTAGAATAGACTAATTGTATAACTAACTAACATTTGGACTAACTTCTATAACTATCAAATATTAACCTTTTATAAACATAGTATTATCAAAATATTACTCTGACAACATTGCTATTATGCTAAGAACTAAAGATACTCACAGATATTGCGTTTGGCCTAACATATGAAGTCAGATTACATTAGATTGTAAGTGGAACCTCTCATAGCAAATTCTCCATTACTCAAGTCAGGTTCTTCCTGGCAAAACTGCTTCCTGGGGTCAACAGGAAGAAAGGAACAAAGGTCAAATGACCTCTCACAGGAAGAAAGGAACAAAGGTCAAATGACCTCACACAGGAAGAAAGGAACAAAGGTCAAATGACCTCACACAGGAAGAAAGGAACAGATGACCTTTCCAGCTTACAAACTGTTAACACAATAACCGCCACCAGAGGCTGCTATTGCATGTAAAAATGTCCATCGGTCCAGAACACGCGACGTTCTCACTTGGAGATGAGAGTGCTACCAACTGAGCCAAGGCTTTCTCAAAATAAAAATGCCTCTCCGTGAAATATGGTTCCAATTTCTAAAAGTGACAGTCATTCTCAAGAGTGCGAAGACATTTTTGAGGGGGGGCAGAAATTGAGTATCGCCCCGTTTAACTTTAGCGGTAACGAAAAAGTAGCACCGGGCGCTACGCCAGTGAATCCGATGTGAACTTTGGGTTTAGCACTCCAGGAAGGAAGTGGAGCATTAAATCAAGCACTTCCTTTGGAGCGCTAAGGTTCGGCAAGAGGGGCGATAGTGGAGCAGCGCTGCCGGGAACGGAGGCTCCTTCCCTCCTTTAAAGGGAAGGGTCATCGCTGCAGGCTCTACATTAAATTGACGTCCCTCGTCGCCGACGGCAGCCGCGATCCGCGACGATCAGCCCCATGCACTCTAACAGAGTGCAGGGCTGATCAATCGCGGCACAGGAAAAAGTTGAAAAAGCAACCTAAGGGGTGAAAGCAAACTTTTCATTGACACAAGCGGGCCTTACCTTTAAATACTGCTCCCCAAGCGGCTGCGCTCCCCGACAATGCCTCCTGCAGCTGTCGGTGTTGTCGCCCGGTGATGCCGCAGGGAGCGGAACCGAAGTTTGGGCCCAGGGCGCTACCGGGACGCTGCACAGCCGGATGACGTCACGATCTCCGGGCGTAGGAAATCGTGATGCTAGTGGTTACCATTGCCGCAAACCTTCATGTCAATTTCACGGGCGTCGGTACTATCGTCGCGCCCGGTCGCAAAGCCGGAAGCGCTCCTTTAGCACCCCCTGGAGGTGCTAACGGGAGGCGCAAAGGAGGCCAATTTCTCCCCCTTGGTATTTCACAGAGAAGCATTCTGTTATGACACTTGCAATGCTTTTTCAGGTTTTGAAAACTCACATTTATAATGACACCTTGCATTCATATAGCGCCTTTAATGTAGTAAAATGTTCCAAGGGGCTTCACAGGAGCGGTTATCAAACAAAATTTGACACTGAGCCACATATATAAGGATATATATTGGGGCAGGTGACCAAAAGCCTGGTCAAAGAGGTAGGTTTTAAGGAGCATCTTAAAGGAGGAAAGAGAGGCAGAGAGGTTTAGGGAGGGAATTCCAGAGCACACCTGGAATACTGCATACAGTTTTGGTGTCCATACTTAAGAAAAGACATACTTGCTCTCGAGTCAGTACAAAGAAGGTTCACTCGGTTAATCCCGGGGATGAGGGGATGGACATATGAGGAGAGGTTGAGTAGATTGGGACTCTACTCATTGGAGTTCAGAAGAATGAGAGGCGATCTTATTGAAACATATAAGATTGTGAAGGGGTTGGATCGGGTGGATGCGGGGAGGATGTTCCCGATAATGGGTGAAACTAGAACTAGGGGGCATAGTCTTAGAATAAGGGGCTGCTCTTTCAAAACTGAGATGAGGAGGAACTACTTCACTCAGAGGGTGGTAGGTCCATGGAATATGCTGCCCCAAAAAGCTGCAGAAGCTACATCATTACATAAATTTAAAACAGAAATAGACAGTTTCCTAGAAGTAAAGGGAATTAAGGGTTACGGGGAGCGGGCAGGAATTTGGACATGTGTCTAGGTTCGGATCGGACATGGCCCTGTGGGTAGCGGAGCGGGCCCAGGGGCCGTGTAGCCTGATCCTGCTCCTATTTTGTGTGTCTAATTCTGTTAGATTCAGGAGATGGTTCTGTGATAGTAGATTGGTGGTTAGGATCAGATCAGCCATGATCTTATTGAATGGCGGAGCAGGCTCGAGGGGCCGATTGGCCTACTCCTGCTCCTATTTCTTATGTTCTTATGTTCTTAGGGCCTTGGCAGCTGAAGCCAGGGCCACCAATGGTGGAGCGATTAAAATCGGGGATGCTCAAGAGGCCAGAATTAGATCCACCAGGCCGCCTGGGCTCCTTTTAAAGCCAGCTACCTGCTGTTATGCTCCACTTGGTCCAAAAGCGCTTTACAGCCAATGAAGTACTTTTTTTTTGAAGTGCAGTTGTTGAGTCTGTGTTTTCCCAAGTGTAGTTATGCTGAATAAGTGGACACAGACAACAGAATACTTAAACAGGTCTTTAGTAATTGAGGGTCAGGGCTGAACTGAAATACAAACTGCTCCACAGGGTTTATATACTGGTGTGGTCACCACCGGTACTACAATATACAGGAGCCATCAGAAAGTAGTTCATCACCTTAAGGTAGTCTCTTAAGGTGGTACAGGTTACATACACTACAGCAGTCACTTTTGTAATGTAGGAAATGCGGCAGCCAAATTGTGCAGAGCAAGCTCCCACAAGCAGCAATGTGATAATTGCCAGGTAATCTATTTTTTTAGTGATGCTGGCTGAGGGATAAATATTGGCCCAGGACCCAGGACTCCATATGCTCTTCTTCGAACAGCATCATGGGATCTTTTACTTCCACCTGAGAGAGCAGACGGGGGCCTCGGTTAAATGTCTCATCCGGCTTTGCGACCGGGCGCGACAATAAACGGCGGTGCAGGCAACAGGTGATAACCAGCTAGAGGAGATTTCAGACTGTTTGGCTTTGCTCAGGACTTGGATCGGGACCTGAGCTACACCGGATTTTTTTACCCAATGCATCGCAACAATGCCAATAAAACTGCTGCCTGAGCTTACTGCCATGGAAAATTAGTTTTACACCAGCAGATTTTCATCTAATTTATCATAATTAGCCTATGTGTGGGAATGACTGATGCTCTTTGTATAGGTTATGATTTATCATAGTCTGAAATGTAATCAATCTGGTTTTCTACTGGAGTGTGATATTTAGTGTGACTATATCAGAGGAGTTATTAATTAAAATTAGTTTGTTTCCCAAAGTAAGGAATACTCATGCTCTGGAGTGCCAACCAAGTCAACCTTCCTAATATCCACTTGGACAGCAGTCACACAGGGGGGTTGGGTAGTACAGAGCTCTTATCACTTCCCTCATGGGGAAATCTAAAACTCGGGGGCACAGTCTCAGAATAAAGGGTCGCCCTTTTAGAACTGAGATGAGGAGGAACTTCTTCTCTCAGAGGGTCGTAAATTTGTGGAATTCTCTGCCCCAGAGAGTTGTGGAGGCTGGGTCATTAAATACATTTAAAGTGGAGAGAGACAAATTTTTGCAGGATAAGGGAGTGAAGAGTTATGGGGAGCGAGCTGGGAAGTGGATTTGAGCCCAAGATCAGCCATGATCTTATTGAATGGCGGAGCAGGCTCGAGGGGCCAAGTGGCCTATTTCTGCTCCTATTTCGTATGTCCTTATGTCCTATGTCCTATAGCACCATTAACATAGTAAAGCGTCCCAAGCCTCTTCACAGGAGTGTTAGCAGTCAAAATTTGATGCAGAGCCACATAAGGAGATATTAGACTAGGTGAGCCAAAGCTTGGTCTAAGAGGTAGGTTTTAAGGAGCGTCTTCAAGGAAGAGAGATTGGTAGAGAGGCAAAGAGATTTAGGGAGGGATTTCTAGAGTTTAGGACCTCGACAGCTGAAGGCATGGCCACCAATGGTGGAGCGATGAAAATCGGGACTGCGCAGGAGGCCAGAATTGGAGGAGCTGGAAGAGGGCTGGAGGAGGTTACAGGGATCTTGGAGAGTTGCAGGGCTGGAGGAGTGCAGAGATCTCGGAAAGTTGTAGGACAGGAGGAGTGCTTGGAAAGAAAGACTCTACGAGAAGGATGAACCATCCGTGGCTAACTAAGGAAGTTAAGGAGGGTATCAAATTGAAAGAAAATGCATACAAGGTTGCGAAGATTAGTGGTAGGCCAGAAGATTGGGAAATTTTTAGAAACTTGCAAAGGATGACTAAAAGTATAATAAAGAGGGAGAAAATAGATTATGAGAGTAAACTAGCAAGAAATATAAAAACAGACAGTAAGAGCTTCTACAAGTATATAAAAAGGAAGAGATTAGCTAAAGTAAACATTGGTCCCTTAGAGGATGAGACTGGGGAATTAATACAAAATACTGCGGATGTTGGAAATCTGAAATAAAAACAGGAAATGCTGGAAATACTCAGCAGGTCAGGCAGCATCTGTGGAGAGAGAAACAGAGTTATTGTTTCAGCTCGATGACCCTGCGTCAGAACTGGTTCATCGACTTGAAACGTTAACTCTGTTTCTCTCTCCACAGTTGCTGCCTGACCTGCCGAGTATTTCCAGCATTTTCTGTTTTTATTTCTGGGGAATTAATAATGGGAAACAAGGAAATGGAAGACTTTGAACAAATATTTTGTATCTGTCTTCACGGTAGAAGACACTAAAAACATCCCAATAATAGTGGAAAATCAAGGGGCAAAAGTGAAAAAGCACTTGGCAAACTAATGGGACTAAAGGCTGACAAGCCCCCTGGACATGATGGCCTGCATCTTAGGGTCTTAAAAAAAGTGGCTGCAGAGATAGTGGATGCATTGGTTGTAATCTTCCAAAATTCCCTAGATTCTGGAAAGGTCCCAGCAGATTGGAAAACCATAAATGTAACGCCCTATTCAAGAAAGGAGGGAGACAGAAAGCAGGAAACTATAGGCCAGTTAGCCTAACATCTGTCATTGGGAAAATGCTGGGATCGATTATTAAGGAAGTAATAGCAGGATATTTAGAAAATCATGCCACAATCAAGCAGAGTCAACATGGTTTTATGAAAGGGAAATCGTGTTTGACAAATTTATTAGAGTTTTTTGAGGATGTAATGAGCAGGGTGGATAAAGGGGAACCAGTAGATGTAGTGTATTTGGATTTCCAGAAGACATTCGATAAGGTGCCGCATAAAAGGTTACTGTACAAGATAAGAGCTCATGGTGTTGGGGGTAATATATTATCATGGATAGAGGATTGGCTAACTAACAGAAAACAGAGTGTCGGAATAAATGGGTCATTTTCCGGTTGGCAAACGATAACTAGTGGTGTGCCAAAGGGATTAGTGCTGGGGCCTCAAATATTTACAATCTATATTAATGACTTGGATAAAGGGACCGCGTGTACTGTAGCCAAATTTGCTGACAAAACAAAGATAGGTGGGAAGCAAGTTTTGAGGAGGACACATTGGGCTCAATTTTGCCATCGGTGCGGGCTGGGGGCGTGTCAGCCGCTTTTCGTATTAGCCACCCAACTCCAATTTGGTGTGGGAAAAATATGCGATTTTCCCCGAATTGGGCAATTGATTTCCAGCGTGTGGGAACCCCTGGTCCACTTAGTCTTTCCATCCTGAAAGTCGCCTCCGATGATGTCATCAGTGCTGCTGGATTTAAGGTCTGCAAGCAGCCTTGCTTCTTCTGCAGACTGCAAACCTTATGCCCTTTGCTGTGATAGATTCCTCCAGCCAATATGTCCAGCAGTAGGCCAAAGTCTGCACCAAGGTTCGATGACGCCGCCCTGCAAGCTCTGGTGGAGGGAGCAAGAGGAAATAAGGAGGAGCTCTTCCCTTCCTCAGGGAGGAAGAAGCCTCCCCAGCAAACGAAAGCTGTGTGGATGCAAGTGGCCCAGGAGGTCAACTCTTTGTCTATGTGCCACAGAGCCTGGCTGCAGTGCAGGGAGAGGTTTCATGACCTTCTGCGCACCAGAAAAGTGAGTATGACTTTCCCATCACCCTCAATCTGATTCCCATTGCCTCTCCTCACCAGCACTCAGCTTTGACAACCTCTTCCTCCACATCCCACTTGACACTAACATCCCTGCACCCTTACCCATTCCTGCTCTCTCTATGGTCACATTCACCTAACTATTCGACTATGCAGCCCTCACACTCCCTATCACTGTGATGCTATGAAAACAACTGACAACACACAGGGAGGGCCCTTGGTCTTGCCAACTCACTCCATCTTTGTCTCCTTGTAACCATCAATGATATGGATTCTCTACACTCACTCCTTCATTCTCACTCAAACTCCACTTGTCTCCCTCATTGCAGGAAACGAGAACTCACAATAAGAGGGAAAGAGCGATGACAGGAGGAGAGCCACCCTCAGTAGCCCAGCTCACCTCCTGGGAGGAGGCGGCCCTGGAGATTGTGGGAGTGGAGGAGGATGCGCAAGTGGGGGACAGACAGACGGGTGCATCAGAGCAAGCTAGTGACAGAATAGTTTATTATCTCTTTCATTGGCATTGCATGAGTCACTGATAATGATTCTGATGCTCTAACAGATTGACTTTTGATCATCTGCAATATGCAATGTGCATGTAACCTTGGCCTCACATCTCTGACTCTTTCCTTTACTCCCCCACAGGACCATCGAAAGCCCCCGTCCCCACTATCCAGGAGGAACAGCCTGAGCTTCCAGACTCCTCAGAGGAAGCTGCCCCCTCTGAGGGTGCAGCGTCAGCAGAATTCAGCGCACCCAGCACCAGCGCAGATACTCACACCTCGGTGGTACCTTCGCGAGATAGTGCAGTGTTGTCACCTGGTGTATCACAGCTCACAAGTGAGCATCAGCAAATGGTGGAGACAGGGACAGCAGTGGAGAGTCCTAGTCGGAGGGTGCAGGACTCTGCCAGCTCGGCTCAGCTGCATGTCGACCCTCTGCTTCCGGGTCCATCCAGAAGTAGAGCGGTGCTGGGACTCCAGGAAGAGGTGCAGGAGCCTCTGGCAGGTTTAGTTTCCAGGGTCGCTGCGAGTGTGGAGCGAATGGAGGAGTCCATCGCTAACATGAGCCGAGCCTTTGTGGAGGCGTTGGCGCATGAATGCATCACCACGGAAAGGATGGCAACCTCCTTGGAAAGAATGGCTACCTCCATGGTAAGGCTGGCTACCGTAGAGGAGAGGATGGCTATGGTAGAGGAGAGGATGGCTACGTCCATGGAGGAGCTTAGTCGCCAGGGTATGGAAAACATGGTATTTGTTCAGAATAGACTGACATCTCTTGAGGAGCGATGGTCAGCTCTTAAGCAAACAAACCAGACCTTCAGGCAAGTCCTCAGAAGTAGGACTTCCAGTACAGAAATGGGCCCTCATGGCCCCCTGAATTGCAGCAAGGTGCTGTCAAGCCACTTGCTAGCTCTGAAGTGAGGCTGACCCATGAGAGGGATGTTGGTGGCATACAACAAGGAAGTGGGGGCTCCTCTCCAAGCGCTCACACGACCATGCCACTGCAGAGCCCTCGGTCAGAGCCCCACCAGAGTCCCCATCCAACTGAGATCGACATCTCAACCCCTGCAAAGCCGCAGGAGCAGGAGACTGTTGGCGAGCCCTCACAGGTTCGCAGCCTCAGAGGACGCCCACCAAAGGTTTCGAGACAGGAGCAGCAAGAAAGTGAGCAAGGGGTCTCCACATCTGCTGAAGCCACAGGGGAAGCACCATGTAGGAGCTCGCGTAAGAGCAAGATAATGCACAAATAGTCACAAGTGTAGTCACTTGGGTGTAATGTTATGTTTAATGTTGAAATGTCATCAGTTGGTTATTGTCACTGAAAATTCTGATGTCAACTGTTGCAGTTGTGGCGTGTGTCATATCGCTAATGGGGCTTCCACATTGAGGGCTTAGGATGACTTGCAATTGTCAGTATGGTGGTCAGAGTGGTGGGAACCGCAGGTTCTTGGCCATTGTCAATGCTCTGGTAAGAAGCTGCAAGGCAAAAGTGCTTGATTGGTTAGGCTAAGCAGATCTGGCCAAGATGAGTGTGTGCCTTGCATCCTGGCCAGCAATGTGCTCGCATGCTGCTGGCGCTGGTTGAGGCGCCTCTGCAAGCTGGTTGTTGTCGCTCTCCTCCTCCTCCTCCTCTTCTGAGGAGGCTATGTGATGAGCCACTTGTTCCTCAGGCATCTGCAAGCCACGATGCTGTGCCATGTTGTGAAGTGCACAGCAAACCATGACGATTCTGGAGACCTTGGCTGCTGAGTACTGCAGGGCTCCACCTGATCTATCCAGGCATCTGAAGTGCATCTTCAGCAAGCCGATGGTTTGCTCGATTATGGGTCTGGTGGAAATGTGGCTCGAGTTGTAGCGCTCCTCAGCTTCGTTGGATGGGCTCCTCAACGGCATCATCAGCCACGTCCTCAGGGGATAGCCCTTGTCTCCAAGTATCCATCCGTTAAGTTGGTCTGGCGGACTGAAGAGCGCAGGCACACTAGACTGGCGCAGGATGAAGGAGTCATGGCAACTGCCAGGGTACTTGGCACAAACATGCAAAATGTCCTTCTTGTGGTCACACACCAGCTGTATGTTGAGGGAGTGGAAGCCCTTGCGCTTGACAAAAATACCTGGATTGCGATGGGGTGCCTTAAGGGCCACATGTGTGCAGTCAACGACGCCCTGCACCCTTGGAAAGCCTGCCATATTAGCTAATCCAACCGCACGCGCCGTGACACTTGCTTGATCCTTGGAGAAATGGATGTGATTGTGCGCGATGGCAAAGAGGGCATCGTTTACCTGCGTGATGCAAGTGTGTGCGGCCACCTGGGAGACGCCGCTGATGTCTGCTGCTGGTCCCTGGAATGAGCGTGAAGCAAAAAAGTTGAGTGCGGTGGTGACTTTGACGGCCACTGATAAGGGGTGTCCACCTGCTCCTCTGGGCTCCAGACTGTAGTGTATGTAACCTGTGCCACCTTAAGAGACTACCTTAAGGTGATGGACTACTTTCTGATGGCTCCTGTATATTGTAGTACCGGTGGTGACCACACCGGTATATAAACCCTGTGGAGCAAATTGTATTTCAGTTCAGCCCTGACCCTCAGTTACTAAAGACCTGTTTAAATATTCTGTTGTCTGTGTCCAATTATTCAGCATAACTACATTTGAAAGCACAGACTCAACACAGACCTTGTTGCAGCATTGCGCAGATGTCACCCACTACCTCTCGCGAAAGTCTGTGCGTCCTTTGGCACTGCTGCTCAGTCATGTTGAGGTAGCTGATCCTCTGTCTGTAGACCCTGTTTGGGGGTATCTCCTGCACCAACGGGCTTCCATGCGCTGGCGCCTTCTGGCCTGTGCAGCTTCAGATGGGTGAGCAGCAGCTTGGAGCTCCTGCTATTGCTCCTGGAGTTGGTGCTGCTGTTGTTCAGGGTTCTGCTGCTGCCGCGGCTGGTCTTCGTCTGAATCTGATGTCCAGGAGGAAAGGAAATAAATGGTTCCCATTCTTCTGGTATATGCCTCAGTTGAGGAAACACTCATTCAAGGTGGGGAGAGGGGTTTCCCAGGAGGTCACACTGGAGATGGGTGTTAGGCTCCAAACTTCCACACATTGAGTAGGCCTGTTAAAAGTTCCCCAGACCTGAGACAACAAAGTTCTGCCACCTGCAAATGATGATTGGTGAAAACTCCTTTTTAATGGTGGAGCTGCAGCTGTTAGTAAGCAATCAACTTGTGAGGCCGCCAGGATTACCTGGCATGTTCCAGAGGAGGCGTGCAGCACGTGGGAAAACTGTTAAAATCAGAAAGGCCTCTCAAAATGGGATTATAGAGGTTGTTAAGGGCCTTAAGGGCCTATCCCACCTCCAAGAGGCGGGATGGAGATGGGGTCAGAAAACTCGCATGTGGGAAAATTGCTCGGAGGCGGGATCGGGCCCGCCCGCCAGTTTGTGTGATTTTAACACCTCACACGCCTCCAATCCCGCCTCCTTGGGCCTGGCAAAAGCGAGTCTGCAAAGGGATATAGATAGGTTAAGTGAGTGGGCAAAAATTTGGCAGATGGAGTATAATGTGGGAAAATGTGAGGTTATCCACTTTGGTAGGAAGAATAAAAAAGCAAAATATTATTTAAATGGAGAGAGACTACAGAATGCTGCGGTACAAAGGGATCTGGGGATCCTCGTACATGAAACACAAAAAGTTAGCATGCAGGTACAGCAAGTAATTAGGAAGGCAAATGGAATGTTGGCCTTTTTTGCAAGGGGGATGGAGTATAAAAGTAGGGAAGTCTTGCCACAACTGTACAGGGCGCTGGTGAGACCACACCTGGAGTACTGCGTACAGATTTGGTCTCCTTATTTAAGGAAGGATATTCTTGCATTGGACGCAGTTCAGAGATGGTTCACTAGGCTGATTCCTTGGATGAAGGGGTTGTCTTATGAGGAAAGGTTGAGCAGGTTTGGCCTATACTCATTGGAGTTTAGAAGAATGAGAAGTAATCTGATTGAAACATACAAGATTCTGAGGGGGTTTGACAGGGTAGATGCAGAGAGGACATTTCCCCTCGTGGGGGAACCTAGAACTGGGAGGCATAGTTTCAGAATAAGGGGTTGCCCATTTAAGATGGAGACGAGGAGGAATTTCTTCTCTCAGATGGTCGTGAACCTTTGGAACTCTTTACCCCGGAGAGCTGTGGAGGCGGAGTCATTGAATATATTCAAGGCAGAGATAGACATATTTTTGAACTACAGGGGAGTCAAGGGTTATGGGGAACAGGCAGAAAACTGGAGTTGAGGCCAAGATCAGATCAGCCATGATCTTATTGAAGGCTCGAGGGACCAAGTGGCCTACTCCTGCTCCTATTTCTTATGTTCTTAAGTTCTTATGTTTCAGAGGGTTGTAGAGCTGGAGAAGGTTACAGGGATCTTGGTGGGCTGTTGGGCTGCAGGAGGTTACAGAGCTCTCAGAGGGTTGTAGGGCTGCAGGAGATTACAGAGACCTCAGAGGGTTGTAGGGCTGCAGGAGGTTACAGAGATCTCAGAGGATTGTAGGGCTGCAGGAGGTTACAGAGATCTCAGAGGGTTGTAGGGCTGCAGGAGGTTACAGAGATCTCAGAGGGTTGTAGGGCTGCAGGAGGTTACAGAGATCTCAGAGGGTTGTAGGGCTGCAGGAGGTTACAGAGATCTCAGAGGGTTGCAGGGCTGCAGGAGGTTACAGAGATCTCAGAGGGTTGCAGGGCTGGAGGAGGTTACAGAGATCTCAGAGGGTTGCAGGGCTTCAGGAGGTTACAGGGATCTCCGGGGGTTGCAGTCCCCCGGTACTGGCTTCTCCTTCTCGACAGGTTGCCTTTTGGCTGTTGAAAAGACAGGGCATAGGATAAACACATTAGACATTGCTGTGCATGTTGTCCTAATGATCATACAGCGGGGCATAGGAAATACAGCGCAGAAACAGGCTATTCGGCCCAACCAGTCCATGCCAGCATTTATACTCCACTCGAGCCTCCTCTCGTCTTTCCTTCTCTAACATTATCAGCGTAACCCTCTATTCCCTTCTCCCTCATGTGCTTGTCCAGCCTTCCCTTAAATGCATCTATACTATTCGCCTCAACCACTCCCTGTGGTAGCGAGTTCCACATCTCACCACTCTCTGGGTAAAGAAGTTTCTTTTGAATTCCCTATTGGATTTCTTGGTGACTATCTTATATTGATGGCCTCTAGTTATGCTCTTTCCCACAAGTGGAAACATTCTCTCTGTATCTACCCTATCAAAACCTTCCATAATTTTAACGACCTCCATTTTCAAGAGAAATGAGACCCCGGCTGTTCATTCTTTCCTAACTAGGTATAACCTCACAGTTCTGGTATCTAGCTTGCAAATCTTTTTTGCACCCTCTCCAGTGCTTTATAATCCTTTTTATAATATGGCGACTAGAACTGTACAGTTTATGCTGCATCAATCAGACACGTTGCCCATGGAGAGCCAGCCCAGCCCACGGTAAGTCAGCCCAGCCCATGGTAAGTCAGCCCAGCCCACGGTAAGCCAGCCCAGCCCATGGAGAGCCATCCCAGCCCATGGAGAGCCATCCCAGCCCACGGTAAGTCAGCCCAGCCCACGGTAAGTCAGCCCAGCCCACGGTAAGCCAGCCCAGCCCACAGTAAGTCAGCCCAGCCCACGGTAAGCCAGCCCAGCCCACGGTAAGTCAGCCCAGCCCACGGTAAGTCAGCCCAGCCCACGGTAAGTCAGCCCAGCCCACGGTAAGTCAGCCCAGCCCACGGTAAGCCAGCCCAGCCCACGGTAAGTCAGCCCAGCCCACGGTAAGTCAGCCCAGCCCACGGTAAGTCAGCCCAGCCCACGGTAAGCCAGCCCAGCCCACGGTAAGTCAGCCCAGCCCACGGTAAGTCAGCCCAGCCCACGGTAAGCCAGCCCAGCCCACGGTAAGTCAGCCCAGCCCACGGTAAGTCAGCCCAGCCCACGGTAAGTCAGCCCAGCCCACGGTAAGTCAGCCCAGCCCACGGTAAGTCAGCCCAGCCCACGGTAAGTCAGCCCAGCCCACGGTAAGCCAGCCCAGCCCACGGTAAGTCAGCCCAGCCCACGGTAAGTCAGCCCAGCCCACGGTAAGTCAGCCCAGCCCACGGTAAGCCAGCCCAGCCCACGGTAAGTCAGCCCAGCCCACGGTAAGCCATCCTGTTTAACAGATCATGGCCGGAAGCTCCTTCCCAACAGTTCCTGACCATTGACAATAAGAGTTATCCGGAGTATAAATATATAGGTAGCATAGCTGCTGTCTGTTAACACAGGCCTGGGAAGAAAGTGCTAAAGCCACTGTACTTCTGTTCTCCGGATTGGGTAACTATACTCTGGATCTACGCAGCGCTGTTTAATAAGGTTATTAAACTAAATTGTTGTGTGCTTGATGATCTGGTATCCGAAATCAGCGTACTCCATCTTTCGAGCCAACATTCAGTTAACTGGAATGTATCCATTCATTGACATGCATCTTAGGCCATCAGTAGAGATTGTGTCCATTCAATATTGGTGCTTATCCATTCTGGTTTAATTAAATCATGTAAGGCATATTGGCCCAGAAATTCGGGTCGGGGGCTTCCCGCGGGTGCAAGCCCCCGACCTGCACTTACCTTGCGTGCCAGCCGTTGAGCTGTGGGCCCCCATGGAATTGCGATCCTGGGCCTCCTCCAACTGCCGGCGCGCAGTGCTTGCGTATCCCAGGGGCGCAGTTAGTTCGAAGCGTCCCCTGGGATCACGTGGGCCATGGAGAGCCAACAGTAGCAGGGAATGCTTCGTTCATAAGTTTGACAGGACCTGTCAAAGTTATAAATACTATAAGCCCCAAAAAATCACTAAATCCTTAAATAAATTTTTTTTAAATCACTTTTTTTAAATACACTATAAATTACATGAAATAACTATTTTAAGCAATAATTAAAATTTTTGAAAAAAATAGTTTTATTTTCTAACAGGGCTAAAAATAAACTTACCTTTCTTTAAAGTATTTAAAAATAATAAACCTGTGGAAAAAATGTTTTAATTTTAATTAATTCACCACTTACCTTGTAAAAAGCAGGCCTTGCGACTGCTTTTTACATGTCTAACTTCTGGAGACTTACCCTCCCGGGAAAACCTGCAAAAAAAACATAAGTTCGATGCGCACGCGCAGCCTCTCCTGCGCACGCATTCGACTTCTGAACCCCTTCTTTCAGGGCAACGGAAGCGCCGGTTTCCCGCGCATATGCAGTGCATGCAGGAAACCGGCACTTCCATTGGGCTTACGGGTGAGTACCCCGTGCGTACTCACCCGCGGAGACACGAATTTCTGGGCCATTGTCTACCCACATCCTAGGCTGACATTCCAGTGCAGTACTGAGGGAGTGTGCACTGTTGGAGGTGCCGTCTGCCCTCTCAGGAGGACATCAAAGATCCTACAGCATTATTTCAAAGAGCAACAACGGATTTCTCCCCAGTGTCCTGGAAAAATATTTATCCCTCAACCAACACCTAAGAGCAAATTATCTTGTTGTTATCATACTGCTGACTGTGGGATCTTGCTGTGCGCAAATTGGCTGCTGCGTTTCCTACATTACAGCAGTGACTACACTTCAAAAGTACCTCATTGGCTGTAAAGTATTTTTGAGATGTCCTGCGGTCGTGAAATGCACTATATAAATGCAAGTCTTTCTTTTTCTACGGGCGCACTCCTGTCTAGAGCCCTCCTGTCATGGTAGAGCACAAATGCTCCTTTAAACATCATGGTCACCTGTGAACCAACGAGAGCACCACAAGCATGGTCATTGCCACAGAATTTGTCAAATCCTCGGGCTCTGTATGGGGTCCGAGCGGGCGACCTCCTTGAGTCGTAGCCTTAGAGCAGGTAAGGGCATTCATTCAATACGTGTCACCACAAGGCCTGCCAGTGTTCCACTTGTTGTAGGCCATATTTCTTCTGCAAAGAAAAGAACAATGTACATTGTTTGAGGCAAATTGTTTCCGTGGGAACCAAAGGCTGCACCACAGCATGTGTATTGCTGGGCATTGTGGAAGGAAATGTCTAATATCTTGCTAGCTGAGGCTGGCCACACTGAATGAGTGCTTTGTTTCAGTCATTTCTGTAGTGTATGTAACCTGTACCACCTTAAGAGGATACCTTAAGGTGATGGACTACTTTTTGATGGCTCCTGTACATTGTAGTACCGGTGGTGACCACACCGGTATATAAACCCTGCGGAGCAAAGTTGTATCCCAGTTCAGCCTTGACCCTCAATCACTAAAGACCTGTTTAATTATTTCTGTAGTCTGTGTCCTGTTATTCAGCATAACTACATTTGAAAACACAGACTCAACAGTGGCGATGAGTCTGATCTTACCTAGCGGCAGTTGCATCAAAGGAAGCTTCGCCCTCTGAAACGGGCGTCGAACAAGGACATCCACCCTCAACATCCTGCTGGGCACTGCATCGCACGGGAGGCCATCGGGAACCCGGGTTGGGTTCTGGCCACGAAGTCAAACATCAGTGAACATCCCTTCGACGACAGCGGCGGGAAAGCCCGATCGAGCGGCACGGGGGGGAAGTCGGCCGAGTTGTCAGTAAGAGAAGGGGAGGGTAACGACGAAAAAGGCGGAGAACATGACCGCAACCGGTGTCAGGGGCTGGACTGCAATCGGGGCAGAGACGCGCAGCAGCCAGGAAAGCGTTTATGACCACAAGGACCGCGGGAGCGGCGGGGAACAAGAGCAGCAGCGTAGGGGAAAATAAAGGACCACTGGGAGGCGAGAACGGCAACAGCACGGTAATCGCCATTTTGAGTCAGCGGGGGAAGAAGACAAGTGCGGGAAAAGCCGCCAAGTGCGGGAAAAGCCTCCAAGCGCGGGAAGCCGCCATTTTGAAAAAAAATAAAATAAAATAAAATAAAATAATAATCATATCCGAAGGAAAGGAAACTCGACAAGGATGCCAAAAACGGGTAACATCACTGCTTTTGATAGCGATGTAGAAGATTGGGCCACTTATGTGGAACGCATCGAAGTTTACTGTACAACGAATGAGGTACCGGAGGGTAAGAAAGCACTAACCCTATTAAACTCGATGGGTGCGAAGACGTACGGGTTATTAAGGAACCTTGTAACACCAGATAAACCGGTAGGAAAGAGTTTCACAGATATTGTTACTATCCTGCAAGAGCATTTAAACCCCACGCCGCTGCTGATAGCGGAACGATTTAAATTCTACAAAAGAATTCAGCTTAAAGAAGAAAGCAACGCTGAATTCTTAACCGAACTGCACAAGTTATCAAAGTACTGTCAGTTCGGTACAGGACTAGCAGACGCACTGAGGGATAAGTTTGTGTGTGGGCTCCTAAGGGAAGGAACCCAGAAGCGACTGCTAGAGGAAAAGGATCTTACGCTGGACAAAGCTTTCAGCATTGCAGCATCGCACGAGGCAGCAGCACGAGGCGCTGCAGAGATACAGCAAAGGCCATTGGAATTCAGCACCAATGAAATGGCATTGGGCGCAGTAAAGTGCTATCGTTGCGGAAGGACAACACATGACCAGAACCAGTGCTGGTTCAAAGATAAAGAATGCAGGCAATGTGGCAAACTTGGTCACATAGCGAGAGTATGCCGGTCAGGAAAGAAGACCAGCAGCAAAAAATCGCCACAGGAGAAATACAAAAAAGTACACAAGGTGACAGAGAACAGTTCGGATGAACAGAAGATGGATTCAGACTCCAGCAGTAAGGAACTGGGTTGTCTAAAAATACATAATGTGGGTAACACAGCAGACCACCAAACTATCTGGGTCATGCTTCGAATAGCAGGAGTCCAAGTGAAGATGGAATTGGACACTGGATCGGCATTAACGGTCATGAATAAGCAAGATTACAAAAGGTTATTCTCGCACATTCCCCTGAGGGATACGGAGATTGTATTGTAAACATACACGGGGCAAATAGTATACCCCAAAGGAAAGATAAAAGTAAATGTGGTCTACAATGGTAAAGAAAGTCAGAACATGGACTTGTATGTGTTACCTGATGGAGGTCAGCCACTACTGGGACGGGAATGGATCCGGAGAATAAATGTGGACTGGCATTCCATACAAGCACTGACTGTAGATGCCTGTAAAGAGGACGACGTCAAACCTAAACGACTGTCCAAAATATTAGACGATGCTAAGGAGGTGTTCCAACAGGGACTGGGAACACTGAAAGGAATTACGGCAAACATCAAGGTCGAAGAACATGCAAACCCAACATTTTTCAAAGCCAGACCGGTACCTTATGTGATACGACCTGCTGTGGAAGCAGAGCTGGAAGGGCTAGAACATTCAGGAGTACTGTCCAAGGTGGACTGGAGCGAGTGGGCCACACCCATTGTTCCTGTCATGAAGCGTGCGTTGAGCAACAAGCCGGGGCAACCTGGGAAGGTTCGCATCTGTGACGATTTCAAGATCACTGTTAATCCGGTTCTTCACACGGTGCAATATCCACTTCCGCGGATTGAAGATATCTTCGCTTCGCTGTCTGGCGGGAAACACTTCACCAAGATAGACCTGGCGCAGGCGTACCTACAGATGGAAGTGGATGAAGCGTCACGCCAGTATCTCACGATCAACACACATAAGGGCTTATATCGGTATAATAGACTGGTTTTTGGAGTGGCATCGGCTCCAGCGATCTGGCAAAGGGCCATGGAGCAAGTATTGCAGGGAATTCCAGGCACACAATGCTACCTGGACGACATCCTGATTACAGGAGGTGATGATAAGGATCACCTCGCGAATTTGGAGCAGGTGCTCACCAGATTGAAAGAATATGGGCTCAGAGTTAATCGCCAGAAATGTGAGTTCTTTCAAAAGCGAATCTCGTACTGCAGCCATGTCATTGACCAAGAGGGGCTCCATAAGTCACCTGACAAAATCGAAGCTGTTGTGAAGGCTCCTGCTCTGTAAAATGTATCCTAGTTGAGGTCGTTCCTTGGGTTGGTTAACTATTACCACAAGTTTCTTCCAAATTTATCCACGGCGTTACACCCGCTGAACACTCTTTTGCAAATGGGAATACCATGGAAGTGGAGCGCTGATTGTAAGCGGGCTTTTCAAAAGAGCAAGGCACTGATCACCTCTAAGGAAGTGTTGGCTCACTTTAACCCAACGCTGCCTATTCGCTTAGCTTGTGATGCTTCTCCATATGGTATCGGGGCAGTGCTCTCACATAAGTTTCCAAATGGTTTGGAAAGGCCAGTCGCGTTCGCATCCAGATCATTGACCTCCGCAGAGCGCAACTATGCTCAGATAGATAGGGAGACTCTCAGCCTCGTGTGGGGGGTTAAGAAATTTAACCATTACCTGCAAGGCCAAAAGTTTACACTGCTGACAGATCACCAGCCGTTGGTTTCGATTTTCAACCCTAAGAAGGGTGTTCCGGTAATGACGGCGCAGAGGCTTCAGAGATGGTCCCTTTTCCTAGGGGCACATCAATACGATATCGAATTCAAAGGTATAAAGCAACATGGTAATGCTGATGGGCTGTTGCGCCTGCCACTACCTACAGCGGAAGAGGCACCGGCAGTTGACCCTGTCGAGATATTTCACTCGACCATCATCGAATGCTTACCAGTCACCAATGCGGGTATTGAGAGAGAGACCCGAAACGACCCGACACTGTCTCGGGTCTACGACTTGACAGTGAACGGATGGCCAGCACATGGCGACCCACTGTTACCAGCATTCTCAGCCAGACGAGAACAGCTGTCCGTATGTCAAGGAACATTGATGTATGGAACAAGGGTGATTATTCCTCCTAAATTAAGGGAGAGAGTTCTGAAGGAATTGCATGAAGGTCATCTGGGGGGAGTCAAGATGAAAAGCCTTGCTAGGGCTTATGTGTGGTGGCCAGGTATCGACAAACAAATAGAGGATCTGACTAAAAGCTGCTCAGGGTGCCAAAAAGTTCAAAATGCACCTCCAATTGCACTGCTGCATCCGTGGGAATAGCCTTCAACCCCATGGCAACATGTGCATATCGACTTTGCAGGTCCATTCATGGATTCCATGTTTTTGATAGCAGTAGACGCACATTCTAAATGGCCAGAAGTGATTAAGATGTCGACCACTACCTCTGAGAAGACGATCGCAGTTTTAAGAACCATATTTGCAAGGAATGGGTTGCCGGAACAAATATGTTCAGACAACGGACCACAGTTCGTGTCAGAAGAATTCCAGAAATTCATGAAAAAGAATGGGGTGAAACACTATACATCTGCCCCATATCATCCGGCTACAAATGGGTTGGCCGAGAGATTTGTACAAACATTCAAAAAGGCGATAAAGGCCATGAGCGAAGACCATATTCCACTACAGCACAAGGTGGACAATTTCCTGATGGCATATCGAAACGCCACGCATGCAGTGACAAATCAAAGCCCTGCCATAATGTTCTATAACAGGAGGTTGCGGTCCCGGTTGGATTTGTTAAAACCCAATGTGCGAAGGGAAGTCGAAAACAAGCAATTCCAGCACGTAAATAACAAGGCAACTCGGAGTTTTGAAATAGGACAACCAGTGTTGGCCAGGGACTATAGGGATGATAAATGGCAATCCGGAACAATTCGTGCCCGACAAGGACCCTTGATGTACACGGTAGACGTTGGAGAGAACGTAATATGACGTCATGCTGACCAACTCGTGGAATCGAGAACAAGGGTCGACCCCATGTCTACGGCAGAGACACCAGTTGAAGAAGTTATTGAGCCTGTAGCATCTACCTCAAACTCGAACATACATGATGATGTTCAATCCATAGGAGATCAAATGGATGAGTTACCCCAGCAACGAGAACCAGAGACCCCTGAAAGGCGTTACCTGGCGCGGATCAGGAGGCCTCCTCAGAGACTGAATCTTTGAACAGTTTGTGTGAAAATTGTATATATGTTATCCATGTAATGTTTAATTTGGGGTGTACACTGTTAAGCTAAAAGGGGAGGAATTGTAGTGTATGTAACCTGTACCACCTTAAGGGGATACCTTAAGGTGATGGACTACTTTTTGATGGCTCCTGTACATTGTAGTACCAGTGGTGACCACACCGGTATATAAACCCTGCGGAGCAAAGTTGTATCCCAGTTTAGCCTTGACCCTCAATCACTAAAGACCTGTTTAATTATTTCTGTAGTCTGTGTCCTGTTATTCAGCATAACTACATTTGAAAACACAGACTCAACAATTTCGATGTGTTCATAATGATAGCTGTTGAACGATGTTGTTCAGCTGGTAGTAACCACCTCTGCCTTTCGTAGTAAGTAATACGATGAGTATTCATGTAGCATGTGTCAGCCTTGCCTCAGTGGGTAGCAGTTGCATCTCTGAGTCAGAAGGTTGTGGGTTCGAGTCCCACTCCAGAGACTTGAGTACAAAATCTAGGCTGACACTGCAGTGCCGTGCTGAGGGAGTGCTGCAGTGTCGGAGGTGCCAACTTTTGGATGAGACATTAAACCGGGGCACTGTCCGCCCTCTCAGGTGGACGTAAAAGATCCCAATGCACTGTTTTGATGAAGAGCAGGGAAGTTCTCCCCGGTGTCCCGGCCAATATTTCTCGCTCAACCAACACGAATATCTGGTCATTATCACATTGCTGTGGGCAAATTGGCTGCCGTGTTTTCTATATTACAACAATTACTACACTTAAAAGAAAAAGTACTTCATTGGTGGTAAAGTGCTTGGGGAGCTGGTGAAAGGCGCTATATAAATGCATGTTCTTTCTTTACTTCTGTTTTACACTCCACGGGTGTCAAGTTACTGGATAAATTTGCGTTAAATTACAAGCAAACATGGCTGACACCTACAACCTCCTTGAACAGCCCTTTCTACCAATGTAAGAGAATTGACATGCCCATATGTAACACTGTGAAATAATTGGCAGTGATCCTCATTGTTTATCTTGTACTTTTCTTCAAATTGGACATCATCTGTGCATCATTCCCAGTGCACTGGCTTGTGGATACTGAGTTTACTTGATTGCCTTTTATACCTCCTGGACTCTGCGCTCAGTAATGGCTTCTGTTCTGACCTGAAGGGGACATTTGGACAATCATTCACGTTGCCCGTAACGATCTCTTTGAAGTGGGCTTTTCATTATCTCCTTGCTCTCTCCATTAGTGCTCAAATTCACACACTGGACGTCTGATTTGAGGTACTGAAAGTTCATTATGGTATGATGTATATACTGAGGGGATGAAATGGGAGATTCCGCAGTACTATTGCGGGTGTCTTCAGATTAGCCACTCAGTCATGCACTTGACCTCCAAGAACAAAACTTCTGTGTTCTTGCGAGTGCATTAAAGCCAGGGAGAGAAAAAATAACTCTTATTTCACAAACAAACATTGTGTTAAGAGCACATTAAACAGCTGAGAGCTCACTGAATGGGAGGATTGTAGGAATGGTCAAATTCCTATCTAGAGATTGAGTTCGACGCAGGCAATCAATCAAAAAGGTTTTTAATGTCAAACTAACGAGTTTAAACAGAATGATGCAAGAGAACTATGAATACAGGTATTAACAGGTCGGAGGCTCCACGAGGACTGCCTGGGCGGTCCCGTGGAGGGCGTCATGACGTCATGATGTTTTTCCCGCATTTGGGTGATCACGTGATTAGCGGCATGACGCCATCGCATTTGCCCGCACTCTTAAAGGGGCCGCGCACTGTACATGCAAACAGTATATACAATGGTACAGATTTTGTCTGTAGCTAACACATCATTAAAGGGAATTATGTACAGTTGTTCAGAGTCCCTTAGTGGCTCTGCCACATGCGCCCCCCCAGAATTGTCTTTAACGGAAAAAGTCAAACGGTGAGGGGGTCTGACAAGCCTGTCAGAACGACTCCTGTATTCCCGAAGCAGAAGCTGTTGGATGGCGGGCGGACTGGCGGGTGGTTGCACTTGTTCTGGCGTGACGACGGTGGACGGCCGACCTCGTCTCGGTGGCTGTGCAGTCTCGAAGGGAGGGTCAAGGTCCAGGTGTGCCGGCTTCAAATGGTCGATGGAAATGTGGTCCGGTTTACCACCGCCATCCACCTTGAAGGTTTTGTCTCCTGCCTCTAACACATGGAAAGGACCAGTGTATGGGGGCTTGAGCGGATCCCAGTGAGCATCGTGGCGGATGAACATGTAGTCGGCTTGTTTCAGCTCCGCTGGAACGTGAGAGCCCTGAAACCCGTGATGCAATGTGGGAACCGGCGCGAAACATCTGGCTGCTTCCTGGTGACTGATAAGCTGGCGTGAGGCGTACCATGGCTCCGTTGGTGTTGGCAAGAAATCCCCTGGCACTCGCAGCGGCTGACCATAAACGAGCTCTGCCGCGGAAGAGTGAAGATCTTCCTTGGGGGCCGTGCGAAGGCCCAACATGACCCACGGCAGCTTGTCTGCCCATCCAGCATCTTGGAGGCTGGCCCTCAGTGCGGCCTTAAGCGATCTGTGAAAACGTTCACACAGACCGTTCGCTTGTGGGTGGTAGGTTGTGGTGCAGTGTAACTTGACACCGAGTCGTTGAGCCACCGCATTCCAGAGTTCAGAGGAAAACTGCGGTCCCCGGTCCGAAGAGATGTCAGCAGGCACTCCAAAACGGGTGACCCATGAAGAGATGAACGCCCTGGCCACGTCCACCGAAGTAGTAGATGACAGGGGAACTGGCTCCGGTCATCTGGTGGTGCGATCTACTATGGTCAGGATGTGCGTAAAACCGTGGGAAGGTGGAAGTGGACCTACCAGGTCCACATTAACGTGGTCAAACCGTCGCTCAGGAACTGCAAAGGTGGCCAATGGAGCCTTGATGTGGCAGACCACGCAGGTGTTGGCCCAGTCGCGGACATCTTTATGCATGCCCCACCAAACGAACTTAGATGACATTAGCTTCTGAGAAGCCTTCATTCCTGGGTGTGACAACCCATGTATGGCGTCAAACACCTTGTGGCGCCAGGCGACTGGCACAATAGGGTGAGGGTCCCGAACGGAGACGTCACACAGCAACGTGGTACCAGCTGAATGGAACCTGACGTCGGCCAACTGGAGGCTAGTGGTGTTGGTGCGGTAAGCCTGCACTTCTGGGTCTGAGACTTGGTCTGCTGTCATGAGGGCGTAGTCGATGCCCAGCTGGACCGCATGCACGGTCGCACGGGAGAGGCAATCTGCCACCAGGTTGTCTTTACCGGCCACGTGCTGAATATCTGTGGTAAATTCAGAGATGTATGTCAGCTGACGTTGTCGAGATGACCACGGTTCGGCGGTCTCGGGGCCATGGCAAAAGTCAGTGGCTTATGGTCGACGAAAGCGGTGAAAGGACGTCCTTCCAACAAGAACTGGAAATGGCGGATGGCCAGAAAAAGGGCTAGCAACTCCCTGTCGAAAGTACTGTTCGCCCGCTCGTTACGCCGCAGTTGATGGCTGAAGAATGCCAACGGCTGCCACGTCCCGTTTACCCACTGCTCCTGAACGGTGCCGATTGCGTAATCTGATGTGTCGGTGGTGAGGGCGATGGTGGCTCCTGGTAGTTGGTGCGCCAGCATAGTTGCATTGGCCAAGGCGCTCTTGGTGTTGGTGAATGCCCGGTCCATGTCAACTGTCCAGCCCACCGGATCCTTGCCAGACTTGCCCTTGAGGGCCTCATACAGGGGCTGTATGAGCAGTGCTGCCTAAGGGATGAAACGGTGGTAGAAGTTCACCATGCCTAGGAATTTTTGCAGAGGGTTTATGTTCTGCGGGCATGGGAAGTGTGTCACCGCCTCCACCTTCACCTGCAAAGGAACCACTCCCTCTGCGGTGATGCGATGCCCCAGGAAATCAATTTGTCGCAGGCCAAACTGGCACTTAGCCGGGTTGATAATCAGGCCGTGTTGGCTGAGGCGTTGAAAAAGGGTGCGTAGATGGCAAAGATGCTCCTCTTTGGTGGGGCTGGCGATCAAAATGTCACCCAGATAGATGAAGATGAAGTTGAGGCCCCGCAGCACGGAATCCATCAGGCATTGGAAAGCCTGGGCAGCGTTCTTTAAGCCGAAAGGCATGCGCAGAAATTCGAAAAGAACGAATGGGGTGATGACTGCGGTCTTCTGGACATCTTGCGGGTGCACCGGGACCTGGTGTTAGCCCCGGACGAGGTCGACCTTGGAGAAGAAGTTGTTTCCAGCCAAGTGGGCAGAGAAATCCTGAATGTGGGGGATTGGGTATCGATCAGGAGTGGTGGCGTCGTTTAGGCACCGATGGTCACCGCAGGGCCACCATCCTCCGCCAGGTTTCAGAATGATGTGAATAGGCAAAGACCAGGGATTATTTGACCTGCGAATAATCCCTAAGTGCTACATTGTAGCGAACTCCGCCTTCGCGACCGCTAGCATGCCAGGCTCGAGGTGCCGGGCCCGCGCGTGGACCGGGGGGCCGGTGGTGGTGATGTGGTGTTCCACACAATGCTTCGTGGCCATGGAGGAGAATGTGGGCCTGGTCAGATCTGGAAATTCGCCTAGCAGGCGAGCGAACTCATTCGGAGTTGGGAAAGCGCAGGAGACGGTGCGCGACATGGTGTTACTACGGTGGCAAGGGATAGAGTGAAACGTGGCCGGGTTGATCAGCCGTCGGTTCCTTACATCGACCAGGAAGCCGTTGGCGCACAGGAAATTTGCACCGAGAATGGCTTGTGAAACCTTGGCCGTAACGAATTCCCAGACAAACCGCTGGCCGCCGAAGCACACCTGGCCCGCCGTCTGCCGAAGGTCCGAATAGCTCCGCCATTAGCCGCTTCGAGGGGGAGGCCGTGCCTCCCAGCCTGTACATCAAGAGCTGACGCGGGTAGAATGCTGCACTGTGCTCCGCTGTCGCACAGGAACCGACGACCGGAGAGGGTATCTGTGATGAAGAGCAGCTTGCCTGCATTGCCGATTGCCATCGCGGCTGCGGGGCACCCGTTAGACCCATGCTTCATTGGACAGAGTTGTCGTTTTTTTTGAGAGAAGCTGCTAGGAGGGCGGCAACATCTCGCCTTCGCGCCAAACCGCGCGTGGTAGAAGCACAGCCCCGTGGGCTGAGGAGCTGGGGTGGCGTCTGTGGGGGATGGGCACCTCATGGCAGCGCAGTACTGTTGCGCAGTCTTCGACCTCGGATCTCGCCAAAGCCGCTTGCACTTGCTCCGGTAATTGGCTGAGGAATAACTGTCTGAAGAGAAAGCATTCTGGTTCGGAGCCAAGGAGTGTGAGCATTTGGCTCATCAGCTCGGAAGGTTTGGAGTCCCTGAGCCCGGGCATAGCGAGCAGCCGACGGGCGCGCTCTGATTTCGTGAGCCCGAAAACCTGTAGCAACTGCGCCTTGAGGGTCTCATACTTGCTGTCAGTTGGGGGATTCCCGAGAAGACGACGATCCGCGAGGCGGCAGAGCCATCGAGTGCGGAGACCACGTATAAGTATCGGGTCTGATCCTCAACGATCCCTCTCCAGTGCGAACTGAGCTTCGACTTGGATGAACCACGAGGTTGCTTGTTGCTCCCAGAACTGCGGCAGCTTCAACGAAATGGCATTCACCTCCATGCTGTGTTCCTTTTGCAAAATCCGTTCACAAAAGTCGGGGTCACCAATGTAGGAATGGTCAAATTTCTATCAAGAGATTGAGTTTGACGCAGGCAATCAATCAAAAAGGTTTTTAATGTCAAACTAACGAGTTTAAACAGATTGATGCAAGAGAACTATGAATACAGGTCTTAACAGGTTGGAGGCTCCACAAGGACTGCCTGGGCGGTCCCGTGGATGGCGTCATGACATCACGTTTTTTACACGTTTGGGTGATCACGTGATTAGCGGCATGACATCATCGCGTTTGCCCACACTCTTAAAGGGGCCGCGTACTGTACATGCAAACAGTATATACAATGGTACAGATTTAGTCTGTAGCTAACACATTGTTAAAGGGAATTATGTAGAGTTGTTCAGAGTCCCTCAGTGGCTCTGCCACAGGATCATATTATTTCGCTTTCACCATGAGGAAAAATGCCTCTGTTTCTTAAAAGAGACTATTAACAAGGCTTTCACTGTCATTAACAAGCCATTAACAATTCTTTCACTGTTAATAACAAAGCATGAACTAGGTTTCACTGTCATTAACAAACCATTAACAAGACCTTCACTGTCATTAACAAGCCATTAACTAGGCTTATACTGTCATTAACAAAACATTAACAAGGCCTTCACTGTCATTAACAAACCATTAACAAGGCTTACACTGTCATTAACAAACCATTAACAAGGCTTGCACTGTCATTAACAAATAATTAAAAAGGCTTTTACTGTCATTAACAAACCATTAACAAGGCCTTCACTGTCATTAACAAACCATTAACAAGGCTTTCACTGTCATTAAAAAGACTTTCACTGTCATTAAAAAACCATTAACAAGGTATTCACTGTCATTAACAAGCCATTAACAAGGCCTTCACTGTCATTAACAAGCCATTAGCAAGGCTTTTACTGTCACTAACAATTCATTAACAAGGCTTTCACTGTCACTAACAAACCATTAACAAGGCTTTCACTGTCATTAACAAACCATTAACAAGGCTTTCACTGTCATTAACAAACCATTAACAAGGCTTTCACAGTCATTAACAAACCATTAACAAGGCCTTCACTCTCATTAACAAACCATTAAAAAGGCCTTCAGTGTCATTAACAAACCATTAACAAGGCTTGCACTGTCATTAACAAATCATTAACAAGGCTTTTACTGTCAATAACAAACCATTAACAAGGCCTTCACTGTCATTAACAAACCATTAACAAGGCTTTCACTGTCATTAACAAATCATTAACAAGGCTTTTACTGTCATTAACAAACCATTAACAAGGCCTTCACTGTCATTAACAAACCATTAACAAGACTTTCACTGTCATTAACAAACCATTAACAAGGCCTTCACTGTCATTAACAAGGCTTTTACTGTCATTAACAATTCATTAACAAGGCTTTCAATGTCACTAACAAACCATTAACAAGGCTTTTACTGTCATTAACAAACCATTAACAAGGCTTTCACTGTCATTAACAAATCATTAACAAGGCTTTCACTGTCATTAACAAAACATTAACAAGGCTTTCACTGTCATTAACAAACCATTAACAAGGCTTTCACTGTCATTAACAAACCATTAACAAGGCTTTCATTGTCATTAACAAACCATTAACAAGGCTTTCACTGTCATTAACAAACCATTAACAAGGCTTTCACTGTCATTAACAAACCATTAACAAGGCTTTCATTGTCATTAACAAACCATTAACAAGGCTTTCACTGTCATTAACAAACCATTAACAAGGCTTTCACTGTCATTAACAAACCATTAACAAGGCTTTCACTGTCATTAACAAACCATTAACAAGGCTTTCACTGTCATTAACAAATCATTAGCAAGGCTTTCATTGTCAGTAACAAACCATTAACAAGGCTTTCTCTGTCATTAACAAACCATTAACAAGGCTTTCACTGTCATTAACAAGCTATTAACAAGGCTTTCACTGTCATTAACAAACCATTAACAAGGCTTTTTCTGTCATTAACAAACCATTAACAAGGCTTTCATTGTCATTAACAAGCCATTAACAAGGCCTTCACTGTCATTAACAAGCCATTAGCAAGGCTTTTACTGTCACTAACAATTCATTAACAAGGCTTTCACTGTCACTAACAAACCATTAACAAGGCTTTCACTGTCATTAACAAACCATTAACAAGGCTTTCACTGTCATTAACAAACCATTAACAAGGCTTTCACAGTCATTAACAAACCATTAACAAGGCCTTCACTCTCATTAACAAACCACTAAAAAGGCCTTCAGTGTCATTAACAAACCATTAACAAGGCTTGCACTGTCATTAACAAATCATTAACAAGGCTTTTACTGTCATTAACAAACCATTAACAAGGCCTTCACTGTCATTAACAAACCATTAACAAGGCTTTCACTGTCATTAACAAATCATTAACAAGGCTTTTACTGTCATTAACAAACCATTAACAAGGCCTTCACTGTCATTAACAAACCATTAACAAGACTTTCACTGTCATTAACAAACCATTAACAAGGCCTTCACTGTCATTAACAAGGCTTTTACTGTCATTAACAATTCATTAACAAGGCTTTCAATGTCACTAACAAACCATTAACAAGGCTTTTACTGTCATTAACAAACCATTAACAAGGCTTTCACTGTCATTAACAAATCATTAACAAGGCTTTCACTGTCATTAACAAAACATTAACAAGGCTTTCACTGTCATTAACAAACCATTAACAAGGCTTTCACTGTCATTAACAAACCATTAACAAGGCTTTCATTGTCATTAACAAACCATTAACAATGCTTTTTCTGTCATTAACAAACCATTAACAAGGCTTTCACTGTCATTAACAAACCATTAACAAGGCTTTCACTGTCATTAACAAATCATTAGCAAGGCTTTCATTGTCAGTAACAAACCATTAACAAGGCTTTCTCTGTCATTAACAAACCATTAACAAGGCTTTCACTGTCATTAACAAGCTATTAACAAGGCTTTCACTGTCATTAACAAACCATTAACAAGGCTTTTTCTGTCATTAACAAACCATTAACAAGGCTTTCACTGTCATTAACAAGCTATTAACAAGGCTTTTACTGTCATTAACAATCCATTAACAAGGCTTTCACTGTCATTAACAAACCATTAACAAGGCTTACACTGTCATTAACAAACCATTAACAAGGCTTTCACTGTCATTAACAAACCATTAACAAGGCCTTCACTATCATTAACAAGCCATTAACAAGGCTTTTACTGTCATTAACAAACCATTAAAAAGGCCTTCACTGTCATTAACAAACCATTAACAAGGCTTGCACTGTCATTAACAAATAATTAACAAGGCTTTTGCTGTCATTAACAAACCATTAACAAGGCCTTCACTGTCATTAACAAGCCATTAACAAGGCCTTCACTGTCATTAACAAGCCATTAGCAAGGCTTTTACTGTCACTAACAATTCATTAACAAGGCTTTCACTGTCACTAACAAACCATTAACAAGGCTTTCACTGTCATTATCAAACCATTAACAAGGCTTTCACTGTCATTATCAAACCATTAACAAGGCTTTCACTGTCATTATCAAAACGTTAACAAGGCTTTTACTGTCATTATCAAAACATTAACAAGGCTTTCACTTTCATTAGAAACCATTAACAAGGCTTTCACTGTCATTAACAAGCTATTAATAAGACTTTCACTGTCATTAACAATGCATTATAAGACTTTCACTGTCATTAACAAACCATTAACAAGGCTTTCAGTATCTAAACAAACCATTAACAAGGCTTGCACTGTCATTAACAAGCTATTAATAAGGCTTTCACTGTCATTAACAATGCATTATAAGGCATTCACTGTCATTAACAAACCATTAACAAGGCTTTCACTGTCATTAACAAACCATTAACAAGGTTTTCACTGTCATTAACAATGCATTAACAAGGCATTCAATGTCATTAACAAACCATTAACAAGGCTTTCATTGTCATTAACAAGCCATTAATAAGGCTTTCACTGTCATTAACAAGCCACGAACAAGGCTTTCCCTTTCACCTACATACCAGGGTTTTGAAAGTGCTGGCCATTGGAATAGTGGATGCATTGGTTGTCTTCTTCCAAAATTCTATAGATCTGGAACGTTCCTGCAGATTGGAGGATAGCAAATGTAAACGTGCTATTAAAGAAAGGAGGGAGAGAGAAAACTGGGAACTACAGACCTGTTAGCCTCACATCAGTAGTTGGGAAAATGCTGGAATCTATTATAAAGGATGCAATAATTGGGCACTTAGAAACTATTAGTAAGATTGGGCAGAGTCAACATGGATTTATGAAAGGGAAATCCTGTTTGACAAACCTATTAGACTTTTTGAGGATGTAACTAGTGGAGTAGGCAAAGGGGAACTGGTAGATGTGGTGTATCTGGATTTTCAGAAGGCCTTCGATAAGGTCCCACACAAGATGTTGGTGAACAAAATTAGGGCACATGGAATTGGGGGTAATATGCTAGCATGGATTGAGAATTGGTTAACAGACTGAAAACAAAGAGTAGGGATAAACGGATCTTATTTAGGATGGCAGGCTGTGACTAGCTTGGGCCCCAGCTATTCACAAACTATATCAATAATTTGGATGAGAGGACTAAATGTAACATTTCCAAATTTGCTGTTGATACAAAGCCAGGTGGCAGTGGCAGTTGTGAAGAGGATGTGAAGAGGCTTCAAGGGGATCTCAACAGGCTCAGTGAGTGGGCGAGAACATGGCAGATGGAATATAATGCGGATAAGTGTGAAGTTATCCACTTTGTTAGAAAAAACAGAAAGGCAGAGTATTTCCTAAATGGTGAAAGATTGGGGGATACGGATGCTTAAAGGGACCTGGGTGTCCTTGTACATGAGTCACGGAAAGTGAATGAGCAGGTGCAGCAAGCCATTAGGAAGGCAAATGGTATGCTGGCTTTCATTACAAGAGGATTTGAGTACAGGAGTAAAGAAATCTTACTCCAATTATGTAGGGCCTTGGTGACACCACACCTGGAGTACTGTGTACAATTTTGGTCTTCTTACCTAAGGAAGGATATACTTGCTATAGAGGGAGTGCAACAAAGGTTCACGAGATTGATTCCTGGGATGGCGGGACTGTCGTAAGAGAAGAGATTGAGTAAACTAGGCCTGTATTCTCTTGAATTCAGAAGAATGAGAGGGGATCTCATTGAAGCATACAAAATTATTACAGGGCTTGATAGGATAGATGATGGGAGAATGTTTCCCTTGGCTGGGGTTTGAGGACCAGGGTCCACAGTCTCAGGATAAAGGGAAGGCCATTCAGGACTGAGGTGAGAAGAAATTTCTTCACACAGAGGGTGGTCAATCTTTGGAATTCTGTACCCCAGAGGGCTGTGGAGGCTCCACATTGGGAATATTGAAAACAGAAGTCGATAGATTTCTGACTAGTGGAGTTGAGGAAGAAGATCAGTCATGATCTCAATGAATGACGGAGCAGGCTCGACGGGCCGAATGGCCTACTCCTGCTCATTTTCTAATGTTCTTATGTTCTAAGCTATTAACAAGGCTTTCACTGTCATTAACAGCCTATTACCAAGACTTTTACTTTCATTATCAAACCAGTAACAAGGCTTTCACTGTCATTAACAAGCCATTAACAAGGCATTCACTGTCAATAACAAGCTATTAACAAGGTTTCCACTGTCATTAACAAGCTATTAACAAGGCTTCAACTATCATTAAAAAATCATTAACAAGGCTTTCACTGTCATTAACAAGCAATTAACAAGGCTTCCACGGTCATGAATAAGCTATTAACAAGGCTTTCACTGTCATTAACAAGCCATTAACAAGGCTTTCACTGTCATTAACAAAGCATTAACAAGGCTTTCACGGTCATTAACAAACCATTAACAAGGCTTTCACTGTCATTAACAAGCTATTAACAAGACTTTCGATGTCATTAATAAAACATTAACAAGGCTTTCACTGTCATTAACAAGCTATTAACAAGGCTTTCACTGTCATTAAAAAATCATTAACAAGGCTTTTACTGTCATTAGCAAATCATTAACAAGGCTTTCACTGTTATTAACACGCTAATAAAAAGGCTTTTACTGTCATTAACAAAACATTAATGAGGATTTCACGGTCATTAACAAACCATTAACAAGCTTCCACTGTCATGAATAAGCTATTAACAAGGCTTTCACTATCATTAACAAAACATTAACAAGGCTTTCACTGTCATTAACAAGCCATTAACAAGGCTTTCACTGTCATTAACAAACCATTAACAAGGCTTTCACTGTCATTAACAAACCATTAACAAGGCTTTTAATGTCATTAACAAAACTTTAATAAGGATTTCACGGTCATTAACAAACCATTAACAAGTCTTTCACTGTCATTAACAAGCTATTAACAAGGCTTTCACTGTCATTGACAAAACATTAACAAGGCTTTCACTGTCATTAACAAACCATTAACAAGGCTTTCACTGTTATTAACATGCTATTAACAAGGCTTTCCCTGTTATTAAGAAACCATTAACAAGGCTTTCACTGTCATTAACAAACCATTAACAAGGCTTTCACTGTCATTAACAAACCATTAACAAGGCTTTCACTGTCATTAACAAAACATTAACAAGGCTTTCACTATCATTAAAGAACCATTAACAAGATTTTCACTGTCATTAACAAACCATTAACAAGGCGTTCACTGTCATTAACAAACCATTAACAAGGCTTTCACTGTGATTAACAAAACGTTAACAAGGCTTTCACTGTCATTAACAAGCTATTAACAATATTTTGATTGTCATTAACAAACCTCTAACAAGGCCATCACTGTCATTAACAAACCATAAGTAAGGCTTTCACTGTCATTAACAAACCATTAACAAGGCTTTCACTGTTATTACCAAATCATTAACAAGGCTTTCACTGTCATTAACAAACCATTAACAAGGCTTTCACTGTCATGAACAAACCATTAACAAGGCTTTCACTGTCATGAACAAACCAGTAACAAGGTTTTTATTATCATTAACAAACCATTAACAAGGCTTTCACTGTCATAAACAAGCTATTAACAAGACCTTTACTGTCATTAACAAACCAGTAACAAGGCTTTCACTGTCATTAACAATCCATTAACAAGGCTTTCACTGTCAATAACAAGCAATTAAGAAGGTTTCCAATATCATTAACAAGCTATTAACAAGGCTTTCACTATCATTAAAAAACCATTAACAAGGCATTCACTGTCATTAACAAGCCATTAACAAGGTTTCCACTATCATTAACAAGCTATTAACAAGGCTTTCACTGTCATTAACAAGCTATTAACAAAGCTTCAACTATCATTAAAAAACCATTAACAAGGCTTTCACTGTCATGAACAAGCCATTAACAAGGCTTTCACTATCATTAAAAAACCATTAACAAGGCATTCACTGTCATTAGCAAGCCATTAACAAGGCTTCCAGAGTCATGAATAAGCTATTAACAAGGCTTTCACTGTCATTAACAAACCATTAACAAGGCTTTTACTGTCATTAACAATCCATTAACAAGGCTTTTACTGTCATTAACAAACCATTAACAAGGGTTTTACTGTCATTAACAATCCATTAACAAGGCTTTTACTGTCATTAACAAACCATTAACAAGGCTTTCACTGTCATTAACAAGCCATTAACAAGGCTTCCACTGTCATGAATAAGCTATTAACAAGGCTTTCACTGTCATTAACAAAACATTAACAAGGCCTTCACTATCATTAAAAAACCATTAACAAGGCATTCACTGTCTTTAACAAGCCATTAACAAGGTTTCCACTATCATTACAAGCTATTAACAAGGCCTCAACTATCATTAACAAACCATTAACAAGGCTTTCACTGTCATTAACAATCCATTAACAAGGCTTTTACTGTCATTAACAATCCATTAACAAGGCTTTTACTGTGATTAACAAACCATTAACAAGGCTTTTACTGTCATTAACAATCCATTAACAAGGCTTTTACTGTCATTAACAATCCATTAACAAGGCTTTTACTGTCATTAACAATCCATTAACAAGGCTTTCATTGTCATTAACAAACCATTAACAATGCTTTTACTGTCATTAACAAACCATTAACAATGCTTTTACTGTCATTAACAAACCATTAACAAGGCTTTCACTGTCATTAACAATCCATTAACAAGGCTTTCACTATCATTAACAAGCTATTAACAAGGCTTCAACTATCATTAAAAAACCATTAACAAGGCTTTCACTGTCATTAACAAGCCATTAACAAGGCTTCCACTTTCATGAATAAGCAATTAACAAGGTTTCCACTATCATTAACATGCTATTAACAAGGCTTTCACTGTCATTAACAAGCTATTAACAAGGCTTCAACTATCATTAAAAAACCATTAATAAGGCTTTCACTGTCATTAACAAAACATTAACAAGGCTTTCATTATCATTAAAAAACCATTAACAAGGCATTCACTGTCATTAACAAGCCATTAACAAGGTTTCCACTATCATTAACAAGCTATTAACAAGGCTTTCACTGTCATTAACAAGCTATTAACAAAGCTTCAACTATCATTAAAAAACCATTAACAAGGCTTTCACTGTCATGAACAAGCCATTAACAAGGCTTTCACTATCATTAAAAAACCATTAACAAGGCATTCACTGTCATTAGCAAGCCATTAACAAGGTTTCCACTATCATTAACAAGCTATTAACAAGGCTTTCACTGACATTAACAAGCCATTAACAAGGCTTCCAGAGTCATGAATAAGCTATTAACAAGGCTTTCACTGTCATTAACAAACCATTAACAAGGCTTTTACTGTCATTAACAATCCATTAACAAGGCTTTTACTGTCATTAACAAGCCATTAACAAGGCTTCCACTGTCATGAATAAGCAATTAACAAGGTTTCCACTATCATTAACATGCTATTAACAAGGCTTTCACTGTCATTAACAAGCTATTAACAAGGCTTCAACTATCATTAAAAAACCATTAATAAGGCTTTCACTGTCATTAACAAAACATTAACAAGGCTTTCATTATCATTAAAAAACCATTAACAAGGCTTTCACTGACATTAACAAGCCATTAACAATGCTTCCAGAGTCATGAATAAGCTATTAACAAGGCTTTCATTGTCATTAACAAACCATTAACAAGGCTTTTACTGTCATTAACAATCCATTAACAAGGCTTTTACTGTCATTAACAAACCATTAACAAGGGTTTTACTGTCATTAACAATCCATTAACAAGGCTTTTACTGTCATTAACAAACCATTAACAAGGCTTTCACTGTCATTAACAAGCCATTAACAAGGCTTCCACTGTCATGAATAAGCTATTAACAAGGCTTTCACTGTCATTAACAAAACATTAACAAGGCCTTCACTATCATTAAAAAACCATTAACAAGGCATTCACTGTCTTTAACAAGCCATTAACAAGGTTTCCACTATCATTACAAGCTATTAACAAGGCCTCAACTATCATTAACAAACCATTAACAAGGCTTTCACTGTCATTAACAATCCATTAACAAGGCTTTTACTGTCATTAACAATCCATTAACAAGGCTTTTACTGTGATTAACAAACCATTAACAAGGCTTTTACTGTCATTAACAATCCATTAACAAGGCTTTTACTGTCATTAACAATCCATTAACAAGGCTTTTACTGTCATTAACAATCCATTAACAAGGCTTTCATTGTCATTAACAAACCATTAACAATGCTTTTACTGTCATTAACAAACCATTAACAATGCTTTTACTGTCATTAACAAACCATTAACAAGGCTTTCACTGTCATTAACAATCCATTAACAAGGCTTTCACTGTCATTAACAAGCTATTAACAAGGCTTCAACTATCATTAAAAAACCATTAACAAGGCTTTCACTGTCATTAACAAGCCATTAACAAGGCTTCCACTTTCATGAATAAGCAATTAACAAGGTTTCCACTATCATTAACATGCTATTAACAAGGCTTTCACTGTCATTAACAAGCTATTAACAAGGCTTCAACTATCATTAAAAAACCATTAATAAGGCTTTCACTGTCATTAACAAAACATTAACAAGGCTTTCATTATCATTAAAAAACCATTAACAAGGCATTCACTGTCATTAACAAGCCATTAACAAGGTTTCCACTATCATTAACAAGCTATTAACAAGGCCTCAACTATAATTAAGAAACCATTAATAAGGCTTTCACTGTCATTAACAAAACATTAACAAGGCTTTCACTGTCATTAACAAGCCATTAACAAGGCTTTCAGTGTCATTAACAAACCACTAACAAGGCTTTCACTGTCATTAACAAAACATTAATAAGGATTTCACGGTCCTTAACAAACCGTTAACAAGGCTTTCACTGTCATTGAAAAATCATTAACAAGGCTTTCACTGTCATTAACAAACCATTAACAAGGCTTTCACTGTCATTAACAAACTATTAACAAGGCTTTCACTGTCATTAACAAACCATTAACAAGGCTTTCACTGTCATTAACAAAACATTAACAAGGCTTTCAATGTCATTAACAAGCTATTAACAATGCTTTCATTGTCATTAACAAACCACTAACAAGGCTTTCACTGTCCTTAACAGACCATTAATAAGGCTTTCACTGTCATTAACAAACCATTAACAAGACATCCACTGTCATTAACAAACCATTAACAAGGCTTTCACTGTCATTAACAAGGCTTTCTCTGTCATTAACAAGCTATAACAGTGATTTCATTGTCATTAACAAACCTCTAACAAGGCTTTCACTGTCACTAACAAACCATTAATAAGGCTTTTACTGTTATTAACAAATCATTAACAAGGCTTTCACTGTCATTAACAAACCATTAACAAGGCTTTCACTGTCATTAACAAACCATTAACAAGGTTTTCACTGTCATTAACAATGCATTAACAAGGCATTCAATGTCATTAACAAACCATTAACAAGGCTTTCATTGTCATTAACAAGCCATTCATAAGGCTTTCACTGTCATTAACAAGCCACGAACAAGGCTTTCCCTTTCACCTACATGCCAGGGTTTTGAAAGAGCTGGCCATTGGAATAGTGGATGCATTGGTTGTCTTCTTCCAAAATTCTATAGATCTGGAACGTTCCTGCAGATTGGAGGATAGCAAATGTAAACGTGCTATTAAAGAAAGGAGGGAGAGAGAAAACTGGGAACTACAGACCTGTTAGCCTCACATCAGTAGTTGGGAAAATGCTGGAATCTATTATAAAGGATGCAATAATTGGGCACTTAGAAACTATTAGTAAGATTGGGCAGAGTCAACATGGATTTATGAAAGGGAAATCCTGTTTGACAAACCTATTAGACTTTTTGAGGATGTAACTAGTGGAGTAGGCAAAGGGGAACTGGTAGATGTGGTGTATCTGGATTTTCAGAAGGCCTTCGATAAGGTCCCACACAAGATGTTGGTGAACAAAATTAGGGCACATGGAATTGGGGGTAATATGCTAGCATGGATTGAGAATTGGTTAACAGACTGAAAACAAAGAGTAGGGATAAACGGATCTTATTTAGGATGGCAGGCTGTGAATAGCTTGGGCCCCAGCTATTCACAAACTATATCAATAATTTGGATGAGAGGACTAAATGTAACATTTCCAAATTTGCTGTTGATACAAAGCCAGGTGGCAGTGGCAGTTGTGAAGAGGATGTGAAGAGGCTTCAAGGGGATCTCAACAGGCTCAGTGAGTGGGCGAGAACATGGCAGATGGAATATAATGTGGATAAATGTGAAGTTATCCACTTTGTTAGAAAAAACAGAAAGGCAGAGTATTTCCTAAATGGTGAAAGATTGGGGAATACGGATGCTTAAAGGGACCTGGGTGTCCTTGTACATGAATCACGGAAAGTGAATGAGCAGGTGCAGCAAGCCATTAGGAAGGCAAATGGTATGCTGGCTTTCATTACAAGAGGATTTGAGTACAGGAGTAAAGAAATCTTACTCCAATTATGTAGGGTCTTGGTGAGACCACACCTGGAGTACTGTGTACAATTTTGGTCTTCTTACCTAAGGAAGGATATACTTGCTATAGAGGGAGTGCAACAAAGGTTCACGAGATTGATTCCTGGGATGGCGGGACTGTCGTAAGAGAAGAGATTGAGTAAACTAGGCCTGTATTCTCTTGAATTCAGAAGAATGAGAGGGGATCTCATTGAAGCATAAAAAATTATTACAGGGCTTGATAGGATGGATGATGGGAGAATGTTTCCCTTGGCTGGGGTTTGAGAACCAGGGTCCACAGTCTCAGGATAAAGGGAAGGCCATTCAGGACTGAGGTGAGAAGAAATTTCTTCACACAGAGGGTGGTCAATCTTTGGAATTCTGTACCCCAGAGGGCTGTGGAGGCTCCACATTGGGAATATTGAAAACAGAAGTCGGTAGATTTCTGACTAGTGGAGTTGAGGCAGAAGATCAGTCATGATCTCAATGAATGACGGAGCAGGCTCGACGGGCCGAATGGCCTACTCCTGCTCATTTTCTAATGTTCTTATGTTCTAAGCTATTAACAAGGCTTTCACTGTCATTAACAGCCTATTACCAAGACTTTTACTGTCATTATCAAACCAGTAACAAGGCTTTCACTGTCATTAACAAGCCATTAACAAGGCATTCACTGTCAATAACAAGCTATTAACAAGGTTTCCACTGTCATTAACAAGCTATTAACAAGGCTTCAACTATCATTAAAAAATCATTAACAAGGCTTTCACTGTCATTAACAAGCAATTAACAAGGCTTTCACTGTCATTAACAAGCCATTAACAAGGCTTTCACTGTCATTAACAAGCTATTAACAAGGCTTTCACTGTCATTAAAAAATCATTAACAAGGCTTTTACTGTCATTAGCAAACCATTAACAAGGCTTTCACTGTTATTAACACGCTAATAAAAAGGCTTTTACTGTCATTAACAAAACATTAATGAGGATTTCACTGTCATTAACAAACCATTAACAAGCTTCCACTGTCATGAATAAGCTATTAACAAGGCTTTCACTAACATTAACAAAACATTAACAAGGCTTTCACTGTCATTAACAAGCCATTAACAAGGCTATCACTGTCATAAACAAACCATTAACAAGGCTTTCACTGTCATTAACAAACCATTAACAAGGCTTTTACTGTCATTAACAAACCATTAACAAGGCTTTCACTGTCATTAACAAATCATTAACAAGGCTTTCACTGTCATTAACAAAACATTAACAAGGCTTTCACTGTCATTAACAAACCATTAACAAGGCTTTCACTGTCATTAACAAACCATTAACAAGGCTTTCATTGTCATTAACAAACCATTAACAATGCTTTTTCTGTCATTAACAAACCATTAACAAGGCTTTCACTGTCATTAACAAACCATTAACAAGGCTTTCACTGTCATTAACAAATCATTAGCAAGGCTTTCATTGTCAGTAACAAACCATTAACAAGGCTTTCTCTGTCATTAACAAACCATTAACAAGGCTTTCACTGTCATTAACAAGCTATTAACAAGGCTTTCACTGTCATTAACAAACCATTAACAAGGCTTTTTCTGTCATTAACAAACCATTAACAAGGCTTTCATTGTCATTAACAAGCCATTAACAAGGCCTTCACTGTCATTAACAAGCCATTAGCAAGGCTTTTACTGTCACTAACAATTCATTAACAAGGCTTTCACTGTCACTAACAAACCATTAACAAGGCTTTCACTGTCATTAACAAACCATTAACAAGGCTTTCACTGTCATTAACAAACCATTAACAAGGCTTTCACAGTCATTAACAAACCATTAACAAGGCCTTCACTCTCATTAACAAACCACTAAAAAGGCCTTCAGTGTCATTAACAAACCATTAACAAGGCTTGCACTGTCATTAACAAATCATTAACAAGGCTTTTACTGTCATTAACAAACCATTAACAAGGCCTTCACTGTCATTAACAAACCATTAACAAGGCTTTCACTGTCATTAACAAATCATTAACAAGGCTTTTACTGTCATTAACAAACCATTAACAAGGCCTTCACTGTCATTAACAAACCATTAACAAGACTTTCACTGTCATTAACAAACCATTAACAAGGCCTTCACTGTCATTAACAAGGCTTTTACTGTCATTAACAATTCATTAACAAGGCTTTCAATGTCACTAACAAACCATTAACAAGGCTTTTACTGTCATTAACAAACCATTAACAAGGCTTTCACTGTCATTAACAAATCATTAACAAGGCTTTCACTGTCATTAACAAAACATTAACAAGGCTTTCACTGTCATTAACAAACCATTAACAAGGCTTTCACTGTCATTAACAAACCATTAACAAGGCTTTCATTGTCATTAACAAACCATTAACAATGCTTTTTCTGTCATTAACAAACCATTAACAAGGCCTTCACTGTCATTAACAAACCATTAACAAGACTTTCACTGTCATTAACAAACCATTAACAAGGCCTTCACTGTCATTAACAAGGCTTTTACTGTCATTAACAAATCATTAACAAGGCTTTCATTGTCATTAACAAACCATTAACAAGGCCTTCACTGTCATTAACAAACCATTAACAAGACTTTCACTGTCATTAACAAACCATTAACAAGGCCTTCACTGTCATTAACAAGGCTTTTACTGTCATTAACAATTCATTAACAAGGCTTTCAATGTCACTAACAAACCATTAACAAGGCTTTCATTGTCAGTAACAAACCATTAACAAGGCTTTCTCTGTCATTAACAAACCATTAACAAGGCTTTCACTGTCATTAACAAGCTATTAACAAGGCTTTCACTGTCATTAACAAACCATTAACAAGGCTTTTTCTGTCATTAACAAACCATTAACAAGGCTTTCATTGTCATTAACAAGCCATTAACAAGGCCTTCACTGTCATTAACAAGCCATTAGCAAGGCTTTTACTGTCACTAACAATTCATTAACAAGGCTTTCACTGTCACTAACAAACCATTAACAAGGCTTTCACTGTCATTAACAAACCATTAACAAGGCTTTCACTGTCATTAACAAACCATTAACAAGGCTTTCACAGTCATTAACAAACCATTAACAAGGCCTTCACTCTCATTAACAAACCACTAAAAAGGCCTTCAGTGTCATTAACAAACCATTAACAAGGCTTGCACTGTCATTAACAAATCATTAACAAGGCTTTTACTGTCATTAACAAACCATTAACAAGGCCTTCACTGTCATTAACAAACCATTAACAAGGCTTTCACTGTCATTAACAAATCATTAACAAGGCTTTTACTGTCATTAACAAACCATTAACAAGGCCTTCACTGTCATTAACAAACCATTAACAAGACTTTCACTGTCATTAACAAACCATTAACAAGGCCTTCACTGTCATTAACAAGGCTTTTACTGTCATTAACAATTCATTAACAAGGCTTTCAATGTCACTAACAAACCATTAAGAAGGCTTTTACTGTCATTAACAAACCATTAACAAGGCTTTCACTGTCATTAACAAATCATTAACAAGGCTTTCACTGTCATTAACAAAACATTAACAAGGCTTTCACTGTCATTAACAAACCATTAACAAGGCTTTCACTGTCATTAACAAACCATTAACAAGGCTTTCATTGTCATTAACAAACCATTAACAATGCTTTTTCTGTCATTAACAAACCATTAACAAGGCTTTCACTGTCATTAACAAACCATTAACAAGGCTTTCACTGTCATTAACAAATCATTAGCAAGGCTTTCATTGTCAGTAACAAACCATTAACAAGGCTTTCTCTGTCATTAACAAACCATTAACAAGGCTTTCACTGTCATTAACAAGCTATTAACAAGGCTTTCACTGTCATTAACAAACCATTAACAAGGCTTTTTCTGTCATTAACAAACCATTAACAAGGCTTTCACTGTCATTAACAAGCTATTAACAAGGCTTTTACTGTCATTAACAATCCATTAACAAGGCTTTCACTGTCATTAACAAACCATTAACAAGGCTTTCACTGTCATTAACAAACCATTAACAAGGCTTTCACTGTCATTAACAAACCATTAACAAGGCTTTCATTGTCATTAACAAACCATTAACAATGCTTTTTCTGTCATTAACAAACCATTAACAAGGCTTTCACTGTCATTAACAAACCATTAACAAGGCTTTCACTGTCATTAACAAATCATTAGCAAGGCTTTCATTGTCAGTAACAAACCATTAACAAGGCTTTCTCTGTCATTAACAAACCATTAACAAGGCTTTCACTGTCATTAACAAGCTATTAACAAGGCTTTCACTGTCATTAACAAACCATTAACAAGGCTTTTTCTGTCATTAACAAACCATTAACAAGGCTTTCATTGTCATTAACAAGCCATTAACAAGGCCTTCACTGTCATTAACAAGCCATTAGCAAGGCTTTTACTGTCACTAACAATTCATTAACAAGGCTTTCACTGTCACTAACAAACCATTAACAAGGCTTTCACTGTCATTAACAAACCATTAACAAGGCTTTCACTGTCATTAACAAACCATTAACAAGGCTTTCACAGTCATTAACAAACCATTAACAAGGCCTTCACTCTCATTAACAAACCACTAAAAAGGCCTTCAGTGTCATTAACAAACCATTAACAAGGCTTGCACTGTCATTAACAAATCATTAACAAGGCTTTTACTGTCATTAACAAACCATTAACAAGGCCTTCACTGTCATTAACAAACCATTAACAAGGGTTTCACTGTCATTAACAAATCATTAACAAGGCTTTTACTGTCATTAACAAACCATTAACAAGGCCTTCACTGTCATTAACAAACCATTAACAAGACTTTCACTGTCATTAACAAACCATTAACAAGGCCTTCACTGTCATTAACAAGGCTTTTACTGTCATTAACAATTCATTAACAAGGCTTTCAATGTCACTAACAAACCATTAACAAGGCTTTTACTGTCATTAACAAACCATTAACAAGGCTTTCACTGTCATTAACAAATCATTAACAAGGCTTTCACTGTCATTAACAAAACATTAACAAGGCTTTCACTGTCATTAACAAACCATTAACAAGGCTTTCGCTGTCATTAACAAACCATTAACAAGGCTTTCATTGTCATTAACAAACCATTAACAATGCTTTTTCTGTCATTAACAAACCATTAACAAGGCTTTCACTGTCATTAACAAACCATTAACAAGGCTTTCACTGTCATTAACAAATCATTAGCAAGGCTTTCATTGTCAGTAACAAACCATTAACAAGGCTTTCACTGTCATTAACAAGCTATTAACAAGGCTTTCACTGTCATTAACAAACCATTAACAAGGCTTTTTCTGTCATTAACAAACCATTAACAAGGCTTTCACTGTCATTAACAAGCTATTAACAAGGCTTTTACTGTCATTAACAATCCATTAACAAGGCTTTCACTGTCATTAACAAACCATTAACAAGGCTTACACTGTCATTAACAAACCATTAACAAGGCTTTCACTGTCATTAACAAACCATTAACAAGGCCTTCACTATCATTAACAAGCCATTAACAAGGCTTTTACTGTCATTAACAAACCATTAAAAAGGCCTTCACTGTCATTAACAAACCATTAACAAGGCTTGCACTGTCATTAACAAATAATTAACAAGGCTTTTGCTGTCATTAACAAACCATTAACAAGGCCTTCACTGTCATTAACAAGCCATTAACAAGGCCTTCACTGTCATTAACAAGCCATTAGCAAGGCTTTTACTGTCACTAACAATTCATTAACAAGGCTTTCACTGTCACTAACAAACCATTAACAAGGCTTTCACTGTCATTATCAAACCATTAACAAGGCTTTCACTGTCATTATCAAACCATTAACAAGGCTTTCACTGTCATTATCAAAACGTTAACAAGGCTTTTACTGTCATTATCAAAACATTAACAAGGCTTTCACTTTCATTAGAAACCATTAACAAGGCTTTCACTGTCATTAACAAGCTATTAATAAGACTTTCACTGTCATTAACAATGCATTATAAGACTTTCACTGTCATTAACAAACCATTAACAAGGCTTTCAGTATCTAAACAAACCATTAACAAGGCTTGCACTGTCATTAACAAGCTATTAATAAGGCTTTCACTGTCATTAACAATGCATTATAAGGCATTCACTGTCATTAACAAACCATTAACAAGGCTTTCACTGTCATTAACAAACCATTAACAAGGTTTTCACTGTCATTAACAATGCATTAACAAGGCATTCAATGTCATTAACAAACCATTAACAAGGCTTTCATTGTCATTAACAAGCCATTAATAAGGCTTTCACTGTCATTAACAAGCCACGAACAAGGCTTTCCCTTTCACCTACATACCAGGGTTTTGAAAGTGCTGGCCATTGGAATAGTGGATGCATTGGTTGTCTTCTTCCAAAATTCTATAGATCTGGAACGTTCCTGCAGATTGGAGGATAGCAAATGTAAACGTGCTATTAAAGAAAGGAGGGAGAGAGAAAACTGGGAACTACAGACCTGTTAGCCTCACATCAGTAGTTGGGAAAATGCTGGAATCTATTATAAAGGATGCAATAATTGGGCACTTAGAAACTATTAGTAAGATTGGGCAGAGTCAACATGGATTTATGAAAGGGAAATCCTGTTTGACAAACCTATTAGACTTTTTGAGGATGTAACTAGTGGAGTAGGCAAAGGGGAACTGGTAGATGTGGTGTATCTGGATTTTCAGAAGGCCTTCGATAAGGTCCCACACAAGATGTTGGTGAACAAAATTAGGGCACATGGAATTGGGGGTAATATGCTAGCATGGATTGAGAATTGGTTAACAGACTGAAAACAAAGAGTAGGGATAAACGGATCTTATTTAGGATGGCAGGCTGTGACTAGCTTGGGCCCCAGCTATTCACAAACTATATCAATAATTTGGATGAGAGGACTAAATGTAACATTTCCAAATTTGCTGTTGATACAAAGCCAGGTGGCAGTGGCAGTTGTGAAGAGGATGTGAAGAGGCTTCAAGGGGATCTCAACAGGCTCAGTGAGTGGGCGAGAACATGGCAGATGGAATATAATGCGGATAAGTGTGAAGTTATCCACTTTGTTAGAAAAAACAGAAAGGCAGAGTATTTCCTAAATGGTGAAAGATTGGGGGATACGGATGCTTAAAGGGACCTGGGTGTCCTTGTACATGAGTCACGGAAAGTGAATGAGCAGGTGCAGCAAGCCATTAGGAAGGCAAATGGTATGCTGGCTTTCATTACAAGAGGATTTGAGTACAGGAGTAAAGAAATCTTACTCCAATTATGTAGGGCCTTGGTGAGACCACACCTGGAGTACTGTGTACAATTTTGGTCTTCTTACCTAAGGAAGGATATACTTGCTATAGAGGGAGTGCAACAAAGGTTCACGAGATTGATTCCTGGGATGGCGGGACTGTCGTAAGAGAAGAGATTGAGTAAACTAGGCCTGTATTCTCTTGAATTCAGAAGAATGAGAGGGGATCTCATTGAAGCATACAAAATTATTACAGGGCTTGATAGGATAGATGATGGGAGAATGTTTCCCTTGGCTGGGGTTTGAGAACCAGGGTCCACAGTCTCAGGATAAAGGGAAGGCCATTCAGGACTGAGGTGAGAAGAAATTTCTTCACACAGAGGGTGGTCAATCTTTGGAATTCTGTACCCCAGAGGGCTGTGGAGGCTCCACATTGGGAATATTGAAAACAGAAGTCGATAGATTTCTGACTAGTGGAGTTGAGGAAGAAGATCAGTCATGATCTCAATGAATGACGGAGCAGGCTCGACGGGCCGAATGGCCTACTCCTGCTCATTTTCTAATGTTCTTATGTTCTAAGCTATTAACAAGGCTTTCACTGTCATTAACAGCCTATTACCAAGACTTTTACTTTCATTATCAAACCAGTAACAAGGCTTTCACTGTCATTAACAAGCCATTAACAAGGCATTCACTGTCAATAACAAGCTATTAACAAGGTTTCCACTGTCATTAACAAGCTATTAACAAGGCTTCAACTATCATTAAAAAATCATTAACAAGGCTTTCACTGTCATTAACAAGCAATTAACAAGGCTTCCACGGTCATGAATAAGCTATTAACAAGGCTTTCACTGTCATTAACAAGCCATTAACAAGGCTTTCACTGTCATTAACAAAGCATTAACAAGGCTTTCACGGTCATTAACAAACCATTAACAAGGCTTTCACTGTCATTAACAAGCTATTAACAAGACTTTCGATGTCATTAATAAAACATTAACAAGGCTTTCACTGTCATTAACAAGCTATTAACAAGGCTTTCACTGTCATTAAAAAATCATTAACAAGGCTTTTACTGTCATTAGCAAACCATTAACAAGGCTTTCACTGTTATTAACACGCTAATAAAAAGGCTTTTACTGTCATTAACAAAACATTAATGAGGATTTCACGGTCATTAACAAACCATTAACAAGCTTCCACTGTCATGAATAAGCTATTAACAAGGCTTTCACTATCATGAACAAAACATTAACAAGGCTTTCACTGTCATTAACAAGCCATTAACAAGGCTTTCACTGTCATTAACAAACCATTAACAAGGCTTTCACTGTCATTAACAAACCATTAACAAGGCTTTTAATGTCATTAACAAAACTTTAATAAGGATTTCACGGTCATTAACAAACCATTAACAAGTCTTTCACTGTCATTAACAAGCTATTAACAAGGCTTTCACTGTCATTGACAAAACATTAACAAGGCTTTCACTGTCATTAACAAACCATTAACAAGGCTTTCACTGTCATTAACATGCTATTAACAAGGCTTTCCCTGTTATTAAGAAACCATTAACAAGGCTTTCACTGTCATTAACAAAACATTAACAAGGCTTTCACTATCATTAAAGAACCATTAACAAGATTTTCACTGTCATTAACAAACCATTAACAAGGCGTTCACTGTCATTAACAAACCATTAACAAGGCTTTCACTGTGATTAACGAAACATTAACAAGGCTTTCACTGTCATTAACAAGCTATTAACAATATTTTGATTGTCATTAACAAACCTCTAACAAGGCCATCACTGTCATTAACAAACCATAAGTAAGGCTTTCACTGTCATTAACAAACCATTAACAAGGCTTTCACTGTTATTACCAAATCATTAACAAGGCTTTCACTGTCATTAACAAACCATTAACAAGGCTTTCACTGTCATGAACAAACCAGTAACAAGGTTTTTATTATCATTAACAAACCATTAACAAGGCTTTCACTGTCATAAACAAGCTATTAACAAGACCTTTACTGTCATTAACAAACCAGTAACAAGGCTTTCACTGTCATTAACAATCCATTAACAAGGCTTTCACTGTCAATAACAAGCAATTAAGAAGGTTTCCAATATCATTAACAAGCTATTAACAAGGCTTTCACTATCATTAAAAAACCATTAACAAGGCATTCACTGTCATTAACAAGCCATTAACAAGGTTTCCACTATCATTAACAAGCTATTAACAAGGCTTTCACTGTCATTAACAAGCTATTAACAAAGCTTCAACTATCATTAAAAAACCATTAACAAGGCTTTCACTGTCATGAACAAGCCATTAACAAGGCTTTCACTATCATTAAAAAACCATTAACAAGGCATTCACTGTCATTAGCAAGCCATTAACAAGGCTTCCAGAGTCATGAATAAGCTATTAACAAGGCTTTCACTGTCATTAACAAACCATTAACAAGGCTTTTACTGTCATTAACAATCCATTAACAAGGCTTTTACTGTCATTAACAAACCATTAACAAGGGTTTTACTGTCATTAACAATCCATTAACAAGGCTTTTACTGTCATTAACAAACCATTAACAAGGCTTTCACTGTCATTAACAAGCCATTAACAAGGCTTCCACTGTCATGAATAAGCTATTAACAAGGCTTTCACTGTCATTAACAAAACATTAACAAGGCCTTCACTATCATTAAAAAACCATTAACAAGGCATTCACTGTCTTTAACAAGCCATTAACAAGGTTTCCACTATCATTACAAGCTATTAACAAGGCCTCAACTATCATTAACAAACCATTAACAAGGCTTTCACTGTCATTAACAATCCATTAACAAGGCTTTTACTGTCATTAACAATCCATTAACAAGGCTTTTACTGTGATTAACAAACCATTAACAAGGCTTTTACTGTCATTAACAATCCATTAACAAGGCTTTTACTGTCATTAACAATCCATTAACAAGGCTTTTACTGTCATTAACAATCCATTAACAAGGCTTTCATTGTCATTAACAAACCATTAACAATGCTTTTACTGTCATTAACAAACCATTAACAATGCTTTTACTGTCATTAACAAACCATTAACAAGGCTTTCACTGTCATTAACAATCCATTAACAAGGCTTTCACTGTCATTAACAAGCTATTAACAAGGCTTCAACTATCATTAAAAAACCATTAACAAGGCTTTCACTGTCATTAACAAGCCATTAACAAGGCTTCCACTTTCATGAATAAGCAATTAACAAGGTTTCCACTATCATTAACATGCTATTAACAAGGCTTTCACTGTCATTAACAAGCTATTAACAAGGCTTCAACTATCATTAAAAAACCATTAATAAGGCTTTCACTGTCATTAACAAAACATTAACAAGGCTTTCATTATCATTAAAAAACCATTAACAAGGCATTCACTGTCATTAACAAGCCATTAACAAGGTTTCCACTATCATTAACAAGCTATTAACAAGGCTTTCACTGTCATTAACAAGCTATTAACAAAGCTTCAACTATCATTAAAAAACCATTAACAAGGCTTTCACTGTCATGAACAAGCCATTAACAAGGCTTTCACTATCATTAAAAAACCATTAACAAGGCATTCACTGTCATTAGCAAGCCATTAACAAGGTTTCCACTATCATTAACAAGCTATTAACAAGGCTTTCACTGACATTAACAAGCCATTAACAAGGCTTCCAGAGTCATGAATAAGCTATTAACAAGGCTTTCACTGTCATTAACAAACCATTAACAAGGCTTTTACTGTCATTAACAATCCATTAACAAGGCTTTTACTGTCATTAACAAGCCATTAACAAGGCTTCCACTGTCATGAATAAGCTATTAACAAGGCTTTCACTGTCATTAACAAAACATTAACAAGGCCTTCACTATCATTAAAAAACCATTAACAAGGCTTTCACTGTCATTAACAAGCCATTAACAATGCTTCCACTTTCATGAATAAGCAATTAACAAGGTTTCCACTATCATTAACATGCTATTAACAAGGCTTTCACTGTCATTAACAAGCTATTAACAAGGCTTCAACTATCATTAAAAAACCATCAATAAGGCTTTCACTGTCATTAACAAAACATTAACAAGGCTTTCATTATCATTAAAAAACCATTAACAAGGCTTTCACTGACATTAACAAGCCATTAACAATGCTTCCAGAGTCATGAATAAGCTATTAACAAGGCTTTCATTGTCATTAACAAACCATTAACAAGGCTTTTACTGTCATTAGCAATCCATTAACAAGGCTTTTACTGTCATTAACAAACCATTAACAAGGGTTTTACTGTCATTAACAATCCATTAACAAGGCTTTTACTGTCATTAACAAATCATTAACAAGGCTTTCACTGTCATTAACAAAACATTAACAAGGCTTTCACTGTCATTAACAAAACATTAACAAGGCTTTCATTATCATTAAAAAACCATTAACAAGGCTTTCACTGACATTAACAAGCCATTAACAATGCTTCCAGAGTCATGAATAAGCTATTAACAAGGCTTTCATTGTCATTAACAAACCATTAACAAGGCTTTTACTGTCATTAACAATCCATTAACAAGGCTTTTACTGTCACTAACAAACCATTAACAAGGCTTTTACTGTCATTAACAAACCATTAACAAGGCTTTCACTGTCATTAACAAATCATTAACAAGGCTTTCACTGTCATTAACAAAACATTAACAAGGCTTTCACTGTCATTAACAAACCATTAACAAGGCTTTCACTGTCATTAACAAACCATTAACAAGGCTTTCATTGTCATTAACAAACCATTAACAATGCTTTTTCTGTCATTAACAAACCATTAACAAGGCCTTCACTGTCATTAACAAACCATTAACAAGACTTTCACTGTCATTAACAAACCATTAACAAGGCCTTCACTGTCATTAACAAGGCTTTTACTGTCATTAACAATTCATTAACAAGGCTTTCAATGTCACTAACAAACCATTAACAAGGCTTTTACTGTCATTAACAAACCATTAACAAGGCTTTCACTGTCATTAACAAATCATTAACAAGGCTTTCACTGTCATTAACAAACCATTAACAAGGCCTTCACTGTCATTAACAAACCATTAACAAGACTTTCACTGTCATTAACAAACCATTAACAAGGCCTTCACTGTCATTAACAAGGCTTTTACTGTCATTAACAATTCATTAACAAGGCTTTCAATGTCACTAACAAACCATTAACAAGGCTTTCATTGTCAGTAACAAACCATTAACAAGGCTTTCTCTGTCATTAACAAACCATTAACAAGGCTTTCACTGTCATTAACAAGCTATTAACAAGGCTTTCACTGTCATTAACAAACCATTAAAAAGGCTTTTTCTGTCATTAACAAACCATTAACAAGGCTTTCATTGTCATTAACAAGCCATTAACAAGGCCTTCACTGTCATTAACAAGCCATTAGCAAGGCTTTTACTGTCACTAACAATTCATTAACAAGGCTTTCACTGTCACTAACAAACCATTAACAAGGCTTTCACTGTCATTAACAAACCATTAACAAGGCTTTCACTGTCATTAACAAACCATTAACAAGGCTTTCACAGTCATTAACAAACCATTAACAAGGCCTTCACTCTCATTAACAAACCACTAAAAAGGCCTTCAGTGTCATTAACAAACCATTAACAAGGCTTGCACTGTCATTAACAAATCATTAACAAGGCTTTTACTGTCATTAACAAACCATTAACAAGGCCTTCACTGTCATTAACAAACCATTAACAAGGCTTTCACTGTCATTAACAAATCATTAACAAGGCTTTTACTGTCATTAACAAACCATTAACAAGGCCTTCACTGTCATTAACAAACCATTAACAAGACTTTCACTGTCATTAACAAACCATTAACAAGGCCTTCACTGTCATTAACAAGGCTTTTACTGTCATTAACAATTCATTAACAAGGCTTTCAATGTCACTAACAAACCATTAACAAGGCTTTTACTGTCATTAACAAACCATTAACAAGGCTTTCACTGTCATTAACAAATCATTAACAAGGCTTTCACTGTCATTAACAAAACATTAACAAGGCTTTCACTGTCATTAACAAACCATTAACAAGGCTTTCACTGTCATTAACAAACCATTAACAAGGCTTTCATTGTCATTAACAAACCATTAACAATGCTTTTTCTGTCATTAACAAACCATTAACAAGGCTTTCACTGTCATTAACAAACCATTAACAAGGCTTTCACTGTCATTAACAAATCATTAGCAAGGCTTTCATTGTCAGTAACAAACCATTAACAAGGCTTTCTCTGTCATTAACAAACCATTAACAAGGCTTTCACTGTCATTAACAAGCTATTAACAAGGCTTTCACTGTCATTAACAAACCATTAACAAGGCTTTTTCTGTCATTAACAAACCATTAACAAGGCTTTCACTGTCATTAACAAGCTATTAACAAGGCTTTTACTGTCATTAACAATCCATTAACAAGGCTTTCACTGTCATTAACAAACCATTAACAAGGCTTTCACTGTCATTAACAAACCATTAACAAGGCTTTCACTGTCATTAACAAACCATTAACAAGGCTTTCATTGTCATTAACAAACCATTAACAATGCTTTTTCTGTCATTAACAAACCATTAACAAGGCTTTCACTGTCATTAACAAACCATTAACAAGGCTTTCACTGTCATTAACAAATCATTAGCAAGGCTTTCATTGTCAGTAACAAACCATTAACAAGGCTTTCTCTGTCATTAACAAACCATTAACAAGGCTTTCACTGTCATTAACAAGCTATTAACAAGGCTTTCACTGTCATTAACAAACCATTAACAAGGCTTTTTCTGTCATTAACAAACCATTAACAAGGCTTTCATTGTCATTAACAAGCCATTAACAAGGCCTTCACTGTCATTAACAAGCCATTAGCAAGGCTTTTACTGTCACTAACAATTCATTAACAAGGCTTTCACTGTCACTAACAAACCATTAACAAGGCTTTCACTGTCATTAACAAACCATTAACAAGGCTTTCACTGTCATTAACAAACCATTAACAAGGCTTTCACAGTCATTAACAAACCATTAACAAGGCCTTCACTCTCATTAACAAACCACTAAAAAGGCCTTCAGTGTCATTAACAAACCATTAACAAGGCTTGCACTGTCATTAACAAATCATTAACAAGGCTTTTACTGTCATTAACAAACCATTAACAAGGCCTTCACTGTCATTAACAAACCATTAACAAGGGTTTCACTGTCATTAACAAATCATTAACAAGGCTTTTACTGTCATTAACAAACCATTAACAAGGCCTTCACTGTCATTAACAAACCATTAACAAGACTTTCACTGTCATTAACAAACCATTAACAAGGCCTTCACTGTCATTAACAAGGCTTTTACTGTCATTAACAATTCATTAACAAGGCTTTCAATGTCACTAACAAACCATTAACAAGGCTTTTACTGTCATTAACAAACCATTAACAAGGCTTTCACTGTCATTAACAAATCATTAACAAGGCTTTCACTGTCATTAACAAAACATTAACAAGGCTTTCACTGTCATTAACAAACCATTAACAAGGCTTTCACTGTCATTAACAAACCATTAACAAGGCTTTCATTGTCATTAACAAACCATTAACAATGCTTTTTCTGTCATTAACAAACCATTAACAAGGCTTTCACTGTCATTAACAAACCATTAACAAGGCTTTCACTGTCATTAACAAATCATTAGCAAGGCTTTCATTGTCAGTAACAAACCATTAACAAGGCTTTCACTGTCATTAACAAGCTATTAACAAGGCTTTCACTGTCATTAACAAACCATTAACAAGGCTTTTTCTGTCATTAACAAACCATTAACAAGGCTTTCACTGTCATTAACAAGCTATTAACAAGGCTTTTACTGTCATTAACAATCCATTAACAAGGCTTTCACTGTCATTAACAAACCATTAACAAGGCTTACACTGTCATTAACAAACCATTAACAAGGCTTTCACTGTCATTAACAAACCATTAACAAGGCCTTCACTATCATTAACAAGCCATTAACAAGGCTTTTACTGTCATTAACAAACCATTAAAAAGGCCTTCACTGTCATTAACAAACCATTAACAAGGCTTGCACTGTCATTAACAAATAATTAACAAGGCTTTTGCTGTCATTAACAAACCATTAACAAGGCCTTCACTGTCATTAACAAGCCATTAACAAGGCCTTCACTGTCATTAACAAGCCATTAGCAAGGCTTTTACTGTCACTAACAATTCATTAACAAGGCTTTCACTGTCACTAACAAACCATTAACAAGGCTTTCACTGTCATTATCAAACCATTAACAAGGCTTTCACTGTCATTATCAAACCATTAACAAGGCTTTCACTGTCATTATCAAAACGTTAACAAGGCTTTTACTGTCATTATCAAAACATTAACAAGGCTTTCACTTTCATTAGAAACCATTAACAAGGCTTTCACTGTCATTAACAAGCTATTAATAAGACTTTCACTGTCATTAACAATGCATTATAAGACTTTCACTGTCATTAACAAACCATTAACAAGGCTTTCAGTATCTAAACAAACCATTAACAAGGCTTGCACTGTCATTAACAAGCTATTAATAAGGCTTTCACTGTCATTAACAATGCATTATAAGGCATTCACTGTCATTAACAAACCATTAACAAGGCTTTCACTGTCATTAACAAACCATTAACAAGGTTTTCACTGTCATTAACAATGCATTAACAAGGCATTCAATGTCATTAACAAACCATTAACAAGGCTTTCATTGTCATTAACAAGCCATTAATAAGGCTTTCACTGTCATTAACAAGCCACGAACAAGGCTTTCCCTTTCACCTACATACCAGGGTTTTGAAAGTGCTGGCCATTGGAATAGTGGATGCATTGGTTGTCTTCTTCCAAAATTCTATAGATCTGGAACGTTCCTGCAGATTGGAGGATAGCAAATGTAAACGTGCTATTAAAGAAAGGAGGGAGAGAGAAAACTGGGAACTACAGACCTGTTAGCCTCACATCAGTAGTTGGGAAAATGCTGGAATCTATTATAAAGGATGCAATAATTGGGCACTTAGAAACTATTAGTAAGATTGGGCAGAGTCAACATGGATTTATGAAAGGGAAATCCTGTTTGACAAACCTATTAGACTTTTTGAGGATGTAACTAGTGGAGTAGGCAAAGGGGAACTGGTAGATGTGGTGTATCTGGATTTTCAGAAGGCCTTCGATAAGGTCCCACACAAGATGTTGGTGAACAAAATTAGGGCACATGGAATTGGGGGTAATATGCTAGCATGGATTGAGAATTGGTTAACAGACTGAAAACAAAGAGTAGGGATAAACGGATCTTATTTAGGATGGCAGGCTGTGACTAGCTTGGGCCCCAGCTATTCACAAACTATATCAATAATTTGGATGAGAGGACTAAATGTAACATTTCCAAATTTGCTGTTGATACAAAGCCAGGTGGCAGTGGCAGTTGTGAAGAGGATGTGAAGAGGCTTCAAGGGGATCTCAACAGGCTCAGTGAGTGGGCGAGAACATGGCAGATGGAATATAATGCGGATAAGTGTGAAGTTATCCACTTTGTTAGAAAAAACAGAAAGGCAGAGTATTTCCTAAATGGTGAAAGATTGGGGGATACGGATGCTTAAAGGGACCTGGGTGTCCTTGTACATGAGTCACGGAAAGTGAATGAGCAGGTGCAGCAAGCCATTAGGAAGGCAAATGGTATGCTGGCTTTCATTACAAGAGGATTTGAGTACAGGAGTAAAGAAATCTTACTCCAATTATGTAGGGCCTTGGTGAGACCACACCTGGAGTACTGTGTACAATTTTGGTCTTCTTACCTAAGGAAGGATATACTTGCTATAGAGGGAGTGCAACAAAGGTTCACGAGATTGATTCCTGGGATGGCGGGACTGTCGTAAGAGAAGAGATTGAGTAAACTAGGCCTGTATTCTCTTGAATTCAGAAGAATGAGAGGGGATCTCATTGAAGCATACAAAATTATTACAGGGCTTGATAGGATAGATGATGGGAGAATGTTTCCCTTGGCTGGGGTTTGAGAACCAGGGTCCACAGTCTCAGGATAAAGGGAAGGCCATTCAGGACTGAGGTGAGAAGAAATTTCTTCACACAGAGGGTGGTCAATCTTTGGAATTCTGTACCCCAGAGGGCTGTGGAGGCTCCACATTGGGAATATTGAAAACAGAAGTCGATAGATTTCTGACTAGTGGAGTTGAGGAAGAAGATCAGTCATGATCTCAATGAATGACGGAGCAGGCTCGACGGGCCGAATGGCCTACTCCTGCTCATTTTCTAATGTTCTTATGTTCTAAGCTATTAACAAGGCTTTCACTGTCATTAACAGCCTATTACCAAGACTTTTACTTTCATTATCAAACCAGTAACAAGGCTTTCACTGTCATTAACAAGCCATTAACAAGGCATTCACTGTCAATAACAAGCTATTAACAAGGTTTCCACTGTCATTAACAAGCTATTAACAAGGCTTCAACTATCATTAAAAAATCATTAACAAGGCTTTCACTGTCATTAACAAGCAATTAACAAGGCTTCCACGGTCATGAATAAGCTATTAACAAGGCTTTCACTGTCATTAACAAGCCATTAACAAGGCTTTCACTGTCATTAACAAAGCATTAACAAGGCTTTCACGGTCATTAACAAACCATTAACAAGGCTTTCACTGTCATTAACAAGCTATTAACAAGACTTTCGATGTCATTAATAAAACATTAACAAGGCTTTCACTGTCATTAACAAGCTATTAACAAGGCTTTCACTGTCATTAAAAAATCATTAACAAGGCTTTTACTGTCATTAGCAAACCATTAACAAGGCTTTCACTGTTATTAACACGCTAATAAAAAGGCTTTTACTGTCATTAACAAAACATTAATGAGGATTTCACGGTCATTAACAAACCATTAACAAGCTTCCACTGTCATGAATAAGCTATTAACAAGGCTTTCACTATCATTAACAAAACATTAACAAGGCTTTCACTGTCATTAACAAGCCATTAACAAGGCTTTCACTGTCATTAACAAACCATTAACAAGGCTTTCACTGTCATTAACAAACCATTAACAAGGCTTTTAATGTCATTAACAAAACTTTAATAAGGATTTCACGGTCATTAACAAACCATTAACAAGTCTTTCACTGTCATTAACAAGCTATTAACAAGGCTTTCACTGTCATTGACAAAACATTAACAAGGCTTTCACTGTCATTAACAAACCATTAACAAGGCTTTCACTGTTATTAACATGCTATTAACAAGGCTTTCCCTGTTATTAAGAAACCATTAACAAGGCTTTCACTGTCATTAACAAAACATTAACAAGGCTTTCACTGTCATTAACAAACCATTAACAAGGCTTTCACTGTCATTAACAAAACATTAACAAGGCTTTCACTATCATTAAAGAACCATTAACAAGATTTTCACTGTCATTAACAAACCATTAACAAGTCTTTCACTGTCATTAACAAGCTATTAACAAGGCTTTCACTGTCATTGACAAAACATTAACAAGGCTTTCACTGTCATTAACAAACCATTAACAAGGCTTTCACTGTCATTAACATGCTATTAACAAGGCTTTCCCTGTTATTAAGAAACCATTAACAAGGCTTTCACTGTCATTAACAAAACATTAACAAGGCTTTCACTATCATTAAAGAACCATTAACAAGATTTTCACTGTCATTAACAAACCATTAACAAGGCGTTCACTGTCATTAACAAACCATTAACAAGGCTTTCACTGTGATTAACGAAACATTAACAAGGCTTTCACTGTCATTAACAAGCTATTAACAATATTTTGATTGTCATTAACAAACCTCTAACAAGGCCATCACTGTCATTAACAAACCATAAGTAAGGCTTTCACTGTCATTAACAAACCATTAACAAGGCTTTCACTGTTATTACCAAATCATTAACAAGGCTTTCACTGTCATTAACAAACCATTAACAAGGCTTTCACTGTCATGAACAAACCAGTAACAAGGTTTTTATTATCATTAACAAACCATTAACAAGGCTTTCACTGTCATAAACAAGCTATTAACAAGACCTTTACTGTCATTAACAAACCAGTAACAAGGCTTTCACTGTCATTAACAATCCATTAACAAGGCTTTCACTGTCAATAACAAGCAATTAAGAAGGTTTCCAATATCATTAACAAGCTATTAACAAGGCTTTCACTATCATTAAAAAACCATTAACAAGGCATTCACTGTCATTAACAAGCCATTAACAAGGTTTCCACTATCATTAACAAGCTATTAACAAGGCTTTCACTGTCATTAACAAGCTATTAACAAAGCTTCAACTATCATTAAAAAACCATTAACAAGGCTTTCACTGTCATGAACAAGCCATTAACAAGGCTTTCACTATCATTAAAAAACCATTAACAAGGCATTCACTGTCATTAGCAAGCCATTAACAAGGCTTCCAGAGTCATGAATAAGCTATTAACAAGGCTTTCACTGTCATTAACAAACCATTAACAAGGCTTTTACTGTCATTAACAATCCATTAACAAGGCTTTTACTGTCATTAACAAACCATTAACAAGGGTTTTACTGTCATTAACAATCCATTAACAAGGCTTTTACTGTCATTAACAAACCATTAACAAGGCTTTCACTGTCATTAACAAGCCATTAACAAGGCTTCCACTGTCATGAATAAGCTATTAACAAGGCTTTCACTGTCATTAACAAAACATTAACAAGGCCTTCACTATCATTAAAAAACCATTAACAAGGCATTCACTGTCTTTAACAAGCCATTAACAAGGTTTCCACTATCATTACAAGCTATTAACAAGGCCTCAACTATCATTAACAAACCATTAACAAGGCTTTCACTGTCATTAACAATCCATTAACAAGGCTTTTACTGTCATTAACAATCCATTAACAAGGCTGTTACTGTGATTAACAAACCATTAACAAGGCTTTTACTGTCATTAACAATCCATTAACAAGGCTTTTACTGTCATTAACAATCCATTAACAAGGCTTTTACTGTCATTAACAATCCATTAACAAGGCTTTCATTGTCATTAACAAACCATTAACAATGCTTTTACTGTCATTAACAAACCATTAACAATGCTTTTACTGTCATTAACAAACCATTAACAAGGCTTTCACTGTCATTAACAATCCATTAACAAGGCTTTCACTGTCATTAACAAGCTATTAACAAGGCTTCAACTATCATTAAAAAACCATTAACAAGGCTTTCACTGTCATTAACAAGCCATTAACAAGGCTTCCACTTTCATGAATAAGCAATTAACAAGGTTTCCACTATCATTAACATGCTATTAACAAGGCTTTCACTGTCATTAACAAGCTATTAACAAGGCTTCAACTATCATTAAAAAACCATTAATAAGGCTTTCACTGTCATTAACAAAACATTAACAAGGCTTTCATTATCATTAAAAAACCATTAACAAGGCATTCACTGTCATTAACAAGCCATTAACAAGGTTTCCACTATCATTAACAAGCTATTAACAAGGCTTTCACTGTCATTAACAAGCTATTAACAAAGCTTCAACTATCATTAAAAAACCATTAACAAGGCTTTCACTGTCATGAACAAGCCATTAACAAGGCTTTCACTATCATTAAAAAACCATTAACAAGGCATTCACTGTCATTAGCAAGCCATTAACAAGGTTTCCACTATCATTAACAAGCTATTAACAAGGCTTTCACTGACATTAACAAGCCATTAACAAGGCTTCCAGAGTCATGAATAAGCTATTAACAAGGCTTTCACTGTCATTAACAAACCATTAACAAGGCTTTTACTGTCATTAACAATCCATTAACAAGGCTTTTACTGTCATTAACAAGCCATTAACAAGGCTTCCACTGTCATGAATAAGCTATTAACAAGGCTTTCACTGTCATTAACAAAACATTAACAAGGCCTTCACTATCATTAAAAAACCATTAACAAGGCTTTCACTGTCATTAACAAGCCATTAACAAGGCTTCCACTTTCATGAATAAGCAATTAACAAGGTTTCCACTATCATTAACATGCTATTAACAAGGCTTTCACTGTCATTAACAAGCTATTAACAAGGCTTCAACTATCATTAAAAAACCATTAATAAGGCTTTCACTGTCATTAACAAAACATTAACAAGGCTTTCATTATCATTAAAAAACCATTAACAAGGCTTTCACTGACATTAACAAGCCATTAACAATGCTTCCAGAGTCATGAATAAGCTATTAACAAGGCTTTCATTGTCATTAACAAACCATTAACAAGGCTTTTACTGTCATTAACAATCCATTAACAAGGCTTTTACTGTCATTAACAAACCATTAACAAGGGTTTTACTGTCATTAACAATCCATTAACAAGGCTTTTACTGTCATTAACAAACCATTAACAAGGCTTTCACTGTCATTAACAAGCCATTAACAAGGCTTCCACTGTCATGAATAAGCTATTAACAAGGCTTTCACTGTCATTAACAAAACATTAACAAGGCCTTCACTATCATTAAAAAACCATTAACAAGGCATTCACTGTCTTTAACAAGCCATTAACAAGATTTCCACTATCATTACAAGCTATTAACAAGGCCTCAACTATCATTAACAAACCATTAACAAGGCTTTCACTGTCATTAACAATCCATTAACAAGGCTTTTACTGTCATTAACAATCCATTAACAAGGCTTTTACTGTGATTAACAAACCATTAACAAGGCTTTTACTGTCATTAACAATCCATTAACAAGGCTTTTACTGTCATTAACAATCCATTAACAAGGCTTTTACTGTCATTAACAATCCATTAACAAGGCTTTCATTGTCATTAACAAACCATTAACAATGCTCTTACTGTCATTAACAAACCATTAACAATGCTTTTACTGTCATTAACAAACCATTAACAAGGCTTTCACTGTCATTAACAATCCATTAACAAGGCTTTCACTGTCATTAACAAGCTATTAACAAGGCTTCAACTATCATTAAAAAACCATTAACAAGGCTTTCACTGTCATTAACAAGCCATTAACAAGGCTTCCACTTTCATGAATAAGCAATTAACAAGGTTTCCACTATCATTAACATGCTATTAACAAGGCTTTCACTGTCATTAACAAGCTATTAACAAGGCTTCAACTATCATTAAAAAACCATTAATAAGGCTTTCACTGTCATTAACAAAACATTAACAAGGCTTTCATTATCATTAAAAAACCATTAACAAGGCATTCACTGTCATTAACAAGCCATTAACAAGGTTTCCACTATCATTAACAAGCTATTAACAAGGCCTCAACTATAATTAAGAAACCATTAATAAGGCTTTCACTGTCATTAACAAAACATTAACAAGGCTTTCACTGTCATTAACAAGCCATTAACAAGGCTTTCAGTGTCATTAACAAACCTGTGGTAAACCACTTTATCGTTACACTATAGTTATCACTGTTGTATTGTTATCACCGTTGTATCACGATACGAGGTCGCCTCTTGTCGCGCTGTTATACCTGGGCTGACCACCTCCGACTCCGCCCATGGCTCCACCTACCTGCCCAGGTATAAAGGTAGTCGACTGGCTGGTATTCCTCGTTGTTGGACCCGATCACCCACGAGGGTGGGCTCTGTTATTTAGTCAATAAAAACCTTTAGTTACGTTCCTAACTCGTCGCCTTTTATTGGACGAATTGATAGGTATATCAATTTTATTGACTAAATTTTAAAGATGTCTACTACTGGCCAGCCAGAAGCCCTCCCAGAAGCACAGCCACACCAGCCGGCTTGGCTGCAAGCCCTCAAACCACCGTACCTGGATCTAAACCCACAGGCAGCAAACGCAGCCCTCAACTTCAAACACTGGCTGGACTGCTTCGAATCCTACCTGGAAGAATCCGGCGCCCCGCAGAGATCCAAACTAAGACTTCTGAACGCCCAAGCGAGCCCGAGAGTATACGCACTCATACAGGACACGACTACGTACGAGGCCGCTATCAACCTACTGAAACAGCAGTACCGCAGCCCGGTAAATTACATGTACACCAGGCACCTCCTAAGATCCCGCCCGCAACAGCCAGGAGAGTCTGTAGCTGAATTTTTACGGGCGCTAAGAGCACTCGGCAGGAACTGTGACTTTAAAGCGGTGACGGCTGTTGAAAATACGGAAGATAATATCCGCGATGCCTTTGTGAAAGGCCTACGGTCCGACTACTCACGGCAAAGACTGCTTGAAGCTAAAGACCTCGACCTGGACAAAGCTGAAGCCCTCGCTCTCTCCCTGGAGGTGGCCCATCAGGACCAGGAGGCGTTTTCCAGGTACTGCTCACGACCCTGGGACTCGGGCCCGACCCCTACCGCAATACCCTTCGCAGCGCCGCCCCCGGGACCTACCTCAGCGTCGGCGTCCCGGACCCGACCGGGCCCGCCACCCCCGGTACCGGCTCCGACATCGGGCACCCGCGATCGGGCCGCCGGCTGCTTCTTTTGCGGCCAGGAGAAGCACCCGAGGTCACGCTGCCCAGCCAGGAACTCTACCTGCACAACCTGCAGGAAGAAAGGCCATTTCTCTAAGGCCTGCAGGAGCGGATCTTCAGAGGCCAGCAGTGCCTCATGCGAACTGTGGGGGCGGCCATCTTCTTTCACGGCAACTGAGGCCAGTATCCCCACACGTGAGTCATGGGGGCGGCCATCTTTGATCAAGGCAACCGACCCCAATAGTGCCTCATGTGAGTTATGGGGGCAGCCATCTTCTCCGCCATTTTGTCCTACCTCGTGGGAGACGCCATTTTACCCACCACGCCCGACTGCCACCGGGCCCCCGGACCCGACGACCGCCTCGCCCGCAGACGACAACGACTCGCTTACCTACACGCTAGCCTCCGTCACTCTGGATCAAGCCCGCCCACACCACCTGTCCAAGTCGATGATGGACATCAAAGTAAACGGCCACGCCACGACCTGCCTGTTCGACAGCGGAAGCACGGAGAGCTTCATCCACCCAGACACGGTGAGCCACTACTCCCTCCCTGTCCTGCCAACGCGCAACCGAATCTCGATGGCATCGAGGTCCCACGCCACGGACATTAGCGGCTACTGTGCTGTGACCTTGTCGGTTAAGGGTACAGAGTATAAAAACTTTAAACTCCTCGTCCTCCCCCAGCTCTGCGCTGCCGTCCTACTAGGGCTGGACTTCCAATCCCACCTCCAAAGTGTAACCCTAGCATACGGTGGACCCCTCCCCCCACTCACAGTCGACAACCAGCGAAGGTTAAACCGCCCACCGCGTAACACCTGCAGCCTATCCACCCTCAAGGTGCCGCCACCTTCCCTGTTCGCTAACCTCACCCCCGACTGCAAACCCGTCGCTACCAAGAGCAGGCGGTACAGCGCTGGGGACAGAGCTTTCATTTGCTCTGAGGTGCAGCGTCTCCTGAAGGAGGGCATCATCGAGGGGAGCAACAGCCCCTGGCGTGCCCAGGTCGTGGTCGTTAAGACCGGCGATAAAAATCGCCTGGTCATCGACTACAGCCAGACCATAAACAGATACACCCAGCTGGACGCATACCCCCTTCCCCGCATATCTGACATGGTCAATCAGATTGCACAATACCGCATATTCTCGACCATCGACCTTAAGTCGGCCTACCACCAACTCCCTATCCACCCCGAGGACCGCCAGTACACCGCCTTCGAGGCGAATGGGCGCCTATACCACTTCCTTAGGGTCCCCTTCGGTGTCACCAACGGGGTCTCGGTCTTCCAAAGGGAGATGGACCGGATGGTTGACCAGAACGGACTGCAGGCCACATTCCCCTACCTAGATAACGTCACCATCTGCGGCCGCGACCGGCAGGACCACGACGTGAATCTGGAGAAATTCCTCCGTACAGCCCAACGGCTGAACCTCACCTACAATAAGGAGAAATGTGTGTTTAACACCTCGCGCCTTGCCATCCTTGGCTGTGTAGTAGAGAACGGACTCATCGGCCCCGACCCCGAAAGAATGCGCCCCCTCATGGAGCTACCCCTCCCCCACTGCCCTAAGGCACTTAAGAGAACCCTGGGGCTCTTCGCCTACTATGCCCAATGGGTGCCCAATTATGCGGACAAAGCCAGACCCCTCATGAAGTCCACATCCTTCCCCCTTACGGAGGAAGCGTGCGCAGCCTTCTCCCTCATTAAGGGAGACATTGCCAAGGCCACTATGCACGCAGTGGATGAGTCCATCCCCTTCCAAGTCGAGAGCGATGCATCCGACTTCGCCCTAGCCGCCACCCTTAACCAGGAGGGGAGACCGGTGGCCTTCTTCTCAAGGACCCTACAGGGCCCTGAGATCCGACACTCGTCGGTCGAGAAGGAGGCCCAGGCGATTGTGGAGGCGGTACGACGCTGGAGGCACTACCTGGCAGGCAAACGATTTACCCTCCTTACCGACCAACGTTCGGTCGCTTTTATGTTTAATAACAAGCTGAGGGGCAAAATCAAGAATGACAAGATCTTGAGGTGGAGAATCGAGCTCTCCACCTACGATTATGATATCTTGTACCGGCCAGGTAAGCTGAACGAACCCCCCGATGCTCTGTCACGAATTACATGCGCCAGCGCGCAAAGTGATAGACTTCAGACCCTCCACAACGACCTCTGCCACCCCGGGGTCACCAGACTTTACCACTTCATTAAGGCCCGCAACCTGCCCTACTCCATCGAGGAGGTCAGGACCATAACCAGGAACTGCCAGACCTGCGCCGAGTGCAAACCGCACTTCTTTAGGCCGGACAGAGCAAGCCTGATCAAGGCCACCCGCCCCTTCGAGCGCCTGAGCATCGACTTTAAGGGGCCCCTCCCGTCCTCTGACCGTAATGTGTACTTCCTCAACATTGTTGATGAGTACTCCCGTTTCCCCTTTGCCTTCCCCTGCCCAGACATGACCAGTACCACGGTCATTAAATGCCTGAACGACCTCTTCGCCTTGTTCGGGTTCCCAAACTATATACATAGTGACCGGGGCTCCTCTTTCATGAGCGAGGAACTCCGTCAGTTCCTACTAGCGAGAGGTATTGCAGCAAGTAGGACCACCAGCTACAACCCCCAAGGGAACGGCCAGGTGGAAAGAGAGAACGCGACGGTATGGAAGGCCGTCCTCTTAGCCTTAAAGTCTAAGGGCCTCCCAACCTCCCGCTGGCAGGAAGTCCTCCCGACAGCGCTGCACTCCATCCGGTCACTACTTTGCACTGCCGTTAACGCCACCCCCCATGAACGAATGTTTGTTTTCCCCAGGAAGTCGACTACGGGAACCACTCTACCAACCTGGCTGACCTCTCCGGGGCCCGTCTTGCTGTGAAAGCACGTGAGGGCCCATAAAACAGACCCCCTGGTCGAAAGGGTGAACCTCCTGCACGCCAACCCCCAGTACGCCTACGTGGCTTACCCAGACGGGCGGGAGGACACTGTCTCCTTACGAGACCTCGCACCCTCGGGCACTCCGGAGACACCACCTTTACCCCCCCCCACCACCCCCCCAATTCCAGCCCAGGTAGACGGCATGCCGGAACCCCACGAGCCTTCGCCGACCACGCAGACACCAGCACTAACACCGGATAATGCAGCACCGCCGCTGCGACGATCGGAGAGGCTTACGAGGCCTCCGGACAGACTGACATACCAGAACTGGTAGTACACTTCACCCCGCCGGACTCAAATCTAAACAAGGGGTGAATGTGGTAAACCACTTTATCGTTACACTATAGTTATCACTGTTGTATTGTTATCACCGTTGTATCACGATACGAGGTCGCCTCTTGTCGCGCTGTTATACCTGGGCTGACCACCTCCGACTCCGCCCATGGCTCCACCTACCTGCCCAGGTATAAAGGTAGTCGACTGGCTGGTATTCCTCCTTGTTGGACCCGATCACCCACGAGGGTGGGCTCTGTTATTTAGTCAATAAAAACCTTTAGTTACGTTCCTAACTCGTCGCCTTTTATTGGACGAATTGATAGGTATATCAAAACCACTAACAAGGCTTTCACTGTCATTAACAAAACATTAATAAGGATTTCACGGTCCTTAACAAACCGTTAACAAGGCTTTCACTGTCATTGAAAAATCATTAACAAGGCTTTCACTGTCATTAACAAACCATTAACAAGGCTTTCACTGTCATTAACAAACTATTAACAAGGCTTTCACTGTCATTAACAAACCATTAACAAGGCTTTCACTGTCATTAACAAAACATTAACAAGGCTTTCAATGTCATTAACAAGCTATTAACAATGCTTTCATTGTCATTAACAAACCACTAACAAGGCTTTCACTGTCCTTAACAGACCATTAATAAGGCTTTCACTGTCATTAACAAACCATTAACAAGACATCCACTGTCATTAACAAACCATTAACAAGGCTTTCACTGTCATTAACAAGGCTTTCTCTGTCATTAACAAGCTATAACAGTGATTTCATTGTCATTAACAAACCTCTAACAAGGCTTTCACTGTCACTAACAAACCATTAATAAGGCTTTTACTGTTATTAACAAATCATTAACAAGGCTTTCACTGTCATTAACAAACCATTAACAAGGCTTTCACTGTCATTAACAAACCATTAACAAGGTTTTCACTGTCATTAACAATGCATTAACAAGGCATTCAATGTCATTAACAAACCATTAACAAGGCTTTCATTGTCATTAACAAGCCATTCATAAGGCTTTCACTGTCATTAACAAGCCACGAACAAGGCTTTCCCTTTCACCTGCATGCCAGGGTTTTGAAAGAGCTGGCCATTGGAATAGTGGATGCATTGGTTGTCTTCTTCCAAAATTCTATAGATCTGGAACGTTCCTGCAGATTGGAGGATAGCAAATGTAAACGTGCTATTAAAGAAAGGAGGGAGAGAGAAAACTGGGAACTACAGACCTGTTAGCCTCACATCAGTAGTTGGGAAAATGCTGGAATCTATTATAAAGGATGCAATAATTGGGCACTTAGAAACTATTAGTAAGATTGGGCAGAGTCAACATGGATTTATGAAAGGGAAATCCTGTTTGACAAACCTATTAGACTTTTTGAGGATGTAACTAGTGGAGTAGGCAAAGGGGAACTGGTAGATGTGGTGTATCTGGATTTTCAGAAGGCCTTCGATAAGGTCCCACACAAGATGTTGGTGAACAAAATTAGGGCACATGGAATTGGGGGTAATATGCTAGCATGGATTGAGAATTGGTTAACAGACTGAAAACAAAGAGTAGGGATAAACGGATCTTATTTAGGATGGCAGGCTGTGAATAGCTTGGGCCCCAGCTATTCACAAACTATATCAATAATTTGGATGAGAGGACTAAATGTAACATTTCCAAATTTGCTGTTGATACAAAGCCAGGTGGCAGTGGCAGTTGTGAAGAGGATGTGAAGAGGCTTCAAGGGGATCTCAACAGGCTCAGTGAGTGGGCGAGAACATGGCAGATGGAATATAATGTGGATAAATGTGAAGTTATCCACTTTGTTAGAAAAAACAGAAAGGCAGAGTATTTCCTAAATGGTGAAAGATTGGGGAATACGGATGCTTAAAGGGACCTGGGTGTCCTTGTACATGAATCACGGAAAGTGAATGAGCAGGTGCAGCAAGCCATTAGGAAGGCAAATGGTATGCTGGCTTTCATTACAAGAGGATTTGAGTACAGGAGTAAAGAAATCTTACTCCAATTATGTAGGGTCTTGGTGAGACCACACCTGGAGTACTGTGTACAATTTTGGTCTTCTTACCTAAGGAAGGATATACTTGCTATAGAGGGAGTGCAACAAAGGTTCACGAGATTGATTCCTGGGATGGCGGGACTGTCGTAAGAGAAGAGATTGAGTAAACTAGGCCTGTATTCTCTTGAATTCAGAAGAATGAGAGGGGATCTCATTGAAGCATAAAAAATTATTACAGGGCTTGATAGGATGGATGATGGGAGAATGTTTCCCTTGGCTGGGGTTTGAGAACCAGGGTCCACAGTCTCAGGATAAAGGGAAGGCCATTCAGGACTGAGGTGAGAAGAAATTTCTTCACACAGAGGGTGGTCAATCTTTGGAATTCTGTACCCCAGAGGGCTGTGGAGGCTCCACATTGGGAATATTGAAAACAGAAGTCGATAGATTTCTGACTAGTGGAGTTGAGGCAGAAGATCAGTCATGATCTCAATGAATGACGGAGCAGGCTCGACGGGCCGAATGGCCTACTCCTGCTCATTTTCTAATGTTCTTATGTTCTAAGCTATTAACAAGGCTTTCACTGTCATTAACAGCCTATTACCAAGACTTTTACTGTCATTATCAAACCAGTAACAAGGCTTTCACTGTCATTAACAAGCCATTAACAAGGCATTCACTGTCAATAACAAGCTATTAACAAGGTTTCCACTGTCATTAACAAGCTATTAACAAGGCTTCAACTATCATTAAAAAATCATTAACAAGGCTTTCACTGTCATTAACAAGCAATTAACAAGGCTTTCACTGTCATTAACAAGCCATTAACAAGGCTTTCACTGTCATTAACAAGCTATTAACAAGGCTTTCACTGTCATTAAAAAATCATTAACAAGGCTTTTACTGTCATTAGCAAACCATTAACAAGGCTTTCACTGTTATTAACACGCTAATAAAAAGGCTTTTACTGTCATTAACAAAACATTAATGAGGATTTCACTGTCATTAACAAACCATTAACAAGCTTCCACTGTCATGAATAAGCTATTAACAAGGCTTTCACTAACATTAACAAAACATTAACAAGGCTTTCACTGTCATTAACAAGCCATTAACAAGGCTATCACTGTCATAAACAAACCATTAACAAGGCTTTCACTGTCATTAACAAACCATTAACAAGGCTTTTAATGTCATTAACAAAACTTTAATAAGGATTTCATGGTCATTAACAAACCATTAACAATTCTTTCACTGTCATTAACAAGCTATTAACAAGGCTTTCACTGTCATTGACAAAACATTAACAAGGCTTTCACTGTCATTAACAAACCATTAACAAGGCTTTCACTGTTATTAACATGCTATTAACAAGGCTTTCCCTGTTATTAAGAAACCATTAACAAGGCTTTCACTGTCATTAACAAACCATTAACAAGGCTTTCACTGTCATTAACAAACCATTAACAAGGCTTTCACTGTCATTAACAAAACATTAACAAGGCTTTCACTATCATTAATGAACCATTAACAAGATTTTCACTGTCATTAACAAACCATTAACAAGGTGTTCACTGTCATTAACAAATCATTAACAAGGCTTTCACTGTGATTAACAAAACATTAACAAGGCTTTCACTGTCATTAACAAGCTAGTAACAATATTTTGATTGTCATTAACAAACCTCTAACAAGGCCATCACTGTCATTAACAAACCATAAGTAAGGCTTTCACTGTCATTAACAAACCATTAACAAGGCTTTCACTGTTATTACCAAATCATTAACAAGGCTTTCACTGTCATTAACAAACCATTAACAAGGCTTTCACTGTCATAAACAAGCTATTGACAAGGCTTTCACTGTCATTAACAAACCTTTAACAAGGCTTTCACTGTCATTAACAGCCTATTACCAAGACTTTTACTGTCATTAACAAACCAGTAACAAGGCTTTCACTGTCATTAACAATCCATTAACAAGGCTTTCACTGTCAATAACAAACAATTAACAAGGTTTGCAATATCATTAACAAGCTATTAACAAGGCTTTCACTATCATTAAAAAACCATTAACAAGGCATTCACTGTCATTAACAAGCTATTAACAAGGTTTCCACTATCATTAACAAGCTATTAACAAGGCTTTCACTGTCATTAACAAGCTATTAACAAAGCTTCAGCTATGATTAAAAAACCATTAACAAGGCTTTCCCTGTCATGCGCAAGCCATTAACAAAGCTTCCACTGTCATGAATAAGTTATTAACAAGGCTTTCACTGTCATTAACAAAACATTAACAAGGCTTTCACTATCATTAAAAAACCATTAACAAGGCATTCACTGTCATTAGCAAGCCATTAACAAGGTTTCCACTATCATTAACAAGCTATTAACAAGGCTTTCACTGACATTAACAAGCCATTAACAAGGCTTCCAGAGTCATGGATAAGCTATTAACAAGGCTTTCACTGTCATTAACAAAACATTAACAAGGCTTTTACTGTCAGTAACAATCCATTAACAAGGCTTTTACTGTCATTAACAAACCATTAACAAGGGTTTTACTGTCATTAACAATCCATTAACAAGGCTTTTACTGTCATTAACAAACCATTAACAAGGCTTTCACTGTCATTATCAAGCCATTAACAAGGCTTCCACTGTCATGAATAAGCTATTAACAAGGCTTTCACTGTCATTAACAAAACATTAACAATGCCTTCACTATCATTAAAAAACCATTAACAAGGCATTCACTGTCTTTAACAAGCCATTAACAAGGTTTCCACTATCATTAACAAGCTATTAACAAGGCTTTCACTGTCATTACAAGCTATTAAAAAGGCCTCAACTATCATTAACAAACCATTAACAAGGCTTTCACTGTCATTAACAAGCCATTAACAAAGCTTCCACGGTCATGAATAAGCTATTAACAAGGCTTTCACTGTCATTAACAAGCCATTAACAAGGCTTTTACTGTCATTAACAATCCATTAACAAGGCTTTTACTGTCATTAACAAGCCATTAACAAGGCTTTTACTGTCATTAACAAGCCATTAACAAGGCTTTTACTGTCATTAACAATCCATTAACAAGGCTTTTACTGTCATTAACAATCCATTAACAAGGCTTTCATTGTCATTAACAAACCATTAACAATGATTTTACTTTCATTAACAAACCATTAACAAGGCTTTCACTGTCATTAACAATCCATTAACAAGGCATTCACTGTCAATAACAAGCAATTAACAAGGTTTCCATGATCATTAACAAGCTATTAACAAGGCTTTCACTGTCATTAACAAGCTATTAACAAGGCTTCAACTATCATTAAAAAACCATTAACAAGGCTTTCACTGTCATTAAAAAACCATTAACAAGGCATTCACTGTCATTAACAAGCCATTAACAAGGTTTCCACTATCATTAACAAGCTATTAACAAGGCTTCCACTTTCATTAACAAGCTATTAACAAGGCTTCAACTGTCATTAAAAAACCATTAATAAGGCTTTCACTGTCATTAACAAGCCATTAACAAGGCTTTCACTGTCATTAACAAACCACTAACAAGGCTTTCACTGTCATTAACAAAACATTAATAAGGATTTCACGGTCCTTAACAAACCATTAACAAGGCTTTCACTGTCATTGAAAAATCATTAACAAGGCTTTCACTGTCATTAACAAACTATTAACAAGGCTTTCACTGTCATTAACAAACCAATAACAAGGCTTTCACTGTCATTAACAAACCATTAACAAGGCTTTCACTGTCATTAACAAAACATTAACAAAGCTTTCACTGTCATTAACAAGGTACTAACAATGCTTTCATTGTCATTAACAAACCATTAACAAGGCTTTCACTGTACTTAAGAGACCATTAACAAGGCTTTCACTTTCATTAACAAAACAGTAACAAGGCTTTCACTGTCATTAACTGACCATTAATAAGGCTTTCGCTGTCATTAGCAAACCATCAACAATGCTTTCACTGTCATTAACAAAACATTAAGAAGGCTTTCACTGTCATTAACAAACCATTACAAGGCTTTTACTGTCATTAACAAGCTTTTAACAGGGCTTTCACTGTCATTAACAAGCCATTAAGAAGGCTTTCACTGTCATTAACAAATCATTAACCAGGCTTTCACTGTCATTAACAATCTATTAACAAGGCTTTCACTGTCATTAACAAGCCAGTAACAAAGCTTTCACTGTCATTAACAAGCTATTAACAGGGCTTTCACTCTCATTAACAAACCATTAACAAGCCTTTCACTGTCATTAACAAGCCACTAACAAGGCTTCCACTGCCATTAAGAAGCTATTAACAATGCTTTCACTGTCATTAACAACTCATTAATAAGGCTTTCACTGTCATTAACAAACCATTAACAAGGCTTTCACTGTTATTAACAAATTATTAACAAGCCTTTCACTGTCATTAATAAATCATTAACAAGGCATACACTGTTATTAACAATCTATTAACAAGGCTTTCACTGTCATTAGCAAGCTATTAAGAAGACATTCAGTGTCATTAACAAACCATTAACCAGGCTTTCACTGTCATTAACAAAACATTAACAAGGCTTTCATTGTCATTAACAATCCATTAAGAAGGCTTTCACTGTCATTAACAAACCACTAACCAGGCAGTCACTGTCATTAGCAAGCTATTAACAAGGCTTTCACTGTCATTAACAAACCATTAACAAGGCTTTCAATTTCATTAAAAAATCATTAACAAGGCTTTCACTGTCATTAACAAACCATTAACAAGGCTTTCAATTTCATTAACAAACCAGTAACAAGGTTTTTACTGTCATTAACAAACCATATATAAGGATTTTGCGGTCATTAACAAATCATTAACAACCTTTCACTGTCATTAAAAAGACATTAACAAGGCTTTCACTGTCATTAACCATCATTAACAAGGCTTTCACTGTCATTAACAAACCATTAACAAGGCTTTCATGTCGATAACAAAACATTAACAAGGCTTTCACTGTCATTAACAAACCATTAGCAAGGCTTTCACTGTCATTAACAAAATATTAACAAGGCTTTCACTGTTATTAACAAGCTATTAACAAGGCTTTCACTGTCATTAACAAACCAGTAACAAGGCTTTCACTGTCATTTACAAAACATTAACAAGGCTTTCACTGTCATTAACAATCCATTAACAAGGCTTTCACTGTCATTAACAAAACATAAACAAGGCTTTCACTGTTATTAACAAGCCACTAACAAGGCTTCCACTGCCATTAAGAAGCTATTAACAATGCTTTCACTGTCATTAACAACTCATTAATAAGGCTTTCACTGTCATTAACAAACCATTAACAAGGCTTTCACTGTTATTAACAAATTATTAACAAGCCTTTCACTGTCATTAATAAATCATTAACAAGGCATACACTGTTATTAACAATCTATTAACAAGGCTTTCACTGTCATTAGCAAGCTATTAAGAAGACATTCAGTGTCATTAACAAACCATTAACCAGGCTTTCACTGTCATTAACAAAACATTAACAAGGCTTTCATTGTCATTAACAATCCATTAAGAAGGCTTTCACTGTCATTAACAAACCACTAACCAGGCAGTCACTGTCATTAGCAAGCTATTAACAAGGCTTTCACTGTCATTAACAAACCATTAACAAGGCTTTCAATTTCATTAAAAAATCATTAACAAGGCTTTCACTGTCATTAACAAACCATTAACAAGGCTTTCAATTTCATTAACAAACCAGTAACAAGGTTTTTACTGTCATTAACAAACCATATATAAGGATTTTGCGGTCATTAACAAATCATTAACAACCTTTCACTGTCATTAAAAAGACATTAACAAGGCTTTCACTGTCATTAACCATCATTAACAAGGCTTTCACTGTCATTAACAAACCATTAACAAGGCTTTCATGTCGATAACAAAACATTAACAAGGCTTTCACTGTCATTAACAAACCATTAGCAAGGCTTTCACTGTCATTAACAAAATATTAACAAGGCTTTCACTGTTATTAACAAGCTATTAACAAGGCTTTCACTGTCATTAACAAACCAGTAACAAGGCTTTCACTGTCATTTACAAAACATTAACAAGGCTTTCACTGTCATTAACAATCCATTAACAAGGCTTTCACTGTCATTAACAAAACATAAACAAGGCTTTCACTGTTATTAACAAGCTATTAACAAGGCTTTCACTGTCATTAACAAACCATTAACAAGGCTTTCACTGTCATTTACAAAACATTAACAAGGCTTTCACTGTCATTAATAAATCATTAAAAAGTCTTTCACTGTCATGAACAAACCATTAACAAGGCTTTCATTTTCATTAACAAGGCTTTTATTGTCATTAATAAACTAGTAACAAGGCTTTCACTGTTATTAATAATCTAATAACAAAGCTTTCACTGTCATTAACAAGGCTTTAACTGTTATTAATAAATCATTAACAATCTTTCACTGTCATTAACAAGCCATTAAGAAGGCTTTCACTGTCATTAACAAAACATTAACCAGGCTTTCACTGTCATTAACAAGCTATTAACAAAGCTTTCACTGTCATTAACAAGCCAGTAACAAGGCATTCATGGTCATTAACAAACCAATAACAAGGCTTTCACTGTTATTAACCAATCATGAAGAAGGCTTTCACTGTCATTAACAAGCCAGTAACAAGGCATTCAAGGTCATTAACAAACCATTGAGAAGGCTTTCACTGTCATTAATAAGCTAATATCAAGGCTTTCACTGTTATTAACAAATCATTAACAAGGCTTTCACTGTCACTAACAAACCGTTAACAAGGCTTTCACTGTCATGAACAAACCATTATCAAGGCTTTCATTGTCATTAACAAGCCATTAACAAGGCTTTCATTGTCATTAACAAACCATTAACAAGACTTTCACTGTTATTAACATGCTATTAACAAGACTTTCACTGTCATTAACAAGGCTTTCATTGTCATTAACAAGATATTAACAAGGCTTTGACTGTAATTAATAAACTATTAACAAGGCTTTCACTGTCATTAACAAACAACTAACAAGGCTTTCACTGTCATTAACAGACTATTAAGAAAGCTTTCACTGTCATTAACAAACCATTAACAAGACTTTCACTGTCATTAACAAACCATTAACAAAGCTTTCCCTGTCATTGACAAGCCATTAACAAGGCTTTCACTGTCATTAACAAACCATTAACAAGGCTTTCACTGTTATTAACAAACCATTAACAATTCTTTTACTGTCATCAACAAACCATTAATAATGATTTCACGGTCATTAACAAACCATTAACAAGTCTTTTACTATCATTAACAAACCATTAATAATGATTTAACGGTCATTAACAAAACATTAACAAGGCTTTCACTGTCATTAACAAGTTATAAACAATGCTTTCATTGTCATTAACAAACCACTAAGAAGGCTTTCACTGTCATTAACAAACCATTAATAAGGCTTTCACTGTCATTAACAAACAATTTACAAGGCTTCCACTGTCATTAACCAACCACTAACAAGGCTTTCACTGTCATTAGCAAACCATTAATAAGTCTTTCACTGTCATTAACAAACCATTAACAAGGCTTTCAGTGTTATTAACAAAACATTAACAAGGCTTTCACTTTCGTTAACAAACTATTATCAAGGCTTTCACTGTCATTAACAAACCATTAACAAGGCTTTCACTGTCATGAAGAAACCATAAACAAGGCTTTCACTGTCATTAACAAGCCATTAAGAAGGCTTTCACTGTCATAAACAAATCATTAACCAGGCTTTCACTGTCATTAACAATCTATTAACAAGGCTTTCACTGTCATTAACAAGCCAGTAACAATGCATTCATGGTCATTAACAAACCATTAACAAAGCTTTCACTGTCATTAACAAGCTATTAACAGGGCTTTCACTGTCATTAACAAACCATTAACAAGCCTTTCACTGTCATTAACAAACCATTAACAAGCCTTTCACTGTCATTAACAAGCCACTAACAATGCTTCCAGTGTCATTAAGAAGCTATTAACAATGCTGTCATTGTCATTAACAACTCATTAATAAGGCTTTCACTGTCATTAACAAACCATTTACAAGGCTTTCACTGTTATTAACAAATTATTAACAAGGCTTTCACTGTCATTAACAAATCATTAATAAGGCATACACTGTTATTAACAATCTATTAACAAGGCTTTAACTGTCATTAACAAGCCATTAAGATGACTTTCAGTTTCATTAACAAACCATTAACCAGGCTTTCACTGTCATTAACAAAACATTAACAAGGGTTTCACTGTCATTAACAAGCTATTAACAAGGCTTTCACTGTCATGAACAAACCATTAACAAGGCTTTCATTGTGATTAACAAGCTATTAACATAGATTTCACTGTCAATAACAAACCATTAACAAGGCTTTCACTGTCATCAACAAAGCATTAACAAGGCTTTCACTGTTATTAATAAACCATTAACAAGGCTTTCACTGTCATTAACAAGCCATTAAGAAGGCTTTCACTGTCATTAACAAAGCATTAACCAGGCTGTCACTGTCATTAGCAAGCTATTAACAAGGCTTTCACTGTCATTAACAAGCCTGTAACAATGCATTCACGGTCATTAACAAACCATTAACAAGCCTTTCACTGTCATTAAAAAGCCATTAGCAATGCTTTCACTGTCATTAGCAAGCTACTAATAAGGCTTTCACTGTCATTAACAAGACACGAACAAGGCTTCCACTGTCTTTAAGAAGCTATTAATAAAGCTTTCATTGTCATTAACAAACCATTAACAAGCCTTTCACTGTCATTAACAAGCCACTAGCAAGGCTTTGACTGTCAGTCACAAGCTATTAATAAGGCTTTCACTGTCATTAACAAGCCACTAACAAGGCCTCCACTGTCATTAAGAAGCTATTAATAAAGCTTTCATTGTCATTAACAAACCATTAACATGGCTTTCACTGTCATTAACAAACCATTAACAAGGCTTTCAATTTCATTAACAAACCATTAACAAGGTTTTTAATGTCATTAACAAATCTTTAATAAGGATTTTGCGGTCATTAACAAACCATTAACAACCTTTCACTGTCATTAAAAAATCATTAACAAGGCTTTCACTTTCATTAACCATCATTAACAAGGCTTTCACTGTCATTAACAAAGCATTAACAAGGCTTTCATGTCAATAACAAAACATTAACAAGGCTTTCACTGTCATTAACAAACCATTAGCAAGGCTTTCACTGTCATTAACAAAACATTAACAAGGCTTTCACTGTTATTAACAAACCATTAACAAGGCTTTCACTGTTATTAACAAACCATTAACAAGGCTTTCACTGTCATTGACAAAACATTAACAAGGCTTTCACTGTCATTAACAAGGTATTAACAATGCTTTCATTGTCAGTAACAAACCACTAACTAGGTTTCACTGTCCTTAACACACTATTAACAAGGCTTTCACTGTCATTAACAAAACATTAACAAGGCTTTCACTGTCATTAACAAGGTATGAACAAGGCTTTCAGTGTCATTGACAAACCATTAACAGTGCATTCACTATCATTAAGAAACCACTAACAAGGCTTTCACTGTCATTAGCAGATCATTAATAAGGCTTTCACTGTCATTAACAAACCATTAACAAGGCTTTCACTGTCATTAACAAACCATTAACAAGGCTTTCACTGTCATTAACAAATCATTAGCAAGGCTTTCACTGTCATTAACAATACATTAACAAGGGTTTCATTGTCATTAACAAGCTATTAGCACGGCTTTGATTGTCATTAACAAACCATTAACAAGGCTTTCACTGTTATTAACATTCTATTAACAAAGCTTTCACTGTCATTAACAAGGCTTTCATTGTCATTAACAAGCTATTAACAAGGCTTTCACTGTTATTAATAAACCATTAACAAGGCTTTCACTGTCATTAACAAGCCATTAAGAATTCTTTCACTGTCATTAACAAACCATTAACCAGGCTTTCACTGTCATAAACATGTTATTAACAAGGCTTTCACTGTCATTATCAAGCCAGTAACGAGGCATTCATGGTCATTAACAAACCATTAACAGGGCTTTCATTGTCATTAACAAGCTACTAACAAGGCTTTCACTGTTATTAACAAATCATTAACAAGGCTTTCCCTGTCATTAACAAGCTATTAACAAGGCTTTCACTGTCATTAGCAAACCATTAACAAGGCTTTCACTGTCATTTGCAAAACATTAACAAGGCTTTCCCTGTCATTAACAAACCATTAACAAGGCTTTCACTGTCATTAACAAATCATTAGCAAGGCTTTCACTGTCATTAACAAACCATTAACAAGGCTTTCACTGTCATTAACAAAACATTAACAAGGCTTTCACTGTCATTAACAAGGTATTAACAATGCTTTCATTGTCAGTAACAAACCACTAACTAGGCTTTCACTGTCCTTAACACACTATTAACAAGGCTTTCACTGTCATTAACAAAACATTAACAAGGCTTTCACTGTCATTAACAAGGTATTAACAAGGCTTTCAGTGTCATTGACAAACCATTAACAGTGCTTTCACTATCATTAAGAAACCACTAACAAGGCTTTCACTGTCATTAACAGATCATTAATAAGGCTTTCACTGTCATTAACAAACCATTAACAAGGCTTTCACTGTCATTAACAAACCATTAACAAGCCTTTCACTGTCATTAACAAGCCACTAACAAGGCTTCCAGTGTCATTAAGAAGCTATTAACAATGCTTTCATTGTCATTAACAACTCATTAATAAGGCTTTCACTGTCATTAACAAACCATTTACAAGGCTTTCACTGTTATTAACAAATTATTAACAAGGCTTTCACTGTCATTAACAAATCATTAATAAGGCATACACTGTTATTAACAATCTATTAACAAGGCTTTCACTGTCATTAACAAGCCATTAAGATGACTTTCAGTTTCATTAACAAACCATTAACCAGGCTTTCACTGTCATTAACAAAACATTAACAAGGGTTTCATTGTCATTAACAAGCTATTAACAAGGCTTTCACTGTCATGAACAAACCATTAACAAGGCTTTCATTGTGATTAACAAGCTATTAACATAGATTTCACTGTCAATAACAAACCATTAACAAGGCTTTCACTGTCATCAACAAAGCATTAACAAGGCTTTCACTGTTATTAATAAACCATTAACAAGGCTTTCACTGTCATTAACAAGCCATTAAGAAGGCTTTCACTGTCATTAACAAAGCATTAACCAGGCTGTCACTGTCATTAGCAAGCTATTAACAAGGCTTTCACTGTCATTAACAAGCCTGTAACAATGCATTCACGGTCATTAACAAACCATTAACAAGCCTTTCACTGTCATTAAAAAGCCATTAGCAATGCTTTCACTGTCATTAACAAGCTACTAATAAGGCTTTCACTGTCATTAACAAGACACGAACAAGGCTTCCACTGTCTTTAAGAAGCTATTAATAAAGCTTTCATTGTCATTAACAAACCATTAACAAGCCTTTCACTGTCATTAACAAGCCACTAGCAAGGCTTTGACTGTCAGTCACAAGCTATTAATAAGGCTTTCACTGTCATTAACAAGCCACTAACAAGGCCTCCACTGTCATTAAGAAGCTATTAATAAAGCTTTCATTGTCATTAACAAACCATTAACATGGCTTTCACTGTCATTAACAAACCATTAACAAGGCTTTCAATTTCATTAACAAACCATTAACAAGGTTTTTAATGTCATTAACAAATCTTTAATAAGGATTTTGCGGTCATTAACAAACCATTAACAACCTTTCACTGTCATTAAAAAATCATTAACAAGGCTTTCACTTTCATTAACCATCATTAACAAGGCTTTCACTGTCATTAACAAAGCATTAACAAGGCTTTCATGTCAATAACAAAACATTAACAAGGCTTTCACTGTCATTAACAAACCATTAGCAAGGCTTTCACTGTCATTAACAAAACATTAACAAGGCTTTCACTGTTATTAACAAACCATTAACAAGGCTTTCACTGTTATTAACAAGCCATTAACAAGGCTTTCACTGTCATTAGCAAACCATTAACAAGGCTTTCACTGTCATTTACAAAACATTAACAAGGCTTTCCCTGTCATTAACAAACCATTAACAAGGCTTTCACTGTCATTAACAAGCCATTAAGAATTCTTTCACTGTCATTAACAAACCATTAACCAGGCTTTCACTGTCATAAACATGTTATTAACAAGGCTTTCACTGTCATTATCAAGCCAGTAACGAGGCATTCATGGTCATTAACAAACCATTAACAGGGCTTTCATTGTCATTAACAAGCTACTAACAAGGCTTTCACTGTTATTAACAAATCATTAACAAGGCTTTCCCTGTCATTAACAAACCGTTAACCAGGCTGTCACTGTCATTAACCAGCTATTAACAAGGCTTTCACTGTCAGTAACAAGCTATTAACAAGGCTTTCACTGTTATTAACAAAACATTATCAAGGCTTTCACTGTCATTTACAAGCTATTAACAAGGCTTTCACTGTCATTAACAGACCATGAACAAGGCTTTCATTGTCATTAACAAGCCACTAACAAGGCTTTCACTGTCATTAACAGACCATTAATAAGGCTTTCTCTGTCATTTTCAAACCATCAACAAGGCTTTCACTGTCATTAACAAAACATTAACAAGGCTTTCACTGTCATTAACAAACCATTAAGAAGGCTTTCACTGTCATTAACAAGCTATTAACAGGGCGTTCACTGTCATTAACAAACCATTAACAAGCCTTTCACTGTCATTAACAAACCATTAACAAGCCTTTCACTGTCATTAACAAGCCACTAACAAGGCTTCCATTGTCATTAAGAAGCTATTAACAATGCTTTCATTGTCATTAACAACTCATTAATAAGACTTTCACTGTCATTAGCAAACCATTTACAAGGCTTTCACTGTTATTAACAAATTATTAACAAGGCTTTCACTGTCATTAACAAATCATTAATAAGGCATACACTGTTATTAACAATCTATTAACAAGGCTTTCACTGTCATTAACAAGGCATTAAGATGACTTTCAGTTTCATTAACAAACCATTAACCTGGCTTTCACTGTCATTAACAAAACATTAACAAGGGTTTCACTGTCATTAACAAGCTATTAACAAGGCTTTCACTGTCATGAACAAACCATTAACAAGGCTTTCATTGTGATTAACAAGCTATTAACATAGATTTCACTGTCAATAACAAACCATTAACAAGGCTTTCACTGTCATCAACAAAGCATTAACAAGGCTTTCACTGTTATTAATAAACCATTAACAAGGCTTTCACTGTCATTAACAAGCCATTAAGAAGGCTTTCACTGTCATTAACAAAGCATTACCCAGGCTGTCACTGTCATTAGCAAGCTATTAACAAGGCTTTCACTGTCATTAACAAGCCTGTAACAATGCATTCACGGTCATTAACAAACCATTAACAAGCCTTTCACTGTCATTAAAAAGCCATTAGCAATGCTTTCACTGTCATTAACAAGCTACTAATAAGGCTTTCACTGTCATTAACAAGCCACGAACAAGGCTTCCACTGTCTTTAAGAAGCTATTAATAAAGCTTTCATTGTCATTAACAAACCATTAACATGGCTTTCACTGTCATTAACAAACCATTAACAAGGCTTTCAATTTCATTAACAAACCATTAACAAGGTTTTTAATGTCATTAACAAATCTTTAATAAGGATTTTGCGGTCATTAACAAACCATTAACAACCTTTCACTGTCATTAAAAAATCATTAACAAGGCTTTCACTTTCATTAACCATCATTAACAAGGCTTTCACTGTCATTAACAAAGCATTAACAAGGCTTTCATGTCGATAACAAAACATTAACAAGGCTTTCACTGTCATTAACAAACCATTAGCAAGGCTTTCACTGTCATTAACAAAACATTAACAAGGCTTTCACTGTTATTAACAAACCATTAACAAGGCTTTCACTGTTATTAACAAGCTATTAACAAGGCTTTCACTGTCATTAGCAAACCATTAACAAGGCTTTCACTGTCATTTACAAAACATTAATAAGGCTTTCCCTGTCATTAACAAACCATTAACAAGGCTTTCACTGTCATTAACAAATCATTAGCAAGGCTTTCACTGTCATTAACAAACCATTAACAAGGCTTTCACTGTCATTAACAAAACATTAACAATGCTTTCACTGTCATTAACAAGGTATTAACAATGCTTTCATTGTCAGTAACAAACCACTAACTAGGCTTTCACTGTCCTTAACACACTATTAACAAGGCTTTCACTGTCATTAACAAAACATTAACAAGGCTTTCACTGTCATTAACAAGGTATTAACAAGGCTTTCAGTGTCATTGACAAACCATTAACAGTGCTTTCACTATCATTAAGGAACCACTAACAAGGCTTTCACTGTCATTAACAGATCATTAATAAGGCTTTCACTGTCATTAACAAACCATTAACAAGGCTTTCACTGTCATTAACAAACCATTAACAAGCCTTTCACTGTCATTAACAAGCCACTAACAAGGCTTCCAGTGTCATTAAGAAGCTATTAACAATGCTTTCATTGTCATTAACAACTCATTAATAAGGCTATCACTGTCATTAACAAACCATTTACAAGGCTTTCACTGTTATTAACAAATTATTAACAAGGCTTTCACTGTCATTAACAAATCATTAATAAGGCTTTCCCTGTCATTAACAAACCATTAACAAGGCTTTCACTGTCATTAACAAATCATTAGCAAGGCTTTCACTGTCATTAACAAACCATTAACAAGGCTTTCACTGTCATTAACAAAACATTAACAAGTCTTTCACTGTCATTAACAAGGTATTAACAATGCTTTCATTGTCAGTAACAAACCACTAACTAGGCTTTCACTGTCCTTAACACACTATTAACAAGGCTTTCACTGTCATTAACAAAACATTAACAAGGCTTTCACTGTCATTAACAAGGTATTAACAAGGCGTTCAGTGTCATTGACAAACCATTAACAGTGCTTTCACTATCATTAAGAAACCACTAACAAGGCTTTCACTGTCATTAGCAGATCATTAATAAGGCTTTCACTGTCATTAACAAACCATTAACAAGGCTTTCACTGTCATTAACAAACCATTAACTAGTCTTTCACTGTCATTAACAAACCATTAACAAGGCTTTCACTGTCATTAACAAATCATTAGCAAGGCTTTCACTGTCATTAACAATACATTAACAAGGGTTTCATTGTCATTAACAAGCTATTAGCACGGCTTTGATTGTCATTAACAAACCATTAACAAGGCTTTCACTGTTGTTAACATTCTATTAACAAAGCTTTCACTGTCATTAACAAGGCTTTCATTGTCATTAACAAGCTATTAACAAGGCTTTCACTGTTATTAATAAACCATTAACAAGGCTTTCACTGTCATTAACAAGCCATTAAGAATTCTTTCACTGTCATTAACAAACCATTAACAAGCCTTTCACTGTCATTAACAAACCATTAGCAAGGCTTTCACTGTCATTAACAAGCCATTAGCAAGGCTTTGACTGTCATTAACAACTAGTAATAAGGCTTTCACTGTCTTTAACAAGCCACTAACAAGGCTTCCACTGTCATTAACAAGCTATTAATAAAGCTTCCATTGTCAGTAACAAATCATTAAAAAAGATTTCACTGTCATTAACAAACCATTAACAAGGCTTTCAATTTCATTAACAAATCATTAACAAGGTTTTTATTGTCATTAACAAACCATTAATAAGGCTTTCGCTGTCATTAACCGACCATTAATAAGGCTTTCCCTGTCATTAACAAAGCATTAACAAGGCTTTCACTGTCATTATCAAACCATTAATAAGGCGTTCACTGTCATTAACAAACCATTAGCAAGGCTTTCACTGTCATTAACAAGCCATTAAGAAGGCTTTCAGTGTCATTAACAAACCATTAACCAGGCTTTCACTGTCATTAACAAAACATTAACAAGGGTTTCACTGTCATTAACAAGTTATTCACAAGGCTTTCACTGTCATGAACAAACCATTAACAAGGCTCTCATTGCCATTAACAAGCTATTAACAAGGCTTTCACTGTCAATAACAAACCATTAACAAGGCTTTCGCTGTCATTAACAGACCACTAATAAGGCTTTCCCTGTCATGAACAAAACATTAACAAGGCTTTCATTGTCATTAACAAGCTATTAACAAGGCTTTCATTGTCATTAAACAATTATCAAGGATTTCACTGTTATTAACAATCTATTAACAAGGTTTTCACTGTCATGAACAAATGATTAACATGGATTTCACTGTCATTAACAAGCCAGTAACAATGCATTCACGGTCATTAACAAACCATTAACAAGGCTTTCACTGTCCTTAACAAGCCATTAACAAGGCTTTCACTGTCATGAACAAACCATTAACAAGGCTTTCATTGTCATTAACAAGCTATTTACAAGGCTTTCACTGTCAATAACAAACCATTAACAAGGCTTTCACTGTCATTAACAGACCACTAATAAGGCTTTCCCTGTCATTAACAAAGCATTAACAAGGCTTTCACTGTCATTATCAAACCATTAAAAAGGCGTTCACTGTCATTAACAAATCATTAGCAAGGCTTTCAGTGCCATGAACAAGCTATTAACAATGCTTTCGTTGTCATTAAAAAATCTTTAACAAGGCATTCACTGTCAATAACATATCATTACAAGACTTTCACTGTCCTTAATAAACCATTAACAAGGCTTTCACTGTCATTAACAAAACATTAACAAGGCTTTCACTGTTATTAACAAACCATTATCAAGGCTTTCACTGTTATTAACAAGCTATTAACAAGGCTTTCACTGTCATTAACAAACCATTAACAAGGCTTTCACTGTCATTTACAAAACATTAACAAGGCTTTCCCTGTCATTAACAAACCATTAACAAGGCTTTCACTGTCATTAACAAGCCATTAAGAATTCTTTCACTGTCATTAACAAACCATTAACCAGGCTTTCACTGTCATAAACATGTTATTAACAAGGCTTTCACTGTCATTATCAAGCCAGTAACGAGGCATTCATGGTCATTAACAAACCATTAACAGGGCTTTCATTGTCATTAACAAGCTACTAACAAGGCTTTCACTGTTATTAACAAATCATTAACAAGGCTTTCCCTGTCATTAACAAACCGTTAACCAGGCTGTCACTGTCATTAACCAGCTATTAACAAGGCTTTCACTGTCAGTAACAAGCTATTAACAAGGCTTTCACTGTTATTAACAAAACATTATCAAGGCTTTCACTGTCATTTACAAGCTATTAACAAGGCTTTCACTGTCATTAACAGACCATGAACAAGGCTTTCATTGTCATTAACAAGCCACTAACAAGGCTTTCACTGTCATTAACAGACCATTAATAAGGCTTTCTCTGTCATTTTCAAACCATCAACAAGGCTTTCACTGTCATTAACAAAACATTAACAAGGCTTTCACTGTCATTAACAAACCATTAAGAAGGCTTTCACTGTCATTAACAAGCTATTAACAGGGCGTTCACTGTCATTAACAAACCATTAACAAGCCTTTCACTGTCATTAACAAACCATTAACAAGCCTTTCACTGTCATTAACAAGCCACTAACAAGGCTTCCATTGTCATTAAGAAGCTATTAACAATGCTTTCATTGTCATTAACAACTCATTAATAAGACTTTCACTGTCATTAACAAACCATTTACAAGGCTTTCACTGTTATTAACAAATTATTAACAAGGCTTTCACTGTCATTAACAAATCATTAATAAGGCATACACTGTTATTAACAATCTATTAACAAGGCTTTCACTGTCATTAACAAGGCATTAAGATGACTTTCAGTTTCATTAACAAACCATTAACCTGGCTTTCACTGTCATTAACAAAACATTAACAAGGGTTTCACTGTCATTAACAAGCTATTAACAAGGCTTTCACTGTCATGAACAAACCATTAACAAGGCTTTCATTGTGATTAACAAGCTATTAACATAGATTTCACTGTCAATAACAAACCATTAACAAGGCTTTCACTGTCATCAACAAAGCATTAACAAGGCTTTCACTGTTATTAATAAACCATTAACAAGGCTTTCACTGTCATTAACAAGCCATTAAGAAGGCTTTCACTGTCATTAACAAAGCATTACCCAGGCTGTCACTGTCATTAGCAAGCTATTAACAAGGCTTTCACTGTCATTAACAAGCCTGTAACAATGCATTCACGGTCATTAACAAACCATTAACAAGCCTTTCACTGTCATTAAAAAGCCATTAGCAATGCTTTCACTGTCATTAACAAGCTACTAATAAGGCTTTCACTGTCATTAACAAGCCACGAACAAGGCTTCCACTGTCTTTAAGAAGCTATTAATAAAGCTTTCATTGTCATTAACAAACCATTAACATGGCTTTCACTGTCATTAACAAACCATTAACAAGGCTTTCAATTTCATTAACAAACCATTAACAAGGTTTTTAATGTCATTAACAAATCTTTAATAAGGATTTTGCGGTCATTAACAAACCATTAACAACCTTTCACTGTCATTAAAAAATCATTAACAAGGCTTTCACTTTCATTAACCATCATTAACAAGGCTTTCACTGTCATTAACAAAGCATTAACAAGGCTTTCATGTCGATAACAAAACATTAACAAGGCTTTCACTGTCATTAACAAACCATTAGCAAGGCTTTCACTGTCATTAACAAAACATTAACAAGGCTTTCAATGTTATTAACAAACCATTAACAAGGCTTTCACTGTTATTAACAAGCTATTAACAAGGCTTTCACTGTCATTAGCAAACCATTAACAAGGCTTTCACTGTCATTTACAAAACATTAATAAGGCTTTCCCTGTCATTAACAAACCATTAACAAGGCTTTCACTGTCATTAACAAATCATTAGCAAGGCTTTCACTGTCATTAACAAACCATTAACAAGGCTTTCACTGTCATTAACAAAACATTAACAATGCTTTCACTGTCATTAACAAGGTATTAACAATGCTTTCATTGTCAGTAACAAACCACTAACTAGGCTTTCACTGTCCTTAACACACTATTAACAAGGCTTTCACTGTCATTAACAAAACATTAACAAGGCTTTCACTGTCATTAACAAGGTATTAACAAGGCTTTCAGTGTCATTGACAAACCATTAACAGTGCTTTCACTATCATTAAGGAACCACTAACAAGGCTTTCACTGTCATTAACAGATCATTAATAAGGCTTTCACTGTCATTAACAAACCATTAACAAGGCTTTCACTGTCATTAACAAACCATTAACAAGCCTTTCACTGTCATTAACAAGCCACTAACAAGGCTTCCAGTGTCATTAAGAAGCTATTAACAATGCTTTCATTGTCATTAACAACTCATTAATAAGGCTATCACTGTCATTAACAAAGCATTTACAAGGCTTTCACTGTTATTAACAAATTATTAACAAGGCTTTCACTGTCATTAACAAATCATTAATAAGGCTTTCCCTGTCATTAACAAACCATTAACAAGGCTTTCACTGTCATTAACAAATCATTAGCAAGGCTTTCACTGTCATTAACAAACCATTAACAAGGCTTTCACTGTCATTAACAAAACATTAACAAGTCTTTCACTGTCATTAACAAGGTATTAACAATGCTTTCATTGTCAGTAACAAACCACTAACTAGGCTTTCACTGTCCTTAACACACTATTAACAAGGCTTTCACTGTCATTAACAAAACATTAACAAGGCTTTCACTGTCATTAACAAGGTATTAACAAGGCGTTCAGTGTCATTGACAAACCATTAACAGTGCTTTCACTATCATTAAGAAACCACTAACAAGGCTTTCACTGTCATTAGCAGATCATTAATAAGGCTTTCACTGTCATTAACAAACCATTAACAAGGCTTTCACTGTCATTAACAAACCATTAACTAGTCTTTCACTGTCATTAACAAACCATTAACAAGGCTTTCACTGTCATTAACAAATCATTAGCAAGGCTTTCACTGTCATTAACAATACATTAACAAGGGTTTCATTGTCATTAACAAGCTATTAGCACGGCTTTGATTGTCATTAACAAACCATTAACAAGGCGTTCACTGTTGTTAACATTCTATTAACAAAGCTTTCACTGTCATTAACAAGGCTTTCATTGTCATTAACAAGCTATTAACAAGGCTTTCACTGTTATTAATAAACCATTAACAAGGCTTTCACTGTCATTAACAAGCCATTAAGAATTCTTTCACTGTCATTAACAAACCATTAACAAGCCTTTCACTGTCATTAACAAACCATTAGCAAGGCTTTCACTGTCATTAACAAGCCATTAGCAAGGCTTTGACTGTCATTAACAACTAGTAATAAGGCTTTCACTGTCTTTAACAAGCCACTAACAAGGCTTCCACTGTCATTAACAAGCTATTAATAAAGCTTCCATTGTCAGTAACAAATCATTAAAAAAGATTTCACTGTCATTAACAAACCATTAACAAGGCTTTCAATTTCATTAACAAATCATTAACAAGGTTTTTATTGTCATTAACAAACCATTAATAAGGCTTTCGCTGTCATTAACCGACCATTAATAAGGCTTTCCCTGTCATTAACAAAGCATTAACAAGGCTTTCACTGTCATTATCAAACCATTAATAAGGCGTTCACTGTCATTAACAAACCATTAGCAAGGCTTTCACTGCCATTAACAAGCCATTAAGAAGGCTTTCAGTGTCATTAACAAACCATTAACCAGGCTTTCACTGTCATTAACAAAACATTAACAAGGGTTTCACTGTCATTAACAAGTTATTCACAAGGCTTTCACTGTCATGAACAAACCATTAACAAGGCTCTCATTGCCATTAACAAGCTATTAACAAGGCTTTCACTGTCAATAACAAACCATTAACAAGGCTTTCGCTGTCATTAACAGACCACTAATAAGGCTTTCCCTGTCATGAACAAAACATTAACAAGGCTTTCATTGTCATTAACAAGCTATTAACAAGGCTTTCATTGTCATTAAACAATTATCAAGGATTTCACTGTTATTAACAATCTATTAACAAGGTTTTCACTGTCATGAACAAATGATTAACATGGATTTCACTGTCATTAACAAGCCAGTAACAATGCATTCACGGTCATTAACAAACCATTAACAAGGCTTTCACTGTCCTTAACAAGCCATTAACAAGGCTTTCACTGTCATGAACAAACCATTAACAAGGCTTTCATTGTCATTAACAAGCTATTTACAAGGCTTTCACTGTCAATAACAAACCATTAACAAGGCTTTCACTGTCATTAACAGACCACTAATAAGGCTTTCCCTGTCATTAACAAAGCATTAACAAGGCTTTCACTGTCATTATCAAACCATTAAAAAGGCGTTCACTGTCATTAACAAATCATTAGCAAGGCTTTCAGTGCCATGAACAAGCTATTAACAATGCTTTCGTTGTCATTAAAAAATCTTTAACAAGGCATTCACTGTCAATAACATATCATTACAAGACTTTCACTGTCCTTAATAAACCATTAACAAGGCTTTCACTGTCATTAACAAAACATTAACAAGGCTTTCACTGTTATTAACAAACCATTATCAAGGCTTTCACTGTTATTAACAAGCTATTAACAAGGCTTTCACTGTCATTAACAAACCATTAACAAGGCTTTCACTGTCATTTACAAAACATTAACAAGGCTTTCACTGTCAGTAACAAGCTATTAACAATGCTTTCGTTGTCAATAACAAACCACTAACAAGGATTTCACTGTCATTAACAGACCATTAATAAGGCTTTCACTGTCATTAAAATACCATTAACAAGGCTTTCCCTGTCATTAACAAATCATTAACAAGGCTTTCACTGTCCTTAACAAACCATTACCAAGGCTTTCACTGTCATTAACGGACCATTAACAAGGCTTTCATTGTCATTAACAAACCATTAACAAGGCTTTCACTGTCATTAACATACCATTAACAAGGCTTTCACTGTCATTAACAAACCATTAGCAAGGCTTTCACTGTCATTAACAAAACATTAACAAGGCTTTCACTGTCATTAACAAGCCATTAACAATGCTTTCAGTGTCATTAACAAACCACTAACAAGGCATTCACGGTCATTAACAAACCATTATCAAGGCTTTCAATGTCGATAACAAAACATTAACAAGGCTTTCACTCTCATTAACAAACTATTAAATGCTTTCAGTGTCATTAACAAACCATTAACAAGGCTTTCACTGTCCTTAACAAGCCATTAACAAGGCTTTCACTGTCATTAACGGACCATTAACAAGGCTTTCATTGTCATTACCAAACCATTAACAAGGCTTTCACTGTCATTAACAAACCATTAACCAGGCTTTCACTGTCATTAACAAAATATTAACAGGGGTTTCACTGTCATTAACAAGTTATTCACAAGGCTTTCACTGTCATGAACAAACCATTAACAAGGCTTTCATTGTCATTAACAAGCTATTTCCAAGGCTTTCACTGTCATGAACAAACCATTAACAAGGCTTTCACTGTCATTAACAGACCACTAATAAGGCTTTCCCTGTCATTAACAAAGCATTAACAAGGCTTTCACTGTCATTACAAAACCATTAACAAGGCTTTCACTGTCATTAACAGACGATTAAAGGACTTTCACTGTCATTAAAAAACCATTAACAAGACTTTCACTGTCATTAACGAATCATTAACAAGACTTTCACTGTCATTAACGAATCATTAACAAGACTTTCACTGTCATTAACGAATCATTAACAAGGCTTTCACTGTCATTAACAAACCATTAGCAACGCTTTCACTGTCATTAACAAAAGATTAACAAGGCTTTCACTGTCATTAACAAGCTATTAACAATGCTTTCAGTGTCATTAACAAACCACTAACAATGCATTCACCGTCATTATCAAACTATTAACAAGGATTTCACTGTCATTAACAAGCTATTAACAAGGCTTTCACTGCCATTAACAAACCATTAACAAGGCTTTTACTGTCATTAACACGCTATTAACAATGCTTTCAATGTCATTAACAAACCATTAACAAGGCTTTCACTGTTAACAATCTATTAACAAGGCTTTCACTGTCATTAACAAGCCATTAAGAAGGCTTTCAGTGTCATTAACAAACCATTTAACAGGCTTTCACTGTCATTAACAAGCTATTAACAATGCTTTCAGTGTCATTAACAAACAACTAACAATGCATTCACGGTCATTATCAAACTATTAACAAGGGGTTCACTGTCATTAACAAGCTATTAACAAGGCTTTCACTCTCATGAACAAACCATTAACAAAGCTTTCATTGTCATTAACAAGCTATTAACAAGGCTTTCATTGTCATTAAACAATTATCAAGGATTTCACTGTTATTAACAATCTATTAACCAGGCTTTCACTGTCAATAACAAACCATTAATAAGGCTTTCACTGTCGTTAACAAATCATTAACATGGCTTTCACTGTCATTACAAGCCAGTAACCATGCATTCACGGTCATTAACAAACCATTAACAAGGCTTTCACTGTCATTAACAAGCTATTAACAGGGCTTTCACTGTCATTAACAAACCAATAACAAGCCTTTCACTGTCATTAACAAGCCATTAGCAAGGCTTTCATTGTCATTAACAAACTATTAATAAGGCTTTCACTGTCATTAACAAGCCACTAACAAGGCTTCCACTGTCATTACGAAGCTATTAATAAAGCTTTCGTTGTCATTAACAAACCATTAAAAAGCCTTTCACTGTCATTAACAAACCATTAATAAGGGTTTCACTGTCATTAACAAACCATTAACCAGGCTTTCACTGTCATTAGCAGGCTATTAACAGGGCTTTCACTGTCATTAAGAAACCAATAACACGCATTTCACGGTCATTAACAAGCCATTAGCAAGGCTTTCACTGTCATTAACAAGCTATTAATAAGGCTTTCACTATCATTAAAAAGCCACTAACAAGGCTTCCACTATCATTAAGAAGCTATTAATAAAGCTATCATTGTCATTAACAAACCATTAACAAGCCTTTCACTGTCATTAACAAACCATTAACAAGGCTTTCACTGTCATTAACAAGCCATTAGCAAGGCTTTGACTGTCATTAACAACTAGTAATAAAGCTTTCACTGTCATTAACAAGCCACTAACAAGGCTTCCACTGTCATTAAGAAGCTATTAATAAAGCTTCCATTGTCATTAACAAATCATTAAAAAAGATTTCACTGTCATTAACAAATAATTAACAAGGTTTTTATTGTCATTAACAAACCATTAATAAGGCTTTCACTGTCATTAACAGACCATTAATAAGGCATTCACAGTCATTAACAAACCATTAGCAAGGCTTTCAGTGCCATGAACAAGCTATTAACAATGCTTTCGTTGTCATTAAAAAATCTTTAACAAGGCATTCACTGTCAATAACAAATCATTAACAAGACTTTCACTGTCCTTAATAAACCATTAACAAGGCTTTCACTGTCATTAACAAACCATTAACAAGGCATTCACTGTTATTAACAATCTACTAACAAGGCTTTCACTGTCATTAAGAAGCCATTAAGAAGGCTTTCAGTGTCATTAACAAACCATTAACCAGTCTTTCACTGTCATTAACAAAACATTAACAAGGGTTTCACTGTCATTAACAAGTTATTCACAAGGCTTTCACTGTCATGAACAAACCATTAACAAGGCTTTCATTGTCATTAACAAGCTATTAACAAGGCTTTTACTGTCAATAACAAACCATTAACAAGGCTTTCGCTGTCATTAACAGACCACTAATAAGGCTTTCCCTGTCATTAACAAAGCATTAACAAGGCTTTCACTGTCATTATCAAACCATTAAAAAGGCATTCACTGTCATTAACAAACCATTAGCAAGACTTTCAGTGCCATGAACAAGCTATTAATAATGCTTTCGTTGTCATTAAAATATCTTTAACAAGGCATTCACTGTCAATAACAAATCATTAACAAGACTTTCACTGTCCTTAATAAACCATTAACAAGGCTTTCACTGTCATTAACAAACCAATAACAAGGCATTCACTGTTATTAACAATCTATTAACAAGGCTTTCACTGTCATTAACAAGCCATTAAAAAGGCTTTCACTGTCCTTAATAAACCATTAACAAGGCTTCACTGTCATTAACAAAACATTAACAAGGGTTTCACTGTCATTAACAAGCAATTAACAAGGCTTTCACTGTCATGAACAAACCATTAACAAGGCTTTCATTGTCAGTAACAAGCTATTAACAATGCTTTCACTGTCAATAACAAACCACTAACAAGGTTTTCACTGACATTAACAAATTATTAACAAGGCTTTCACTGTTATTAATAAACCATTAACAAGGCTTTCACTGTCATTAACAAGCCATTAAGCAGGCTTTCACTGTCATTAGCAAGCTATTAACAATGCTTTCACTGTCATTAACAGACCATTAACAAGGATTTCATTGTCATTAACAAACCATTAACAAGGCTTTCACTGTCATTAACAAACCATTAACAAGGCTTTCACTGTCATTAACAGACCATTAACAAGGCTTTCACTGTCATTAACAAAGCTTTAACAAGGCTTTCACTGTCATTAACAAAACATTAACAAGGCTTTCACTGTCATTAACAAACCATTAACAAGGCAGTCACTGTTATTAACAATCTATTAACAAGGCTTTCACTGTCATTAACAAACCATTAACAACACTTTCACTGTCATCAGCAAATCATTAACAAGGCTTTCACTGTCATTAACAATACATTAACAAGGCTTTCACTGTCATTAACAAGCTATTAACAATGCTTTCAGTGTCATTAACAAACCACTAACAATGCATTCACCATCATTATCAAACTATTAACAAGGATTTCACTGTCATTAACAAGCTATTAACAAGGCTTTCACTGTCATTAACAAACCATTAACAAGGCTTTTACTGTCATTAACACGCTATTAACAATGCTTTCAATGTCATTAACAAACCATTAACAAGGCTTTCACTGTTAACAATCTATTAACAAGGCTTTCACTGTCATTAACAAGCCATTAAGAAGGCTTTCAGTGTCATTAACAAACCATTTAACAGGCTTTCACTGTCATTAACAAGCTATTAACAATGCTTTCAGTGTCATTAACAAACAACTAACAATGCATTCACGGTCATTATCAAACTATTAACAAGGGGTTCACTGTCATTAACAAGCTATTAACAAGGCTTTCACTCTCATGAACAAACCATTAACAAAGCTTTCATTGTCATTAACAAGCTATTAACAAGGCTTTCATTGTCATTAAACAATTATCAAGGATTTCACTGTTATTAACAATCTATTAACCAGGCTTTCAATGTCAATAACAAACCATTAATAAGGCTTTCACTGTCGTTAACAAATCATTAACATGGCTTTCACTGTCATTACAAGCCAGTAACCATGCATTCACGGTCATTAACAAACCATTAACAAGGCTTTCACTGTCATTAACAAGCTATTAACAGGGCTTTCACTGTCATTAACAAACCAATAACAAGCCTTTCACTGTCATTAACAAGCCATTAGCAAGGCTTTCATTGTCATTAACAAATTATTAATAAGGCTTTCACTGTCATTAACAAGCCACTAGCAAGGCTTCCACTGTCATTACGAAGCTATTAATAAAGCTTTCGTTGTCATTAACAAACCATTAAAAAGCCTTTCACTGTCATTAACAAACCATTAATAAGGGTTTCACTGTCATTAACAAACCATTAACCAGGCTTTCACTGTCATTAGCAGGCTATTAACAGGGCTTTCACTGTCATTAAGAAACCAATAACACGCATTTCACGGTCATTAACAAGCCATTAGCAAGGCTTTCACTGTCATTAACAAGCTATTAATAAGGCTTTCACTATCATTAAAAAGCCACTAACAAGGCTTCCACTATCATTAAGAAGCTATTAATAAAGCTATCATTGTCATTAACAAACCATTAACAAGCCTTTCACTGTCATTAACAAACCATTAACAAGGCTTTCACTGTCATTAACAAGCCATTAGCAAGGCTTTGACTGTCATTAACAACTAGTAATAAGGCTTTCACTGTCATTAACAAGCCACTAACAAGGCTTCCACTGTCATTAAGAAGCTATTAATAAAGCTTCCATTGTCATTAACAAATCATTAAAAAAGATTTCACTGTCATTAACAAACCATTAACAAGACTTTCAATTTCATTAACAAATAATTAACAAGGTTTTTATTGTCATTAACAAACCATTAATAAGGCTTTCACTGTCATTAACAGACCATTAATAAGGCATTCACAGTCATTAACAAACCATTAGCAAGGCTTTCAGTGCCATGAACAAGCTATTAACAATGCTTTCGTTGTCATTAAAAAATCTTTAACAAGGCATTCACTGTCAATAACAAATCATTAACAAGACTTTCACTGTCCTTAATAAACCATTAACAAGGCTTTCACTGTCATTAACAAACCATTAAAAAGGCATTCACTGTTATTAACAATCTACTAACAAGGCTTTCACTGTCATTAAGAAGCCATTAAGAAGGCTTTCAGTGTCATTAACAAACCATTAACCAGTCTTTCACTGTCATTAACAAAACATTAACAAGGGTTTCACTGTCATTAACAAGTTATTCACAAGGCTTTCACTGTCATGAACAAACCATTAACAAGGCTTTCATTGTCATTAACAAGCTATTAACAAGGCTTTTACTGTCAATAACAAACCATTAACAAGGCTTTCGCTGTCATTAACAGACCACTAATAAGGCTTTCCCTGTCATTAACAAAGCATTAACAAGGCTTTCACTGTCATTATCAAACCATTAAAAAGGCATTCACTGTCATTAACAAACCATTAGCAAGACTTTCAGTGCCATGAACAAGCTATTAACAATGCTTTCGTTGTCATTAAAATATCTTTAACAAGGCATTCACTGTCAATAACAAATCATTAACAAGACTTTCACTGTCCTTAATAAACCATTAACAAGGCTTTCACTGTCATTAACAAACCAATAACAAGGCATTCACTGTTATTAACAATCTATTAACAAGGCTTTCACTGTCATTAACAAGACATTATAAAGGCTTTCACTGTCCTTAATAAACCATTAACAAGGCTTCACTGTCATTAACAAAACATTAACAAGGGTTTCACTGTCATTAACAAGCAATTAACAAGGCTTTCACTGTCATGAACAAACCATTAACAAGGCTTTCATTGTCAGTAACAAGCTATTAACAATGCTTTCACTGTCAATAACAAACCACTAACAAGGTTTTCACTGACATTAACAAATCATTTACAAGGCTTTCACTGTTATTAATAAACCATTAACAAGGCTTTCACTGTCATTAACAAGCCATTAAGCAGGCTTTCACTGTCATTAACAAACCATTAACCAGGCTTTCACTGTCATTAGCAAGCTATTAACAAGGCTTTCACAGTCATTAACAAGCCTGTAAGAATGCATTCACGGTCATTAACAAACCATTAACAAGACTTTCAATGTCATTAACAAGCCATTAGCAAGGCTTTCACTGTCATTAACAAGCTATTAATAAAGCTTTCGCTGTCATTAACAGACCATTAACAAGCCTTTCACTGTCATTAACAAGCCACTAGCAAGGCTTTGACTGTCATTAACAAGCTATTAATAAGGCTTTCACTGTCATTAACAAGCCAGTACCAAGGCTTCCACTGTCATTAAGAAGCTAGTAATAAAGCTTTCATTGTCATTAACAAACCATTAACAAGCCTTTCACTGTCATTAACAAATCATTAACAAGGCTTTCAATTTCATTAACAAACCATCAACAAGGTTTTTACTGTCATTAACAAACCATTAATAAGGATTTCGCCATCATTAACAAACCATTAACAACCTTTCACTGTCATTAAAAAATCATTAACAAGTCTTTCACTATCATTAACCATCATTAACAAGGCTTTCACTGTCATTAACAAACCATTAACAAGGCTTTCACTGTCATTAATAAAACATTAACAAGGCTTTCACAGTTATTCACAAACCATTAACAAGGCTTTCACTGTTATTAGCAAGCTATTAACAAGGCTTTCACTGTCATTAACAAGATATTAACAATGCTGTCGTTGTCATAAACAAACCACTAACAAGGCTTTCACTGTCATTACAAAACCATTAACAAGGCTTTCACTGTCATTAACAAATCATTAACAACACTTTCACTGTCATTAACAAACCATTAACAAGGCTTTCACTGCCATTAACAAACCATTAACAAGGCTTTCACTGTCATTAACAGACCATTAACAAGGCTTTCATTGTCATTATCAAACCATTAACAAGGCTTTCACTGTCATTAACAAACCAATAACAAGGCTTTCACTGTCATTAACAGATCATTAACAATGCTTTCACTGTCATTAATAAACCATTAACAAGGCTTTCAGCGTCATTAACAAACCACTAACAAGGCATTCAGGGTCATTAACAAACCATTAACAAGGCTTTCACTGTTAATAACAAGCTATTAACAAGGCTTTCACTGACATTAGCAAACCATTAACAAGGCTTTCACTGTTATTAACAAAGCATTAACAAGGCTTTCACTGTAATTAACAAAGTATTAACAATGCTTTCACTGTCATTAACAGACCATTAACAAGGCTTTCATTGTCATTAACAAACCATTAACAAGGCTTTCACTGTCATTAACAAACCATTAAAAAGGCTTTCACTGTCATTAACAGACCATTAACAAGGCTTTCACTGTCATTAACAAAGCATTAACAAGGCTTTCACTGTCATTAACAAAACATTAACAAGGCTTTCACTGTCATTAACCAGCTATTAACAATGCTTTCAATGTCATTAACAAACCACTAACAAGGCATTCACGGTCATTAACAAACCATTGACAAGACTTTCACTGTCATTTACAAACTATTAACAAGGCTTTCACTGTCATTAAAAAAACTTTAACAAGGCTTTCATTGTCTTTAACAAAGCATTAACAAGGCTTTCACTGTCATTAACAAGCTATTAACAATGCTTTCGTTGTCATTAACAAGCCACTAACAAGGCTTTCATTGTCATTACAGAACATTAATAAGGCTTTCACTGTCATTAAAGAACCATTAACAAGGCTTTCCCTGTCATTAACAAATCATTAACAAGGCTTTCAGTGTCATTAACAACCCACTAACAAGGCATTCAGCGTCATTAACAAACCATTAACAAGGCTTTCACTGTCATTAACAAGCTATTAACAAGGCTTTCACTGACATTAGCAAACCATTAACAAGGCTTTCACTGTTATTAACAAAGCATTAACAAGGCTTTCACTGTAATTAACAAACCATTAACAAGGCTTTCAGTGTAATTACCAAACCATTAACAAGGCTTTCATTGTCATTAACAAGCTATTAACAAGGATTTCATTGTCATTAACAAACCATTAACAAGGCTTTCACTGTTATTAACAATCTATTAACAAGGCTTTCACTGTCATTAACAAGGCTTTCATTGTAATTAACAAGCTATTAACAAGGCTTTCACAGTCATTAACAAGCCAGTAACAATGCATTCACGGTCATTAACAAATCATTAACAAGGCTTTCACTGTCATTAACAAACCATTAACAAGGCTTTCACTGTCATTAACAAACCATTAACAAGGCTTTCACTGTCATTAACAAGCCAGTAACAATGCATTCACGGTCATTAACAAACCATTAACATGGCTTTCACTGTTATTAACAAACCATTAGCAAGGCATTCACTGTCATTAACAAACCAGTAACAAGCCTTTCACTGTCATTAACAAACCATTAACAAGGCTTTCACTGTCATTAACAAGCCAGTAACAATGCATTCACATTCGTTAACAAACCATTAACAAGGCTTTCACTGTCATTAACAAGCTATTAACAAGCCTTTCACTGTCATTAGCAAACCATTAACAAGGCTTTCACTGTTATTAACAAAGCATTAACAAGGCTTTCACTGTAATTAACAAACCATTAACAAGGCTTTCACTGTCATTAACAGACCATTAACAAGGCTTACATTGTTATTAACAAATCATTAACAAGGCTTTCACTGTCATTAACAAGCCACTAGCAAGGCTTTGACTGTCATTAACAAGCTATTAATAAGGCTTTCACTGTCATTAACAAGCCACTACCAAGGCTTCCACTGTCATTAAGAAGCTAGTAATAAAGCTTTCATTGTCATTAACAAAACATTAACAAGCCTTTCACTGTCATTAACAAACCATTAACAAGGCTTTCAATTTCATTAACAAACCATCAACAAGGTTTTTACTGTCATTAACAAACCATTAATAAGGATTTCGCCATCATTAACAAACCATTAACAACCTTTCACTGTCATTAAAAAATCATTAACAAGGCTTTCAGTGTCATTACCAAACCACTAACAAGGCTTTCTTTGTCATTAACAAGCTATTAACAAGACTTTTACTGTCATTAACAAACCATTAACAAGGCTTTCACTGTCATTAACAAGCCATGAGTAAGGCTTTCACTGTCATCAGCAAACCATTAACAAGGCTTTCACTGTTATTAACAAATCATTAACAAGGCTTTCAGTGTTGTTAACAAACCATTAACAAGGCTTTCACTGTCATTAACAATCTATTAACAATATTTTCACTGTCATTAACAAACCATTAACAAGGCTTTCACTGTTATTAACAATCTATAACAAGGCTTTCACTATCATTAACAAGCCATTAAGAAGGCTTTCAGTGTAATTACCAAACCATTAACAAGGCTTTCATTGTCATTAACAAGCTATTAACAAGGCTTTCATTGTCATTAACAAACCATTAACAAGGCTTTCACTGTTATTAACAATCTATTAACAAGGCTTTCACTGTCATTAACAAGGCTTTCATTGTAATTAACAAGCTATTAACAAGGCTTTCACGGTCATTAACAAGCCAGTAACAATGCATTCACGGTCATTAACAAATCATTAACAAGGCTTTCACTGTCATTAACAAACCATTAACAAGCCTTTCACTGTCATTAACAAACCATTAACAAGGCTTTCACTGTCATTAACAAGCCAGTAACAATGCATTCACATTCGTTAACAAACCATTAACAAGGCTTTCACTGTCATTAACAAGCTATTAACAAGCCTTTCACTGTCATTAATAAGCCATTAGCAAGGCTTTGACTGTCATTAACAAGCTAGTAATAAGGCTTTCACTGTCATTAACAAGCCACTAACAAGGCTTCCACTGTCATTAAGAAGCTATTAATAAAGCTTCCATTGTCATTAACAAACCATTAACAAGGCTTTCACTGTCATTAACAAACCATTAACAAGGCATTCACTGTCATTAACAAACCATTAACAAGGCTTTCACTGTCATTAACAAGCCAGTAACAATGCATTCACATTCGTTAACAAACCATTAACAAGGCTTTCACTGTCATTAACAAGCTATTAACAAGCCTTTCACTGTCATTAATAAGCCATTAGCAAGGCTTTGACTGTCATTAACAAGCTAGTAATAAGGCTTTCACTGTCATTAACAAGCCACTAACAAGGCTTCCACTGTCATTAAGAAGCTATTAATAAAGCTTCCATTGTCATTAACAAACCATTAACAAGGCTTTCACTGTCATTAACAAACCATTAACAAGGCATTCACTGTCATTAACAAACCATTAACAAGCCTTTCACTGTCATTAACAAACCATTAACAAGGCTTTCACTGTCATTAACAAGCCAGTAACAATGCATTCACAGTCGTTAACAAACCATGAACAAGGCTTTCACTGTCATTAACAAGCTATTAACAAGCCTTTCACTGTCATTAATAAGCCATTAGCAAGGCTTTGACTGTCATTAACAAGCTAGTAATAATGCTTTCACTGTCATTAACAAGCCACTAACAAGGCTTCCACTGTCATTAAGAAGCTATTAATAAAGCTTCCATTGTCATTAACAAACCATTAACAAGGCTTTCACTGTCATTAACAAACCATTAACAAGGCATTCACTGTCATTAACAAACCATTAACAAGGCTTTCACTGTCAATAACAAACCATTAACAAGGCTTTCACTGTCATTAACAAGCCAGTAACAATGCATTCATGGTCATTAACAAACCATTATCAAGCCTTTCACTGTCATTAACAAACCATTAACAAGGCTTTCAGTGTCATTACCAAATCACGAACAAATCATTCAGGGTCATTAACAAACCATTAACAAGGCTTTCACGGTCTTTAGCAAACCATTAACAAGGCTTTCTTTGTCATTAACAAGTTTTAACAAGGCTTTTACTGTCATTAACAAACCATTAACAAGGCTTTCACTGTCATTAACAAGCCATTAGTAAGGCTTTCACTGTCATCAGCAAACCATTAACAAGGCTTTCACTGTTATTAACAAATCATTAACAAGGCGTTCAGTGTTGTTAACAAACCATTAACAAGGCTTTCACTGTCATTAACAATCTATTAACAATATTTTCACTGTCATTAGCAAACCATTAACAAGGCTTTCACTGTAATTAAAAAACCATTAACAAGGCTTTCACTGTCATTAACAAATCATTAACAAGACTTTCACTGCCCTTAACAAACCATTAACAAGGCTTTCACTGCCATTAACAGACCATTAACAGGGCTTTCACTGTCATTAACAAACCATTAACAAGGCTTTCACTCCCATTAACAGACCATTAACAGGGCTTTCACTGTCATTAACAAACCATTAACAAGGCTTTCGCTGCCGTTAACAAACCAGTAACAAGGCTTTCAGTGTCATTAACTTCCCACTAACAAGGCATTCTGTCTCATTAACAAACCATTAACAAGGCTTTCACTGTCATTAACAAGCTATTAACAATGCTTTCACTGACATTAGCAAACCATTAACAAGGCTTTCACTGTTATTAACAAATCATTAACAAGGCTTTCACTGTAATTAACAAACCATTAACAAGGCTTTCACTGTCATTAACAGACCATTAACACGGCTTTCATTGTCATTAACAAACCATTAACAAGGCTTTCACTGTCATTAACAAACCATTAAAAGGCTTTCACTGTCATTAACTGACCATTAACAATGCTTTCACTGTCATTAACAAACCATTAACAACGCTTTCAGTGTCATTAGCAAACCACTAACAAGTCATTCAGGGTCATTAACAAACCATTAACAAGGCTTTCACTGTCATTAACAAGCTATTAACAAGGCTTTCACTGACATTAGCAAATCATTAACATGGCTTTCACTGTTATTAACAAATCATTAACAAGGCTTTCACAGTAATTAACAAACCATTAACAATGCTTTCAATGTCATTAACAGACCATTAACAAGGATTTCATTGTCATTAACAAGCTATTAACAAGGCTTTTACTGTCAATAACAAACCATTAACAAGGCTTTCGCTGTCATTAACAGACCACTAATAAGGCTTTCCCTGTCATTAACAAAGCATTAACAAGGCTTTCACTGTCATTATCAAACCATTAAAAAGGCATTCACTGTCATTAACAAACCATTAGCAAGACTTTCAGTGCCATGAACAAGCTATTAACAATGCTTTCGTTGTCATTAAAATATCTTTAACAAGGCATTCACTGTCAATAACAAATCATTAACAAGACTTTCACTGTCCTTAATAAACCATTAACAAGGCTTTCACTGTCATTAACAAACCAATAACAAGGCATTCACTGTTATTAACAATCTATTAACAAGGCTTTCACTGTCATTAACAAGCCATTAAAAAGGCTTTCACTGTCCTTAATAAACCATTAACAAGGCTTCACTGTCATTAACAAAACATTAACAAGGGTTTCACTGTCATTAACAAGCAATTAACAAGGCTTTCACTGTCATGAACAAACCATTAACAAGGCTTTCATTGTCAGTAACAAGCTATTAACAATGCTTTCACTGTCAATAACAAACCACTAACAAGGTTTTCACTGACATTAACAAATCATTAACAAGGCTTTCACTGTTATTAATAAACCATTAACAAGGCTTTCACTGTCATTAACAAGCCATTAAGCAGGCTTTCACTGTCATTAACAAACCATTAACCAGGCTTTCACTGTCATTAGCAAGCTATTAACAAGGCTTTCACAGTCATTAACAAGCCTGTAAGAATGCATTCACGGTCATTAACAAACCATTAACAAGACTTTCAATGTCATTAACAAGCCATTAGCAAGGCTTTCACTGTCATTAACAAGCTATTAATAAAGCTTTCGCTGTCATTAACAGACCATTAACAAGCCTTTCACTGTCATTAACAAGCCACTAGCAAGGCTTTGACTGTCATTAAAAAGCTATTAATAAGGCTTTCACTGTCATTAACAAGCCAGTACCAAGGCTTCCACTGTCATTAAGAAGCTAGTAATAAAGCTTTCATTGTCATTAACAAACCATTAACAAGCCTTTCACTGTCATTAACAAACCATTAACAAGGCTTTCAATTTCATTAACAAACCATCAACAAGGTTTTTACTGTCATTAACAAACCATTAATAAGGATTTCGCCATCGTTAACAAACCATTAACAACCTTTCACTGTCATTAAAAAATCATTAACAAGGCTTTCACTATCATTAACCATCATTAACAAGGCTTTCACTGTCATTAACAAACCATTAACAAGGCTTTCACTGTCATTAATAAAACATTAACAAGGCTTTCACTGTTATTCACAAACCATTAACAAGGCTTTCACTGTTATTAGCAAGCTATTAACAAGGCTTTCACTGTCATTAACAAGATATTAACAATGCTGTCGTTGTCATAAACAAACCACTAACAAGGCTTTCACTGTCATTACAAAACCATTAACAAGGCTTTCACTGTCATTAACAAATCATTAACAACACTTTCACTGTCATTAACAAACCATTAACAAGGCTTTCACTGCCATTAACAAACCATTAACAAGGCTTTCACTGTTATTAACAAATCATTAACAAGGCTTTCACTGTAATTAACAAACCATTAACAAGGCTTTCACTGTCATTAACAGACCATTAACAAGGCTTTCATTGTCATTATCAAACCATTAACAAGGCTTTCACTGTCATTAACAAACCATTAACAAGGCTTTCACTGTCATTAACAGATCATTAACAATGCTTTCACTGTCATTAATAAACCATTAACAAGGCTTTCAGCGTCATTAACAAACCACTAACAAGGCATTCAGGGTCATTAACAAACCATTAACAAGGCTTTCACTGTCAATAACAAGCTATTAACAAGGCTTTCACTGACATTAGCAAACCATTAACAAGGCTTTCACTGTTATTAACAAAGCATTAACAAGGCTTTCACTGTAATTAACAAACCATTAACAAGGCTTTCACTGTCATTAACAGACAATTAACAAGGCTTACATTGTCATTAACAAACCATTAACAAGGCTTTCACTGTCATTAACAAACCATTAACAAGGCTTTCACTGTCATTAACAGACCATTAACAAGGCTTTCACTGTCATTAACAAACCATTAACAAGGCTTTCACTGTCATTAACAAAACATTAACAAGGCTTTCACTGCCATTAACACGTTATTAACAATGCTTTCAATGTCAATAACAAATCACTAACAAGGCTTTCACTGTCATTAACAAGCTATTAACAAGGCTTTCACTGACATTAACAAATCATTAACATGGCTTTCAATGTTATTAACAAATCATTAACAAGGCTTTCACAGTAATTAACATACCATTAACAAGGCTTTCACTGTAATTAAAAAACCATTAACAAGGCTTTCACTGTCATTAACAAATCATTAACAAGACTTTCACTGTCCTTAACAAACCATTAACAAGGCTTTCACTGCCATTAACAGACCATTAACAAGGGTTTCACTGTCATTAACAAACCATTAACAAGGCTTTCGCTGCCATTAACAAATCATTAACAAGGCTTTCAGTGTCATTAACAACCCACTAACAAGGCATTCAGCGTCATTAACAAACCATTAACAAGGCTTTCACTGTCATTAACAAGCTATTAACAAGGCTTTCACTGACATTAGCAAACCATTAACAAGGCTTTCACTGTTATTAATAAATCATTAACAAGGCTTTTACTGTAATTAACAAACAATTAACAAGGCTTTCACTGTCATTAACAGACCATTAACAAGGCTTTCATTGTCATTAACAAACCATTAACAAGGCTTTCACTGTCATTAACAAACCATTAAAAGGCTTTCACTGTCATTAACAGACCATTAACAATGCTTTCACTGTCATTAACAAACCATTAACAAGGCTTTCAGTGTCGTTAACAAACCACTAACAAGTCATTCAGGGTCATTAACAAACCATTAACAAGGCTTTCACTGTCATTAACAAGCTATTAACAAGACTTTCACTGACATTAGCAAGTCATTAACATGGCTTTCACTGTTATTAACAAATCATTAACAAGGCTTTCACTGTTATTAACAAACCATTATCAAGGCTTTCACTGTTATTAACAAGCTATTAACAAGGCTTTCACTGTCATTAACAAACCATTAACAAGGCTTTCACTGTCATTTACAAAACATTAACAAGGCTTTCACTGTCAGTAACAAGCTATTAACAATGCTTTCGTTGTCAATAACAAACCACTAACAAGGATTTCACTGTCATTAACAGACCATTAATAAGGCTTTCACTGTCATTAAAATACCATTAACAAGGCTTTCCCTGTCATTAACAAATCATTAACAAGGCTTTCACTGTCCTTAACAAACCATTACCAAGGCTTTCACTGTCATTAACGGACCATTAACAAGGCTTTCATTGTCATTAACAAACCATTAACAAGGCTTTCACTGTCATTAACATACCATTAACAAGGCTTTCACTGTCATTAACAAACCATTAGCAAGGCTTTCACTGTCATTAACAAAACATTAACAAGGCTTTCACTGTCATTAACAAGCCATTAACAATGCTTTCAGTGTCATTAACAAACCACTAACAAGGCATTCACGGTCATTAACAAACCATTATCAAGGCTTTCAATGTCGATAACAAAACATTAACAAGGCTTTCACTCTCATTAACAAACTATTAAATGCTTTCAGTGTCATTAACAAACCATTAACAAGGCTTTCACTGTCCTTAACAAGCCATTAACAAGGCTTTCACTGTCATTAACGGACCATTAACAAGGCTTTCATTGTCATTACCAAACCATTAACAAGGCTTTCACTGTCATTAACAAACCATTAACCAGGCTTTCACTGTCATTAACAAAATATTAACAGGGGTTTCACTGTCATTAACAAGTTATTCACAAGGCTTTCACTGTCATGAACAAACCATTAACAAGGCTTTCATTGTCATTAACAAGCTATTTCCAAGGCTTTCACTGTCATGAACAAACCATTAACAAGGCTTTCACTGTCATTAACAGACCACTAATAAGGCTTTCCCTGTCATTAACAAAGCATTAACAAGGCTTTCACTGTCATTACAAAACCATTAACAAGGCTTTCACTGTCATTAACAGACGATTAAAGGACTTTCACTGTCATTAAAAAACCATTAACAAGACTTTCACTGTCATTAACGAATCATTAACAAGACTTTCACTGTCATTAACGAATCATTAACAAGACTTTCACTGTCATTAACGAATCATTAACAAGGCTTTCACTGTCATTAACAAACCATTAGCAACGCTTTCACTGTCATTAACAAAAGATTAACAAGGCTTTCACTGTCATTAACAAGCTATTAACAATGCTTTCAGTGTCATTAACAAACCACTAACAATGCATTCACCGTCATTATCAAACTATTAACAAGGATTTCACTGTCATTAACAAGCTATTAACAAGGCTTTCACTGCCATTAACAAACCATTAACAAGGCTTTTACTGTCATTAACACGCTATTAACAATGCTTTCAATGTCATTAACAAACCATTAACAAGGCTTTCACTGTTAACAATCTATTAACAAGGCTTTCACTGTCATTAACAAGCCATTAAGAAGGCTTTCAGTGTCATTAACAAACCATTTAACAGGCTTTCACTGTCATTAACAAGCTATTAACAATGCTTTCAGTGTCATTAACAAACAACTAACAATGCATTCACGGTCATTATCAAACTATTAACAAGGGGTTCACTGTCATTAACAAGCTATTAACAAGGCTTTCACTCTCATGAACAAACCATTAACAAAGCTTTCATTGTCATTAACAAGCTATTAACAAGGCTTTCATTGTCATTAAACAATTATCAAGGATTTCACTGTTATTAACAATCTATTAACCAGGCTTTCACTGTCAATAACAAACCATTAATAAGGCTTTCACTGTCGTTAACAAATCATTAACATGGCTTTCACTGTCATTACAAGCCAGTAACCATGCATTCACGGTCATTAACAAACCATTAACAAGGCTTTCACTGTCATTAACAAGCTATTAACAGGGCTTTCACTGTCATTAACAAACCAATAACAAGCCTTTCACTGTCATTAACAAGCCATTAGCAAGGCTTTCATTGTCATTAACAAACTATTAATAAGGCTTTCACTGTCATTAACAAGCCACTAACAAGGCTTCCACTGTCATTACGAAGCTATTAATAAAGCTTTCGTTGTCATTAACAAACCATTAAAAAGCCTTTCACTGTCATTAACAAACCATTAATAAGGGTTTCACTGTCATTAACAAACCATTAACCAGGCTTTCACTGTCATTAGCAGGCTATTAACAGGGCTTTCACTGTCATTAAGAAACCAATAACACGCATTTCACGGTCATTAACAAGCCATTAGCAAGGCTTTCACTGTCATTAACAAGCTATTAATAAGGCTTTCACTATCATTAAAAAGCCACTAACAAGGCTTCCACTATCATTAAGAAGCTATTAATAAAGCTATCATTGTCATTAACAAACCATTAACAAGCCTTTCACTGTCATTAACAAACCATTAACAAGGCTTTCACTGTCATTAACAAGCCATTAGCAAGGCTTTGACTGTCATTAACAACTAGTAATAAAGCTTTCACTGTCATTAACAAGCCACTAACAAGGCTTCCACTGTCATTAAGAAGCTATTAATAAAGCTTCCATTGTCATTAACAAATCATTAAAAAAGATTTCACTGTCATTAACAAATAATTAACAAGGTTTTTATTGTCATTAACAAACCATTAATAAGGCTTTCACTGTCATTAACAGACCATTAATAAGGCATTCACAGTCATTAACAAACCATTAGCAAGGCTTTCAGTGCCATGAACAAGCTATTAACAATGCTTTCGTTGTCATTAAAAAATCTTTAACAAGGCATTCACTGTCAATAACAAATCATTAACAAGACTTTCACTGTCCTTAATAAACCATTAACAAGGCTTTCACTGTCATTAACAAACCATTAACAAGGCATTCACTGTTATTAACAATCTACTAACAAGGCTTTCACTGTCATTAAGAAGCCATTAAGAAGGCTTTCAGTGTCATTAACAAACCATTAACCAGTCTTTCACTGTCATTAACAAAACATTAACAAGGGTTTCACTGTCATTAACAAGTTATTCACAAGGCTTTCACTGTCATGAACAAACCATTAACAAGGCTTTCATTGTCATTAACAAGCTATTAACAAGGCTTTTACTGTCAATAACAAACCATTAACAAGGCTTTCGCTGTCATTAACAGACCACTAATAAGGCTTTCCCTGTCATTAACAAAGCATTAACAAGGCTTTCACTGTCATTATCAAACCATTAAAAAGGCATTCACTGTCATTAACAAACCATTAGCAAGACTTTCAGTGCCATGAACAAGCTATTAATAATGCTTTCGTTGTCATTAAAATATCTTTAACAAGGCATTCACTGTCAATAACAAATCATTAACAAGACTTTCACTGTCCTTAATAAACCATTAACAAGGCTTTCACTGTCATTAACAAACCAATAACAAGGCATTCACTGTTATTAACAATCTATTAACAAGGCTTTCACTGTCATTAACAAGCCATTAAAAAGGCTTTCACTGTCCTTAATAAACCATTAACAAGGCTTCACTGTCATTAACAAAACATTAACAAGGGTTTCACTGTCATTAACAAGCAATTAACAAGGCTTTCACTGTCATGAACAAACCATTAACAAGGCTTTCATTGTCAGTAACAAGCTATTAACAATGCTTTCACTGTCAATAACAAACCACTAACAAGGTTTTCACTGACATTAACAAATTATTAACAAGGCTTTCACTGTTATTAATAAACCATTAACAAGGCTTTCACTGTCATTAACAAGCCATTAAGCAGGCTTTCACTGTCATTAGCAAGCTATTAACAATGCTTTCACTGTCATTAACAGACCATTAACAAGGATTTCATTGTCATTAACAAACCATTAACAAGGCTTTCACTGTCATTAACAAACCATTAACAAGGCTTTCACTGTCATTAACAGACCATTAACAAGGCTTTCACTGTCATTAACAAAGCTTTAACAAGGCTTTCACTGTCATTAACAAAACATTAACAAGGCTTTCACTGTCATTAACAAACCATTAACAAGGCAGTCACTGTTATTAACAATCTATTAACAAGGCTTTCACTGTCATTAACAAACCATTAACAACACTTTCACTGTCATCAGCAAATCATTAACAAGGCTTTCACTGTCATTAACAATACATTAACAAGGCTTTCACTGTCATTAACAAGCTATTAACAATGCTTTCAGTGTCATTAACAAACCACTAACAATGCATTCACCATCATTATCAAACTATTAACAAGGATTTCACTGTCATTAACAAGCTATTAACAAGGCTTTCACTGTCATTAACAAACCATTAACAAGGCTTTTACTGTCATTAACACGCTATTAACAATGCTTTCAATGTCATTAACAAACCATTAACAAGGCTTTCACTGTTAACAATCTATTAACAAGGCTTTCACTGTCATTAACAAGCCATTAAGAAGGCTTTCAGTGTCATTAACAAACCATTTAACAGGCTTTCACTGTCATTAACAAGCTATTAACAATGCTTTCAGTGTCATTAACAAACAACTAACAATGCATTCACGGTCATTATCAAACTATTAACAAGGGGTTCACTGTCATTAACAAGCTATTAACAAGGCTTTCACTCTCATGAACAAACCATTAACAAAGCTTTCATTGTCATTAACAAGCTATTAACAAGGCTTTCATTGTCATTAAACAATTATCAAGGATTTCACTGTTATTAACAATCTATTAACCAGGCTTTCAATGTCAATAACAAACCATTAATAAGGCTTTCACTGTCGTTAACAAATCATTAACATGGCTTTCACTGTCATTACAAGCCAGTAACCATGCATTCACGGTCATTAACAAACCATTAACAAGGCTTTCACTGTCATTAACAAGCTATTAACAGGGCTTTCACTGTCATTAACAAACCAATAACAAGCCTTTCACTGTCATTAACAAGCCATTAGCAAGGCTTTCATTGTCATTAACAAATTATTAATAAGGCTTTCACTGTCATTAACAAGCCACTAGCAAGGCTTCCACTGTCATTACGAAGCTATTAATAAAGCTTTCGTTGTCATTAACAAACCATTAAAAAGCCTTTCACTGTCATTAACAAACCATTAATAAGGGTTTCACTGTCATTAACAAACCATTAACCAGGCTTTCACTGTCATTAGCAGGCTATTAACAGGGCTTTCACTGTCATTAAGAAACCAATAACACGCATTTCACGGTCATTAACAAGCCATTAGCAAGGCTTTCACTGTCATTAACAAGCTATTAATAAGGCTTTCACTATCATTAAAAAGCCACTAACAAGGCTTCCACTATCATTAAGAAGCTATTAATAAAGCTATCATTGTCATTAACAAACCATTAACAAGCCTTTCACTGTCATTAACAAACCATTAACAAGGCTTTCACTGTCATTAACAAGCCATTAGCAAGGCTTTGACTGTCATTAACAACTAGTAATAAGGCTTTCACTGTCATTAACAAGCCACTAACAAGGCTTCCACTGTCATTAAGAAGCTATTAATAAAGCTTCCATTGTCATTAACAAATCATTAAAAAAGATTTCACTGTCATTAACAAACCATTAACAAGACTTTCAATTTCATTAACAAATAATTAACAAGGTTTTTATTGTCATTAACAAACCATTAATAAGGCTTTCACTGTCATTAACAGACCATTAATAAGGCATTCACAGTCATTAACAAACCATTAGCAAGGCTTTCAGTGCCATGAACAAGCTATTAACAATGCTTTCGTTGTCATTAAAAAATCTTTAACAAGGCATTCACTGTCAATAACAAATCATTAACAAGACTTTCACTGTCCTTAATAAACCATTAACAAGGCTTTCACTGTCATTAACAAACCATTAAAAAGGCATTCACTGTTATTAACAATCTACTAACAAGGCTTTCACTGTCATTAAGAAGCCATTAAGAAGGCTTTCAGTGTCATTAACAAACCATTAACCAGTCTTTCACTGTCATTAACAAAACATTAACAAGGGTTTCACTGTCATTAACAAGTTATTCACAAGGCTTTCACTGTCATGAACAAACCATTAACAAGGCTTTCATTGTCATTAACAAGCTATTAACAAGGCTTTTACTGTCAATAACAAACCATTAACAAGGCTTTCGCTGTCATTAACAGACCACTAATAAGGCTTTCCCTGTCATTAACAAAGCATTAACAAGGCTTTCACTGTCATTATCAAACCATTAAAAAGGCATTCACTGTCATTAACAAACCATTAGCAAGACTTTCAGTGCCATGAACAAGCTATTAACAATGCTTTCGTTGTCATTAAAATATCTTTAACAAGGCATTCACTGTCAATAACAAATCATTAACAAGACTTTCACTGTCCTTAATAAACCATTAACAAGGCTTTCACTGTCATTAACAAACCAATAACAAGGCATTCACTGTTATTAACAATCTATTAACAAGGCTTTCACTGTCATTAACAAGACATTATAAAGGCTTTCACTGTCCTTAATAAACCATTAACAAGGCTTCACTGTCATTAACAAAACATTAACAAGGGTTTCACTGTCATTAACAAGCAATTAACAAGGCTTTCACTGTCATGAACAAACCATTAACAAGGCTTTCATTGTCAGTAACAAGCTATTAACAATGCTTTCACTGTCAATAACAAACCACTAACAAGGTTTTCACTGACATTAACAAATCATTTACAAGGCTTTCACTGTTATTAATAAACCATTAACAAGGCTTTCACTGTCATTAACAAGCCATTAAGCAGGCTTTCACTGTCATTAACAAACCATTAACCAGGCTTTCACTGTCATTAGCAAGCTATTAACAAGGCTTTCACAGTCATTAACAAGCCTGTAAGAATGCATTCACGGTCATTAACAAACCATTAACAAGACTTTCAATGTCATTAACAAGCCATTAGCAAGGCTTTCACTGTCATTAACAAGCTATTAATAAAGCTTTCGCTGTCATTAACAGACCATTAACAAGCCTTTCACTGTCATTAACAAGCCACTAGCAAGGCTTTGACTGTCATTAACAAGCTATTAATAAGGCTTTCACTGTCATTAACAAGCCAGTACCAAGGCTTCCACTGTCATTAAGAAGCTAGTAATAAAGCTTTCATTGTCATTAACAAACCATTAACAAGCCTTTCACTGTCATTAACAAATCATTAACAAGGCTTTCAATTTCATTAACAAACCATCAACAAGGTTTTTACTGTCATTAACAAACCATTAATAAGGATTTCGCCATCATTAACAAACCATTAACAACCTTTCACTGTCATTAAAAAATCATTAACAAGTCTTTCACTATCATTAACCATCATTAACAAGGCTTTCACTGTCATTAACAAACCATTAACAAGGCTTTCACTGTCATTAATAAAACATTAACAAGGCTTTCACAGTTATTCACAAACCATTAACAAGGCTTTCACTGTTATTAGCAAGCTATTAACAAGGCTTTCACTGTCATTAACAAGATATTAACAATGCTGTCGTTGTCATAAACAAACCACTAACAAGGCTTTCACTGTCATTACAAAACCATTAACAAGGCTTTCACTGTCATTAACAAATCATTAACAACACTTTCACTGTCATTAACAAACCATTAACAAGGCTTTCACTGCCATTAACAAACCATTAACAAGGCTTTCACTGTCATTAACAGACCATTAACAAGGCTTTCATTGTCATTATCAAACCATTAACAAGGCTTTCACTGTCATTAACAAACCAATAACAAGGCTTTCACTGTCATTAACAGATCATTAACAATGCTTTCACTGTCATTAATAAACCATTAACAAGGCTTTCAGCGTCATTAACAAACCACTAACAAGGCATTCAGGGTCATTAACAAACCATTAACAAGGCTTTCACTGTTAATAACAAGCTATTAACAAGGCTTTCACTGACATTAGCAAACCATTAACAAGGCTTTCACTGTTATTAACAAAGCATTAACAAGGCTTTCACTGTAATTAACAAAGTATTAACAATGCTTTCACTGTCATTAACAGACCATTAACAAGGCTTTCATTGTCATTAACAAACCATTAACAAGGCTTTCACTGTCATTAACAAACCATTAAAAAGGCTTTCACTGTCATTAACAGACCATTAACAAGGCTTTCACTGTCATTAACAAAGCATTAACAAGGCTTTCACTGTCATTAACAAAACATTAACAAGGCTTTCACTGTCATTAACCAGCTATTAACAATGCTTTCAATGTCATTAACAAACCACTAACAAGGCATTCACGGTCATTAACAAACCATTGACAAGACTTTCACTGTCATTTACAAACTATTAACAAGGCTTTCACTGTCATTAAAAAAACTTTAACAAGGCTTTCATTGTCTTTAACAAAGCATTAACAAGGCTTTCACTGTCATTAACAAGCTATTAACAATGCTTTCGTTGTCATTAACAAGCCACTAACAAGGCTTTCATTGTCATTACAGAACATTAATAAGGCTTTCACTGTCATTAAAGAACCATTAACAAGGCTTTCCCTGTCATTAACAAATCATTAACAAGGCTTTCAGTGTCATTAACAACCCACTAACAAGGCATTCAGCGTCATTAACAAACCATTAACAAGGCTTTCACTGTCATTAACAAGCTATTAACAAGGCTTTCACTGACATTAGCAAACCATTAACAAGGCTTTCACTGTTATTAACAAAGCATTAACAAGGCTTTCACTGTAATTAACAAACCATTAACAAGGCTTTCAGTGTAATTACCAAACCATTAACAAGGCTTTCATTGTCATTAACAAGCTATTAACAAGGATTTCATTGTCATTAACAAACCATTAACAAGGCTTTCACTGTTATTAACAATCTATTAACAAGGCTTTCACTGTCATTAACAAGGCTTTCATTGTAATTAACAAGCTATTAACAAGGCTTTCACAGTCATTAACAAGCCAGTAACAATGCATTCACGGTCATTAACAAATCATTAACAAGGCTTTCACTGTCATTAACAAACCATTAACAAGGCTTTCACTGTCATTAACAAACCATTAACAAGGCTTTCACTGTCATTAACAAGCCAGTAACAATGCATTCACGGTCATTAACAAACCATTAACATGGCTTTCACTGTTATTAACAAACCATTAGCAAGGCATTCACTGTCATTAACAAACCAGTAACAAGCCTTTCACTGTCATTAACAAACCATTAACAAGGCTTTCACTGTCATTAACAAGCCAGTAACAATGCATTCACATTCGTTAACAAACCATTAACAAGGCTTTCACTGTCATTAACAAGCTATTAACAAGCCTTTCACTGTCATTAGCAAACCATTAACAAGGCTTTCACTGTTATTAACAAAGCATTAACAAGGCTTTCACTGTAATTAACAAACCATTAACAAGGCTTTCACTGTCATTAACAGACCATTAACAAGGCTTACATTGTTATTAACAAATCATTAACAAGGCTTTCACTGTCATTAACAAGCCACTAGCAAGGCTTTGACTGTCATTAACAAGCTATTAATAAGGCTTTCACTGTCATTAACAAGCCACTACCAAGGCTTCCACTGTCATTAAGAAGCTAGTAATAAAGCTTTCATTGTCATTAACAAAACATTAACAAGCCTTTCACTGTCATTAACAAACCATTAACAAGGCTTTCAATTTCATTAACAAACCATCAACAAGGTTTTTACTGTCATTAACAAACCATTAATAAGGATTTCGCCATCATTAACAAACCATTAACAACCTTTCACTGTCATTAAAAAATCATTAACAAGGCTTTCAGTGTCATTACCAAACCACTAACAAGGCTTTCTTTGTCATTAACAAGCTATTAACAAGACTTTTACTGTCATTAACAAACCATTAACAAGGCTTTCACTGTCATTAACAAGCCATGAGTAAGGCTTTCACTGTCATCAGCAAACCATTAACAAGGCTTTCACTGTTATTAACAAATCATTAACAAGGCTTTCAGTGTTGTTAACAAACCATTAACAAGGCTTTCACTGTCATTAACAATCTATTAACAATATTTTCACTGTCATTAACAAACCATTAACAAGGCTTTCACTGTTATTAACAATCTATAACAAGGCTTTCACTATCATTAACAAGCCATTAAGAAGGCTTTCAGTGTAATTACCAAACCATTAACAAGGCTTTCATTGTCATTAACAAGCTATTAACAAGGCTTTCATTGTCATTAACAAACCATTAACAAGGCTTTCACTGTTATTAACAATCTATTAACAAGGCTTTCACTGTCATTAACAAGGCTTTCATTGTAATTAACAAGCTATTAACAAGGCTTTCACGGTCATTAACAAGCCAGTAACAATGCATTCACGGTCATTAACAAATCATTAACAAGGCTTTCACTGTCATTAACAAACCATTAACAAGCCTTTCACTGTCATTAACAAACCATTAACAAGGCTTTCACTGTCATTAACAAGCCAGTAACAATGCATTCACATTCGTTAACAAACCATTAACAAGGCTTTCACTGTCATTAACAAGCTATTAACAAGCCTTTCACTGTCATTAATAAGCCATTAGCAAGGCTTTGACTGTCATTAACAAGCTAGTAATAAGGCTTTCACTGTCATTAACAAGCCACTAACAAGGCTTCCACTGTCATTAAGAAGCTATTAATAAAGCTTCCATTGTCATTAACAAACCATTAACAAGGCTTTCACTGTCATTAACAAACCATTAACAAGGCATTCACTGTCATTAACAAACCATTAACAAGGCTTTCACTGTCATTAACAAGCCAGTAACAATGCATTCACATTCGTTAACAAACCATTAACAAGGCTTTCACTGTCATTAACAAGCTATTAACAAGCCTTTCACTGTCATTAATAAGCCATTAGCAAGGCTTTGACTGTCATTAACAAGCTAGTAATAAGGCTTTCACTGTCATTAACAAGCCACTAACAAGGCTTCCACTGTCATTAAGAAGCTATTAATAAAGCTTCCATTGTCATTAACAAACCATTAACAAGGCTTTCACTGTCATTAACAAACCATTAACAAGGCATTCACTGTCATTAACAAACCATTAACAAGCCTTTCACTGTCATTAACAAACCATTAACAAGGCTTTCACTGTCATTAACAAGCCAGTAACAATGCATTCACAGTCGTTAACAAACCATGAACAAGGCTTTCACTGTCATTAACAAGCTATTAACAAGCCTTTCACTGTCATTAATAAGCCATTAGCAAGGCTTTGACTGTCATTAACAAGCTAGTAATAATGCTTTCACTGTCATTAACAAGCCACTAACAAGGCTTCCACTGTCATTAAGAAGCTATTAATAAAGCTTCCATTGTCATTAACAAACCATTAACAAGGCTTTCACTGTCATTAACAAACCGTTAACAAGGCATTCACTGTCATTAACAAACCATTAACAAGGCTTTCACTGTCAATAACAAACCATTAACAAGGCTTTCACTGTCATTAACAAGCCAGTAACAATGCATTCATGGTCATTAACAAACCATTATCAAGCCTTTCACTGTCATTAACAAACCATTAACAAGGCTTTCAGTGTCATTACCAAATCACGAACAAATCATTCAGGGTCATTAACAAACCATTAACAAGGCTTTCACGGTCTTTAGCAAACCATTAACAAGGCTTTCTTTGTCATTAACAAGTTTTAACAAGGCTTTTACTGTCATTAACAAACCATTAACAAGGCTTTCACTGTCATTAACAAGCCATTAGTAAGGCTTTCACTGTCATCAGCAAACCATTAACAAGGCTTTCACTGTTATTAACAAATCATTAACAAGGCGTTCAGTGTTGTTAACAAACCATTAACAAGGCTTTCACTGTCATTAACAATCTATTAACAATATTTTCACTGTCATTAGCAAACCATTAACAAGGCTTTCACTGTAATTAAAAAACCATTAACAAGGCTTTCACTGTCATTAACAAATCATTAACAAGACTTTCACTGCCCTTAACAAACCATTAACAAGGCTTTCACTGCCATTAACAGACCATTAACAGGGCTTTCACTGTCATTAACAAACCATTAACAAGGCTTTCACTCCCATTAACAGACCATTAACAGGGCTTTCACTGTCATTAACAAACCATTAACAAGGCTTTCGCTGCCGTTAACAAACCAGTAACAAGGCTTTCAGTGTCATTAACTTCCCACTAACAAGGCATTCTGTCTCATTAACAAACCATTAACAAGGCTTTCACTGTCATTAACAAGCTATTAACAATGCTTTCACTGACATTAGCAAACCATTAACAAGGCTTTCACTGTTATTAACAAATCATTAACAAGGCTTTCACTGTAATTAACAAACCATTAACAAGGCTTTCACTGTCATTAACAGACCATTAACACGGCTTTCATTGTCATTAACAAACCATTAACAAGGCTTTCACTGTCATTAACAAACCATTAAAAGGCTTTCACTGTCATTAACTGACCATTAACAATGCTTTCACTGTCATTAACAAACCATTAACAACGCTTTCAGTGTCATTAGCAAACCACTAACAAGTCATTCAGGGTCATTAACAAACCATTAACAAGGCTTTCACTGTCATTAACAAGCTATTAACAAGGCTTTCACTGACATTAGCAAATCATTAACATGGCTTTCACTGTTATTAACAAATCATTAACAAGGCTTTCACAGTAATTAACAAACCATTAACAATGCTTTCAATGTCATTAACAGACCATTAACAAGGATTTCATTGTCATTAACAAGCTATTAACAAGGCTTTTACTGTCAATAACAAACCATTAACAAGGCTTTCGCTGTCATTAACAGACCACTAATAAGGCTTTCCCTGTCATTAACAAAGCATTAACAAGGCTTTCACTGTCATTATCAAACCATTAAAAAGGCATTCACTGTCATTAACAAACCATTAGCAAGACTTTCAGTGCCATGAACAAGCTATTAACAATGCTTTCGTTGTCATTAAAATATCTTTAACAAGGCATTCACTGTCAATAACAAATCATTAACAAGACTTTCACTGTCCTTAATAAACCATTAACAAGGCTTTCACTGTCATTAACAAACCAATAACAAGGCATTCACTGTTATTAACAATCTATTAACAAGGCTTTCACTGTCATTAACAAGCCATTAAAAAGGCTTTCACTGTCCTTAATAAACCATTAACAAGGCTTCACTGTCATTAACAAAACATTAACAAGGGTTTCACTGTCATTAACAAGCAATTAACAAGGCTTTCACTGTCATGAACAAACCATTAACAAGGCTTTCATTGTCAGTAACAAGCTATTAACAATGCTTTCACTGTCAATAACAAACCACTAACAAGGTTTTCACTGACATTAACAAATCATTAACAAGGCTTTCACTGTTATTAATAAACCATTAACAAGGCTTTCACTGTCATTAACAAGCCATTAAGCAGGCTTTCACTGTCATTAACAAACCATTAACCAGGCTTTCACTGTCATTAGCAAGCTATTAACAAGGCTTTCACAGTCATTAACAAGCCTGTAAGAATGCATTCACGGTCATTAACAAACCATTAACAAGACTTTCAATGTCATTAACAAGCCATTAGCAAGGCTTTCACTGTCATTAACAAGCTATTAATAAAGCTTTCGCTGTCATTAACAGACCATTAACAAGCCTTTCACTGTCATTAACAAGCCACTAGCAAGGCTTTGACTGTCATTAAAAAGCTATTAATAAGGCTTTCACTGTCATTAACAAGCCAGTACCAAGGCTTCCACTGTCATTAAGAAGCTAGTAATAAAGCTTTCATTGTCATTAACAAACCATTAACAAGCCTTTCACTGTCATTAACAAACCATTAACAAGGCTTTCAATTTCATTAACAAACCATCAACAAGGTTTTTACTGTCATTAACAAACCATTAATAAGGATTTCGCCATCGTTAACAAACCATTAACAACCTTTCACTGTCATTAAAAAATCATTAACAAGGCTTTCACTATCATTAACCATCATTAACAAGGCTTTCACTGTCATTAACAAACCATTAACAAGGCTTTCACTGTCATTAATAAAACATTAACAAGGCTTTCACTGTTATTCACAAACCATTAACAAGGCTTTCACTGTTATTAGCAAGCTATTAACAAGGCTTTCACTGTCATTAACAAGATATTAACAATGCTGTCGTTGTCATAAACAAACCACTAACAAGGCTTTCACTGTCATTACAAAACCATTAACAAGGCTTTCACTGTCATTAACAAATCATTAACAACACTTTCACTGTCATTAACAAACCATTAACAAGGCTTTCACTGCCATTAACAAACCATTAACAAGGCTTTCACTGTTATTAACAAATCATTAACAAGGCTTTCACTGTAATTAACAAACCATTAACAAGGCTTTCACTGTCATTAACAGACCATTAACAAGGCTTTCATTGTCATTATCAAACCATTAACAAGGCTTTCACTGTCATTAACAAACCATTAACAAGGCTTTCACTGTCATTAACAGATCATTAACAATGCTTTCACTGTCATTAATAAACCATTAACAAGGCTTTCAGCGTCATTAACAAACCACTAACAAGGCATTCAGGGTCATTAACAAACCATTAACAAGGCTTTCACTGTCAATAACAAGCTATTAACAAGGCTTTCACTGACATTAGCAAACCATTAACAAGGCTTTCACTGTTATTAACAAAGCATTAACAAGGCTTTCACTGTAATTAACAAACCATTAACAAGGCTTTCACTGTCATTAACAGACAATTAACAAGGCTTACATTGTCATTAACAAACCATTAACAAGGCTTTCACTGTCATTAACAAACCATTAACAAGGCTTTCACTGTCATTAACAGACCATTAACAAGGCTTTCACTGTCATTAACAAACCATTAACAAGGCTTTCACTGTCATTAACAAAACATTAACAAGGCTTTCACTGCCATTAACACGTTATTAACAATGCTTTCAATGTCAATAACAAATCACTAACAAGGCTTTCACTGTCATTAACAAGCTATTAACAAGGCTTTCACTGACATTAACAAATCATTAACATGGCTTTCAATGTTATTAACAAATCATTAACAAGGCTTTCACAGTAATTAACATACCATTAACAAGGCTTTCACTGTAATTAAAAAACCATTAACAAGGCTTTCACTGTCATTAACAAATCATTAACAAGACTTTCACTGTCCTTAACAAACCATTAACAAGGCTTTCACTGCCATTAACAGACCATTAACAAGGGTTTCACTGTCATTAACAAACCATTAACAAGGCTTTCGCTGCCATTAACAAATCATTAACAAGGCTTTCAGTGTCATTAACAACCCACTAACAAGGCATTCAGCGTCATTAACAAACCATTAACAAGGCTTTCACTGTCATTAACAAGCTATTAACAAGGCTTTCACTGACATTAGCAAACCATTAACAAGGCTTTCACTGTTATTAATAAATCATTAACAAGGCTTTTACTGTAATTAACAAACAATTAACAAGGCTTTCACTGTCATTAACAGACCATTAACAAGGCTTTCATTGTCATTAACAAACCATTAACAAGGCTTTCACTGTCATTAACAAACCATTAAAAGGCTTTCACTGTCATTAACAGACCATTAACAATGCTTTCACTGTCATTAACAAACCATTAACAAGGCTTTCAGTGTCGTTAACAAACCACTAACAAGTCATTCAGGGTCATTAACAAACCATTAACAAGGCTTTCACTGTCATTAACAAGCTATTAACAAGACTTTCACTGACATTAGCAAGTCATTAACATGGCTTTCACTGTTATTAACAAATCATTAACAAGGCTTTCACTGTAATTAACAAACCATTAACAATGCTTTCACTGTCATTAACAGACCATTAACAAGGCTTTCATTGTCATTAACGAACCATTAACAAGGCTTTCACTGTCATTAACAAACCATTAAAAAGACTTTCACTGTCATTAACAGACCATTAACAAGGCTTTCACTGTCATTAACAAAGCATTAACAAGGCTTTCACTGTCATTAACAAAACATTAACAAGGCTTTCACTGTCATTAACCAGCTATTAACAATGCTTTCAATGTCATTAACAAACCACTAACAAGGCATTCACGGTCATTAACAAACCATTGACAAGACTTTCACTGTCATTTACAAACTATTAACAAGGCTTTCACTGTCATTAAAAAAACTTTAACAAGGCTTTCATTGTCTTTAACAAAGCATTAACAAGGCTTTCACTGTCATTAACAAGCTATTAACAATGCTTTCGTTGTCATTAACAAGCCACTAACAAGGCTTTCATTGTCATTACAGAACATTAATAAGGCTTTCACTGTCATTAAAGAACCATTAACAAGGCTTTCCCTGTCATTAACAAATCATTAACAAGGCTTTCAGTGTCATTAACAACCCACTAACAAGGCATTCAGCGTCATTAACAAACCATTAACAAGGCTTTCACTGTCATTAACAAGCTATTAACAAGGCTTTCACTGACATTAGCAAACCATTAACAAGGCTTTCACTGTTATTAACAAAGCATTAACAAGGCTTTCACTGTAATTAACAAACCATTAACAAGGCTTTCACTGTCATTAACAGACAATTAACAAGGCTTACATTGTTATTAACAAATCATTAACAAGGCTTTCACTGTCATTAACAAGCCACTAGCAAGGATTTGACTGTCATTAACAAGCTATTAATAAGGCTTTCACTGTCATTAACAAGCCACTACCAAGGCTTCCACTGTCATTAAGAAGCTAGTAATAAAGCTTTCATTGTCATTAACAAACCATTAACAAGCCTTTCACTGTCATTAACAAACCATTAACAAGGCTTTCAATTTCATTAACAAACCATCAACAAGGTTTTTACTGTCATTAACAAACCATTAATAAGGATTTCGCCATCATTAACAAACCATTAACAACCTTTCACTGTCATTAAAAAATCATTAACAAGGCTTTCAGTGTCATTACCAAACCACTAACAAGGCTTTCTTTGTCATTAACAAGCTATTAACAAGGCTTTTACTGTCATTAACAAACCATTAACAAGGCTTTCACTGTCATTAACAAGCCATGAGTAAGGCTTTCACTGTCATCAGCAAACCATTAACAAGGCTTTCACTGTTATTAACAAATCATTAACAAGGCTTTCAGTGTTGTTAACAAACCATTAACAAGGCTTTCACTGTCATTAACAATCTATTAACAATATTTTCACTGTCATTAACAAACCATTAACAAGGCTTTCACTGTTATTAACAATCTATAACAAGGCTTTCACTATCATTAACAAGCCATTAAGAAGGCTTTCAGTGTAATTACCAAACCATTAACAAGGCTTTCATTGTCATTAACAAGCTATTAACAAGGCTTTCATTGTCATTAACAAACCATTAACAAGGCTTTCACTGTTATTAACAATCTATTAACAAGGCTTTCACTGTCATTAACAAGGCTTTCATTGTAATTAACAAGCTATTAACAAGGCTTTCACGGTCATTAACAAGCCAGTAACAATGCATTCACGGTCATTAACAAATCATTAACAAGGCTTTCACTGTCATTAACAAACCATTAACAAGGCTTTCACTGTCATTAACAAACCATTAACAAGGCTTTCACTGTCATTAACAAGCCAGTAACAATGCATTCACGGTCATTAACAAACCATTAACATGGCTTTCACTGTTATTAACAAACCATTAGCAAGGCATTCACTGTCATTAACAAACCAGTAACAAGCCTTTCACTGTCATTAACAAACCATTAACAAGGCTTTCACTGTCATTAACAAGCCAGTAACAATGCATTCACATTCGTTAACAAACCATTAACAAGGCTTTCACTGTCATTAACAAGCTATTAACAAGCCTTTCACTGTCATTAATAAGCCATTAGCAAGGCTTTGACTGTCATTAACAAGCTAGTAATAAGGCTTTCACTGTCATTAACAAGCTACTAACAAGGCTTCCACTGTCATTAAGAAGCTATTAATAAAGCTTCCATTGTCATTAACAAACCATTAACAAGGCTTTCACTGTCATTAACAAACCATTAACAAGGCATTCACTGTCATTAACACACCATTAACAAGCCTTTCACTGTCATTAACAAACCATTAACAAGGCTTTCACTGTCATTAACAAGCCAGTAACAATGCATTCACAGTCGTTAACAAACCATGAACAAGGCTTTCACTGTCATTAACAAGCTATTAACAAGCCTTTCACTGTCATTAATAAGCCATTAGCAAGGCTTTGACTGTCATTAACAAGCTAGTAATAATGCTTTCACTGTCATTAACAAGCCACTAACAAGGCTTCCACTGTCATTAAGAAGCTATTAATAAAGCTTCCATTGTCATTAACAAACCATTAACAAGGCTTTCACTGTCATTAACAAACCATTAACAAGGCATTCACTGTCATTAACAAACCATTAACAAGGCTTTCACTGTCAATAACAAACCATTAACAAGGCTTTCACTGTCATTAACAAGCTATTAACAAGGCTTTCACTGACATTAGCAAACCATTAACAAGGCTTTCACTGTTATTAATAAATCATTAACAAGGCTTTTACTGTAATTAACAAACAATTAACAAGGCTTTCACTGTCATTAACAGACCATTAACAAGGCTTTCATTGTCATTAACAAACCATTAACAAGGCTTTCACTGTCATTAACAAACCATTAAAAGGCTTTCACTGTCATTAACAGACCATTAACAATGCTTTCACTGTCATTAACAAACCATTAACAAGGCTTTCAGTGTCGTTAACAAACCACTAACAAGTCATTCAGGGTCATTAACAAACCATTAACAAGGCTTTCACTGTCATTAACAAGCTATTAACAAGACTTTCACTGACATTAGCAAATCATTAACATGGCTTTCACTGTTATTAACAAATCATTAACAAGGCTTTCACTGTAATTAACAAACCATTAACAATGCTTTCACTGTCATTAACAGACCATTAACAAGGCTTTCATTGTCATTAACGAACCATTAACAAGGCTTTCACTGTCATTAACAAACCATTAAAAAGGCTTTCACTGTCATTAACAGACCATTAACAAGGCTTTCACTGTCATTAACAAAGCATTAACAAGGCTTTCACTGTCATTAACAAAACATTAACAAGGCTTTCACTGTCATTAACCAGCTATTAACAATGCTTTCAATGTCATTAACAAACCACTAACAAGGCATTCACGGTCATTAACAAACCATTGACAAGACTTTCACTGTCATTTACAAACTATTAACAAGGCTTTAACTGTCATTAAAAAAACTTTAACAAGGCTTTCATTGTCTTTAACAAAGCATTAACAAGGCTTTCACTGTCATTAACAAGCTATTAACAATGCTTTCGTTGTCATTAACAAGCCACTAACAAGGCTTTCATTGTCATTACAGAACATTAATAAGGCTTTCACTGTCATTAAAGAACCATTAACAAGGCTTTGCCTGTCATTAACAAATCATTAACAAGGCTTTCAGTGTCATTAACAACCCACTAACAAGGCATTCAGCGTCATTAACAAACCATTAACAAGGCTTTCACTGTCATTAACAAGCTATTAACAAGGCTTTCACTGACATTAGCAAACCATTAACAAGGCTTTCACTGTTATTAACAAAGCATTAACAAGGCTTTCACTGTAATTAACAAACCATTAACAAGGCTTTCACTGTCATTAACAGACAATTAACAAGGCTTACATTGTTATTAACAAATCATTAACAGGGCTTTCACTGTCATTAACAAGCCACTAGCAAGGCTTTGACTGTCATTAACAAGCTATTAATAAGGCTTTCACTGTCGTTAACAAGCCACTACCAAGGCTTCCACTGTCATTAAGAAGCTAGTAATAAAGCTTTCATTGTCATTAACAAACCATTAACAAGCCTTTCACTGTCATTAACAAACCATTAACAAGGCTTTCAATTTCATTAACAAACCATCAACAAGGTTTTTACTGTCATTAACAAACCATTAATAAGGATTTCGCCATCATTAACAAACCATTAACAACCTTTCACTGTCATTAAAAAATCATTAACAAGGCTTTCAGTGTCATTACCAAACCACTAACAAGGCTTTCTTTGTCATTAACAAGCTATTAACAAGGCTTTTACTGTCATTAACAAACCATTAACAAGGCTTTCACTGTCATTAACAAGCCATGAGTAAGGCTTTCACTGTCATCAGCAAACCATTAACAAGGCTTTCACTGTTATTAACAAATCATTAACAAGGCTTTCAGTGTTGTTAACAAACCATTAACAAGGCTTTCACTGTCATTAACAATCTATTAACAATATTTTCACTGTCATTAACAAACCATTAACAAGGCTTTCACTGTTATTAACAATCTATAACAAGGCTTTCACTATCATTAACAAGCCATTAAGAAGGCTTTCAGTGTAATTACCAAACCATTAACAAGGCTTTCATTGTCATTAACAAGCTATTAACAAGGCTTTCATTGTCATTAACAAACCATTAACAAGGCTTTCACTGTTATTAACAATCTATTAACAAGGCTTTCACTGTCATTAACAAGGCTTTCATTGTAATTAACAAGCTATTAACAAGGCTTTCACGGTCATTAACAAGCCAGTAACAATGCATTCACGGTCATTAACAAATCATTAACAAGGCTTTCACTGTCATTAACAAACCATTAACAAGCCTTTCACTGTCATTAACAAACCATTAACAAGGCTTTCACTGTCATTAACAAGCCACTAGCAAGGCTTTCACTGTCATTAACAAGCTATTAATAAAGCTTTCGCTGTCATTAACAGACCATTAACAAGCCTTTCACTGTCATTAACAAGCCACTAGCAAGGCTTTGACTGTCATTAAAAAGCTATTAATAAGGCTTTCACTGTCATTAACAAGCCAGTACCAAGGCTTCCACTGTCATTAAGAAGCTAGTAATAAAGCTTTCATTGTCATTAACAAACCATTAACAAGCCTTTCACTGTCATTAACAAACCATTAACAAGGCTTTCAATTTCATTAACAAACCATCAACAAGGTTTTTACTGTCATTAACAAACCATTAATAAGGATTTCGCCATCGTTAACAAACCATTAACAACCTTTCACTGTCATTAAAAAATCATTAACAAGGCTTTCACTATCATTAACCATCATTAACAAGGCTTTCACTGTCATTAACAAACCATTAACAAGGCTTTCACTGTCATTAATAAAACATTAACAAGGCTTTCACTGTTATTCACAAACCATTAACAAGGCTTTCACTGTTATTAGCAAGCTATTAACAAGGCTTTCACTGTCATTAACAAGATATTAACAATGCTGTCGTTGTCATAAACAAACCACTAACAAGGCTTTCACTGTCATTACAAAACCATTAACAAGGCTTTCACTGTCATTAACAAATCATTAACAACACTTTCACTGTCATTAACAAACCATTAACAAGGCTTTCACTGCCATTAACAAACCATTAACAAGGCTTTCACTGTTATTAACAAATCATTAACAAGGCTTTCACTGTAATTAACAAACCATTAACAAGGCTTTCACTGTCATTAACAGACCATTAACAAGGCTTTCATTGTCATTATCAAACCATTAACAAGGCTTTCACTGTCATTAACAAACCATTAACAAGGCTTTCACTGTCATTAACAGATCATTAACAATGCTTTCACTGTCATTAATAAACCATTAACAAGGCTTTCAGCGTCATTAACAAACCACTAACAAGGCATTCAGGGTCATTAACAAACCATTAACAAGGCTTTCACTGTCAATAACAAGCTATTAACAAGGCTTTCACTGACATTAGCAAACCATTAACAAGGCTTTCACTGTTATTAACAAAGCATTAACAAGGCTTTCACTGTAATTAACAAACCATTAACAAGGCTTTCACTGTCATTAACAGACAATTAACAAGGCTTACATTGTCATTAACAAACCATTAACAAGGCTTTCACTGTCATTAACAAACCATTAACAAGGCTTTCACTGTCATTAACAGACCATTAACAAGGCTTTCACTGTCATTAACAAACCATTAACAAGGCTTTCACTGTCATTAACAAAACATTAACAAGGCTTTCACTGCCATTAACACGTTATTAACAATGCTTTCAATGTCAATAACAAATCACTAACAAGGCTTTCACTGTCATTAACAAGCTATTAACAAGGCTTTCACTGACATTAACAAATCATTAACATGGCTTTCAATGTTATTAACAAATCATTAACAAGGCTTTCACAGTAATTAACATACCATTAACAAGGCTTTCACTGTAATTAAAAAACCATTAACAAGGCTTTCACTGTCATTAACAAATCATTAACAAGACTTTCACTGTCCTTAACAAACCATTAACAAGGCTTTCACTGCCATTAACAGACCATTAACAAGGGTTTCACTGTCATTAACAAACCATTAACAAGGCTTTCGCTGCCATTAACAAATCATTAACAAGGCTTTCAGTGTCATTAACAACCCACTAACAAGGCATTCAGCGTCATTAACAAACCATTAACAAGGCTTTCACTGTCATTAACAAGCTATTAACAAGGCTTTCACTGACATTAGCAAACCATTAACAAGGCTTTCACTGTTATTAATAAATCATTAACAAGGCTTTTACTGTAATTAACAAACAATTAACAAGGCTTTCACTGTCATTAACAGACCATTAACAAGGCTTTCATTGTCATTAACAAACCATTAACAAGGCTTTCACTGTCATTAACAAACCATTAAAAGGCTTTCACTGTCATTAACAGACCATTAACAATGCTTTCACTGTCATTAACAAACCATTAACAAGGCTTTCAGTGTCGTTAACAAACCACTAACAAGTCATTCAGGGTCATTAACAAACCATTAACAAGGCTTTCACTGTCATTAACAAGCTATTAACAAGACTTTCACTGACATTAGCAAGTCATTAACATGGCTTTCACTGTTATTAACAAATCATTAACAAGGCTTTCACTGTAATTAACAAACCATTAACAATGCTTTCACTGTCATTAACAGACCATTAACAAGGCTTTCATTGTCATTAACGAACCATTAACAAGGCTTTCACTGTCATTAACAAACCATTAAAAAGACTTTCACTGTCATTAACAGACCATTAACAAGGCTTTCACTGTCATTAACAAAGCATTAACAAGGCTTTCACTGTCATTAACAAAACATTAACAAGGCTTTCACTGTCATTAACCAGCTATTAACAATGCTTTCAATGTCATTAACAAACCACTAACAAGGCATTCACGGTCATTAACAAACCATTGACAAGACTTTCACTGTCATTTACAAACTATTAACAAGGCTTTCACTGTCATTAAAAAAACTTTAACAAGGCTTTCATTGTCTTTAACAAAGCATTAACAAGGCTTTCACTGTCATTAACAAGCTATTAACAATGCTTTCGTTGTCATTAACAAGCCACTAACAAGGCTTTCATTGTCATTACAGAACATTAATAAGGCTTTCACTGTCATTAAAGAACCATTAACAAGGCTTTCCCTGTCATTAACAAATCATTAACAAGGCTTTCAGTGTCATTAACAACCCACTAACAAGGCATTCAGCGTCATTAACAAACCATTAACAAGGCTTTCACTGTCATTAACAAGCTATTAACAAGGCTTTCACTGACATTAGCAAACCATTAACAAGGCTTTCACTGTTATTAACAAAGCATTAACAAGGCTTTCACTGTAATTAACAAACCATTAACAAGGCTTTCACTGTCATTAACAGACAATTAACAAGGCTTACATTGTTATTAACAAATCATTAACAAGGCTTTCACTGTCATTAACAAGCCACTAGCAAGGATTTGACTGTCATTAACAAGCTATTAATAAGGCTTTCACTGTCATTAACAAGCCACTACCAAGGCTTCCACTGTCATTAAGAAGCTAGTAATAAAGCTTTCATTGTCATTAACAAACCATTAACAAGCCTTTCACTGTCATTAACAAACCATTAACAAGGCTTTCAATTTCATTAACAAACCATCAACAAGGTTTTTACTGTCATTAACAAACCATTAATAAGGATTTCGCCATCATTAACAAACCATTAACAACCTTTCACTGTCATTAAAAAATCATTAACAAGGCTTTCAGTGTCATTACCAAACCACTAACAAGGCTTTCTTTGTCATTAACAAGCTATTAACAAGGCTTTTACTGTCATTAACAAACCATTAACAAGGCTTTCACTGTCATTAACAAGCCATGAGTAAGGCTTTCACTGTCATCAGCAAACCATTAACAAGGCTTTCACTGTTATTAACAAATCATTAACAAGGCTTTCAGTGTTGTTAACAAACCATTAACAAGGCTTTCACTGTCATTAACAATCTATTAACAATATTTTCACTGTCATTAACAAACCATTAACAAGGCTTTCACTGTTATTAACAATCTATAACAAGGCTTTCACTATCATTAACAAGCCATTAAGAAGGCTTTCAGTGTAATTACCAAACCATTAACAAGGCTTTCATTGTCATTAACAAGCTATTAACAAGGCTTTCATTGTCATTAACAAACCATTAACAAGGCTTTCACTGTTATTAACAATCTATTAACAAGGCTTTCACTGTCATTAACAAGGCTTTCATTGTAATTAACAAGCTATTAACAAGGCTTTCACGGTCATTAACAAGCCAGTAACAATGCATTCACGGTCATTAACAAATCATTAACAAGGCTTTCACTGTCATTAACAAACCATTAACAAGGCTTTCACTGTCATTAACAAACCATTAACAAGGCTTTCACTGTCATTAACAAGCCAGTAACAATGCATTCACGGTCATTAACAAACCATTAACATGGCTTTCACTGTTATTAACAAACCATTAGCAAGGCATTCACTGTCATTAACAAACCAGTAACAAGCCTTTCACTGTCATTAACAAACCATTAACAAGGCTTTCACTGTCATTAACAAGCCAGTAACAATGCATTCACATTCGTTAACAAACCATTAACAAGGCTTTCACTGTCATTAACAAGCTATTAACAAGCCTTTCACTGTCATTAATAAGCCATTAGCAAGGCTTTGACTGTCATTAACAAGCTAGTAATAAGGCTTTCACTGTCATTAACAAGCTACTAACAAGGCTTCCACTGTCATTAAGAAGCTATTAATAAAGCTTCCATTGTCATTAACAAACCATTAACAAGGCTTTCACTGTCATTAACAAACCATTAACAAGGCATTCACTGTCATTAACACACCATTAACAAGCCTTTCACTGTCATTAACAAACCATTAACAAGGCTTTCACTGTCATTAACAAGCCAGTAACAATGCATTCACAGTCGTTAACAAACCATGAACAAGGCTTTCACTGTCATTAACAAGCTATTAACAAGCCTTTCACTGTCATTAATAAGCCATTAGCAAGGCTTTGACTGTCATTAACAAGCTAGTAATAATGCTTTCACTGTCATTAACAAGCCACTAACAAGGCTTCCACTGTCATTAAGAAGCTATTAATAAAGCTTCCATTGTCATTAACAAACCATTAACAAGGCTTTCACTGTCATTAACAAACCATTAACAAGGCATTCACTGTCATTAACAAACCATTAACAAGGCTTTCACTGTCAATAACAAACCATTAACAAGGCTTTCACTGTCATTAACAAGCTATTAACAAGGCTTTCACTGACATTAGCAAACCATTAACAAGGCTTTCACTGTTATTAATAAATCATTAACAAGGCTTTTACTGTAATTAACAAACAATTAACAAGGCTTTCACTGTCATTAACAGACCATTAACAAGGCTTTCATTGTCATTAACAAACCATTAACAAGGCTTTCACTGTCATTAACAAACCATTAAAAGGCTTTCACTGTCATTAACAGACCATTAACAATGCTTTCACTGTCATTAACAAACCATTAACAAGGCTTTCAGTGTCGTTAACAAACCACTAACAAGTCATTCAGGGTCATTAACAAACCATTAACAAGGCTTTCACTGTCATTAACAAGCTATTAACAAGACTTTCACTGACATTAGCAAATCATTAACATGGCTTTCACTGTTATTAACAAATCATTAACAAGGCTTTCACTGTAATTAACAAACCATTAACAATGCTTTCACTGTCATTAACAGACCATTAACAAGGCTTTCATTGTCATTAACGAACCATTAACAAGGCTTTCACTGTCATTAACAAACCATTAAAAAGGCTTTCACTGTCATTAACAGACCATTAACAAGGCTTTCACTGTCATTAACAAAGCATTAACAAGGCTTTCACTGTCATTAACAAAACATTAACAAGGCTTTCACTGTCATTAACCAGCTATTAACAATGCTTTCAATGTCATTAACAAACCACTAACAAGGCATTCACGGTCATTAACAAACCATTGACAAGACTTTCACTGTCATTTACAAACTATTAACAAGGCTTTAACTGTCATTAAAAAAACTTTAACAAGGCTTTCATTGTCTTTAACAAAGCATTAACAAGGCTTTCACTGTCATTAACAAGCTATTAACAATGCTTTCGTTGTCATTAACAAGCCACTAACAAGGCTTTCATTGTCATTACAGAACATTAATAAGGCTTTCACTGTCATTAAAGAACCATTAACAAGGCTTTGCCTGTCATTAACAAATCATTAACAAGGCTTTCAGTGTCATTAACAACCCACTAACAAGGCATTCAGCGTCATTAACAAACCATTAACAAGGCTTTCACTGTCATTAACAAGCTATTAACAAGGCTTTCACTGACATTAGCAAACCATTAACAAGGCTTTCACTGTTATTAACAAAGCATTAACAAGGCTTTCACTGTAATTAACAAACCATTAACAAGGCTTTCACTGTCATTAACAGACAATTAACAAGGCTTACATTGTTATTAACAAATCATTAACAGGGCTTTCACTGTCATTAACAAGCCACTAGCAAGGCTTTGACTGTCATTAACAAGCTATTAATAAGGCTTTCACTGTCGTTAACAAGCCACTACCAAGGCTTCCACTGTCATTAAGAAGCTAGTAATAAAGCTTTCATTGTCATTAACAAACCATTAACAAGCCTTTCACTGTCATTAACAAACCATTAACAAGGCTTTCAATTTCATTAACAAACCATCAACAAGGTTTTTACTGTCATTAACAAACCATTAATAAGGATTTCGCCATCATTAACAAACCATTAACAACCTTTCACTGTCATTAAAAAATCATTAACAAGGCTTTCAGTGTCATTACCAAACCACTAACAAGGCTTTCTTTGTCATTAACAAGCTATTAACAAGGCTTTTACTGTCATTAACAAACCATTAACAAGGCTTTCACTGTCATTAACAAGCCATGAGTAAGGCTTTCACTGTCATCAGCAAACCATTAACAAGGCTTTCACTGTTATTAACAAATCATTAACAAGGCTTTCAGTGTTGTTAACAAACCATTAACAAGGCTTTCACTGTCATTAACAATCTATTAACAATATTTTCACTGTCATTAACAAACCATTAACAAGGCTTTCACTGTTATTAACAATCTATAACAAGGCTTTCACTATCATTAACAAGCCATTAAGAAGGCTTTCAGTGTAATTACCAAACCATTAACAAGGCTTTCATTGTCATTAACAAGCTATTAACAAGGCTTTCATTGTCATTAACAAACCATTAACAAGGCTTTCACTGTTATTAACAATCTATTAACAAGGCTTTCACTGTCATTAACAAGGCTTTCATTGTAATTAACAAGCTATTAACAAGGCTTTCACGGTCATTAACAAGCCAGTAACAATGCATTCACGGTCATTAACAAATCATTAACAAGGCTTTCACTGTCATTAACAAACCATTAACAAGGCTTTCACTGTCATTAACAAACCATTAACAAGGCTTTCACTGTCATTAACAAGCCAGTAACAATGCATTCACGGTCATTAACAAACCATTAACATGGCTTTCACTGTTATTAACAAACCATTAGCAAGGCATTCACTGTCATTAACAAACCAGTAACAAGCCTTTCACTGTCATTAACAAACCATGAACAAGGCTTTCACTGTCATTAACAAGCCAGTAACAATGCATTCACGGTCATTAACAAACCATTAACATGGCTTTCACTGTTATTAACAAACCATTAGCAAGGCTTTGACTGTCATTAACAAGCTAGTAATAAGGCTTTCACTGTCATTAACAAGCCACTAACAAGGCTTCCACTGTCATTAAGAAGCTATTAATAAAGCTTCCATTGTCATTAACAAACCATTAACAAGGCTTTCACTGTCATTAACAAACCATTAACAAGGCATTCACTGTCATTAACACACCATTAACAAGCCTTTCACTGTCATTAACAAACCATTAACAAGGCTTTCACTGTCATTAACAAGCCAGTAACAATGCATTCACAGTCGTTAACAAACCATGAACAAGGCTTTCACTGTCATTAACAAGCTATTAACAAGCCTTTCACTGTCATTAATAAGCCATTAGCAAGGCTTTGACTGTCATTAACAAGCTAGTAATAATGCTTTCACTGTCATTAACAAGCCACTAACAAGGCTTCCACTGTCATTAAGAAGCTATTAATAAAGCTTCCATTGTCATTAACAAACCATTAACAAGGCTTTCACTGTCATTAACAAACCATTAACAAGGCATTCACTGTCATTAACACACCATTAACAAGCCTTTCACTGTCATTAACAAACCATTAACAAGGCTTTCACTGTCATTAACAAGCCAGTAACAATGCATTCACAGTCGTTAACAAACCATGAACAAGGCTTTCACTGTCATTAACAAGCTATTAACAAGCCTTTCACTGTCATTAATAAGCCATTAGCAAGGCTTTGACTGTCATTAACAAGCTAGTAATAATGCTTTCACTGTCATTAACAAGCCACTAACAAGGCTTCCACTGTCATTAAGAAGCTATTAATAAAGCTTCCATTGTCATTAACAAACCATTAACAAGGCTTTCACTGTCATTAACAAACCATTAACAAGGCATTCACTGTCATTAACACACCATTAACAAGCCTTTCACTGTCATTAACAAACCATTAACAAGGCTTTCACTGTCATTAACAAGCCAGTAACAATGCATTCACAGTCGTTAACAAACCATGAACAAGGCTTTCACTGTCATTAACAAGCTATTAACAAGCCTTTCACTGTCATTAATAAGCCATTAGCAAGGCTTTGACTGTCATTAACAAGCTAGTAATAATCCTTTCACTGTCATTAACAAGCCACTAACAAGGCTTCCACTGTCATTAAGAAGCTATTAATAAAGCTTCCATTGTCATTAACAAACCATTAACAAGGCTTTCACTGTCATTAACAAACCATTAACAAGGCATTCACTGTCATTAACAAACCATTAACAAGGCTTTCACTGTCAATAACAAACCATTAACAAGGCTTTCACTGTCATTAACAAGCCAGTAACAATGCATTCATGGTCATTAACAAACCATTATCAAGCCTTTCACTGTCATTAACAAACCATTAACAAGGCTTTCAGTGTCATTACCAAACCACGAACAAATCATTCAGGGTCATTAACAAACCATTAACAAGGCTTTCACGGTCTTTAGCAAACCATTAACAAGGCTTTCTTTGTCATTAACAAGTTTTAACAAGGCTTTTACTGTCATTAACAAACCATTAACAAGGCTTTCACTGTCATTAACAAGCCATTAGTAAGGCTTTCACTGTCATCAGCAAACCATTAACAAGGCTTTCACTGTTATTAACAAATCATTAACAAGGCGTTCAGTGTTGTTAACAAACCATTAACAAGGCTTTCATTGTCATTAACAATCTATTAACAATATTTTCACTGTCATTAGCAAAACATTAACAAGGCTTTCACTGTTATTAACAATCTATAACAAGGCTTTCACTGTCATTAACAAGCCATTAAGAAGGCTTTCACTGCAATTACCAAACCATTAACAAGGCTTTCACTGTCATTACCAAATCATTAACAAAGCTTTCACTGTCATCACCAGACCATTAACAAGGCTTTCACTGTCATGGACAAAACATTAACAAGGCTTTCATTGTCATTAACAAGCTATTAACAAGGCTTTCATTGTCATTAACAAACCATTAACAAGGCTTTCACTGTTATTAACAATCTATTAACAAGGCTTTCACTGTCATTAACAAGGCTTTCATTGTCATTAACAAGCTATTAACAAGGCTTTCACTGTCATTAACAAGCCAGTAACAATGCATTCACGGTCATTAACAAACCATTAACGAGGCTTTCACTGTCATTAACAAGCTATTAACAGTGCTTTCACTGTCATTAACAAACCATTAACAAGGCTTTCACTGTCAATAACAAATCATTAACAAGGCTTTCACTGTCATTAGCAAGCCAGTAACAATGCATTCACGGTCATTAACAAACCATTAACAAGCCTTTCACTGTTAATAACAAACCATTAGCAAGGCATTCACTGTCATTAACAAGCCAGTAACAATGCATTCACTGTCATTAACAAGCTATTAACAAGCCTTTCACTGTCATTAATAAGCCATTAGCAAGGCTTTGACTGTCATTAACAAGCTAGCAATAAGGCTTTCACTGTCATTAACAAGCCACTGACAAGGCTTCCACTGTCATTAAGAAGCTATTAATAAAGCTTCCATTGTCATTAACAAACCATTAACAAGGCTTTCACTGTCATTAACAAACCATTAACAAGGCATTAACTGTCATTAACAAACCATTAACAAGGCTTTCACTGTCATTAACAAAGCATTAACAAGGCTTTCACTGTCATTAACAAGCCAGTAACAAAGCATTCATGGTCATTAACAAAGCATTATCAAGCCTTTCACTGTCATTAACAAACCATTAACAAGGCTTTCACTGTCATTAACAAGCCAGTAACAATGCATTCACAGTCATTAACAAACCATTAACAAGGATTTCACTTTCATTCACAAGCTATTAACAACCCTTTCACTGTCGTTAACAAGCCATTAGCAAGGCTTTGACTGTCATTAACAAGCTAGTAATAAGGCTTTCACTGTCATTAAGAAGCCACTAACAAGGCTTCCACTGTCATTAAGAAGCTATTAACAAGCCTTTCGCTGTAATTACAAACTATTAACAAGGCTTTCACTGTCATTAACAAATTTTAACAAGGTTTTTACTGTCATTAACAAACCATTAATAATGATTTTGCGGTCATTAACAAACCATTAACAACCTTTCACTGTCATTAAAAAATCATTAACAAGGCTTTCTCTGTCATTAACAAACCATTAACAAGGCTTTCACTGTCGATAACAAATCGTTAACAAGGCTTTCATTGTCATTATCAAACCATTAACAAGGCTTTCACTGTCATTAACAAACCATTAACAAGGCTTTCACTGTCATTAACAGATCATTAACAATGCTTTCACTGTCATTAATAAACCATTAACAAGGCTTTCAGCGTCATTAACAAACCACTAACAAGGCATTCAGTGTCATTAACAAACCATTAACAAGGCTTTCACTGTCAATAACAAGCTATTAACAAGGCTTTCACTGTCATTAGCAAACCATTAACAAGGCTTTCACTGTTATTAACAAAGCATTAACAAGGCTTTCACTGTAATTAACAAACCATTAACAAGGCTTTCACTGTCATTAACAGACAATTAACAAGGCTTACATTGTCATTAACAAACCATTAACAAGGCTTTCACTGTCATTAACAAACCATTAACAAGGCTTTCACTGTCATTAACAGACCATTAACAGGGCTTTCACTGTCATTAACAAACCATTAACAAGGCTTTCACTGTCATTAACAAAACATTAACAAGGCTTTCACTGCCATTAACACGTTATTAACAATGCTTTCAATGTCAATAACAAATCACGAACAAGGCTTTCACTGTCATTAACAAGCTATTAACAAGGCTTTCACTGACATTAACAAATCATTAACATGGCTTTCAATGTTATTAACAAATCATTAACAAGGCTTTCACAGTAATTAACATACCATTAACAAGGCTTTCACTGTAATTAAAAAACCATTAACAAGGCTTTCACTGTCATTAACAAATCATTAACAAGACTTTCACTGTCCTTAACAAACCATTAACAAGGCTTTCACTGCCATTAACAGACCATTAACAAGGGTTTCACTGTCATTAACAAACCATTAACAAGGCTTTCGCTGCCGTTAACAAATCATTAACAAGGCTTTCAGTGTCATTAACAATCTATTAACAATATTTTCACTGTCATTAACAAACCATTAACAAGGCTTTCACTGTTATTAACAATCTATAACAAGGCTTTCACTGTTAATAACAAACCATTAGCAAGGCATTCACTGTCATTAACAAACCATTAACAAGCCTTTCACTGTCATTAACAAACCATTAACAAGGCTTTCACTGTCATTAACAAGCCAGTAACAATGCATTCACTGTCGTTAACAAACCATTAACAAGGCTTTCACTGTCATTAACAAGCTGTTAACAAGCCTTTCACTGTCATTAATAAGCCATTAGCAAGGCTTTGACTGTCATTAACAATCTAGCAATAAGGCTTTCACTGTCATTAACAAGCCACTGACAAGGCTTCGACTGTCATTAAGAAGCTATTAATAAAGCTTCCATTGTCATTAACAAATCATTAAGAAGGCTTTCACTGTCATTAACAAACCATTAACAAGGCATTCACTGTCATTAACAAACCATTAACAAGGCTTTCACTGTCATTAACAAACCATTAACAAGGCTTTCACTGTCATTAACAAGCCAGTAACAATGCATTCATGGTCATTAACAAAGCATTATCAAGCCTTTCACTGTCATTAACAAACCATTAACAAGGCTTTCACTGTCATTAACAAGCCAGTAACAATGCATTCACAGTCATTAACAAACCATTAACAAGGATTTCACTTTCATTCACAAGCTATTAACAACCCTTTCACTGTCGTTAACAAGCCATTAGCAAGGCTTTGACTGTCATTAACAAGCTAGTAATAAGGCTTTCACTGTCATTAAGAAGCCACTAACAAGGCTTCCACTGTCATTAAGAAGCTATTAACAAGCCTTTCACTATAATTACAAACTATTAACAAGGCTTTCACTGTCATTAACACATTTTAACAAGGTTTTTACTGTCATTAACAAACCATTAATAATGATTTTGCGGTCATTAACAAACCATTAACAACCTTTCATTGTCTTTAAAAAATCATTAACAAGGCTTTCTCTGTCATTAACAAACCATTAACAAGGCTTTCACTGTCGATAACAAATCGTTAACAAGGCTTTCACTGTCATTAACAAACCGTTAACAAGGCTTTCACAGTTATTAACAAAACATTAACAAGGCTTTCACTGTCATTAACAAACCATTAACAAGGCTTTCACTGTCATGAACAAGCTATTAACAATGCTTTCGTTGTCATTTAAAAATCATTAACAAGGCATTCACTGTCAATAACAAATCCTTAACAAGACTTTCTCTGTCCATAACAAACCATTAACAAGGCTTTCACTGTCATTAAAAAATCAGTAACAAGACTTTCACTGTCATTAACAAACCATTAGCAAGGCTTTCACTGTCACTAACAAGCCAGTAACAAGGCATTCACGGTCATTAACAAAGCATTATCAAGCCTTTCACTGTCATTAACAAACCATTAACAAGGCTTTCACTGTCATTAACAAGCCAGTAACAATGCATTCACGGTCATTAACAAACCATTAACAAGGCTTTCACTCTCTTAACAAGCTATTAACAAGGCTTTCACTGTCATTAACAAGCCAGTAACAAGGCTTTTACTGTCATTAACAAGCTATTAACAAAGCTTTCACTGTCATTAACAAATCATTAACAATGCTTTCACTGTCAATAACAAACCATTAACAAGGCTTTCATTGTGATTAGCAAACCATTAAAAAGGCTTTCACTGTCATTAACAAGCCATTAACAAGGCTTTCATTGTCATTTACAAACCATTAACAAGGCTTTCATTTATTAACCACCCATTAACAAGGCTTTCACTGTTATTAACAAACCATTAACAAGGCTTTTACTGTCATTAACAAACCATTAATAAGGCTTTCACTGTCATTAACAAACCATTAAAAAGGTTCTCACTGTCATTAACAAACCATTAACAAGGCTTTCACTGTCATTAACAAACCACTAACACGGCTTTCACTGTTATTAACAAACCATTAACAAGACTTTCAATGTCCTTAACAAACCATTAACAAGGCTTTCACTGTCATTAACAAGCTATTAACAATGCTTTCAATGTCAATAACAAACCACTAACAAGGCTTTCACTGTCATTAACAGACCATTAACCACACTTTCAATGTCCTTAACAAACCATTAACAAGGCTTTCACTTCATTAACCAACCATTAACAAGGTTTTCACTGTCATGAACAAACCAGTAACAAGGCTTTCACTGTCATTAACAAGCTATTAACAAGGCATTCACTTCATTAACAAACCATTAACAAGGCTTTCACTGTCATTAACAAGCCATTAAGAAGGCTTTCACTGTTATTAACAAAACATTAACCGGGCTTTCACTGTCATTAACAAGCTATTAACAAGGCTTTCACTTTCATTAACAAACCAGCAACAAGGCATTCACGGTCATTAACAAACCATTGACAAGGCTTTCACTGTCATTAACAAGCTATTAACAAGGCTTTCTTTGTCATTAACAAACCATTAACAAGGCTTTCATTGTCTTTAACAAACCATAAACAAGGCTTTCACTGTCATTAACAAGCTATTAACAATGCTTTCGTCATCATTAACAAACCACTAACAAGGCTTTCAGTGTCAATACAGACCATTAATAAGATTTTCACTGTCATTAAAAAACCATTAACAAGGCTTTCACTGTCATTAACAAATCATTAACAAGACTTTCACTGTCCTTAACAAACCATTAACAAGGCTTTCACTGTCATTAACAGACCATTAACAAGGCTTTCACTGTCATTATCAAAACATTAACAAGGCTTTCACTGCCATTAACAAACCATTAACAAGGCTTTCACTGTCATTAACAAATCATTAACAAGACTTTCCCTGTCCTTAACAAACCATTAACAAGGCTTTCACTGTCATTAACAGACCATTAACAAGGCTTTCACTGTCATTAACAGACCATTAACAATGCTTTCACTGTCATTATCAAACCATTAACAAGGCTTTCAGTGTCATTAACAAACCACTAACAAGGGATTCAGGGTCATTAACAAACCATTAACAAGGCTTTCACTGTCATTAACAAGCTATTAACAAGGCTTTCACTGACATTAGCAAACCATTAACAAGGCTTTCACTGTTATTAACAAATCATTAACAAGGCTTTCACTGTAATTAACAAACCATTAACAAGGCTTTAACTGTCATTAACAGACCATTAACAAGGCTTTCATTGTCATTAACAAACCATTAACAAGGCTTTCACTGTCATTAACAAATCATTAACAAGGCTTTCACAGTCATTAACAGACCATTAACAAGGATTTCACTGTCATTAACAAACCATTAACAACGCTTTCATTGTCAGTAACAAACCATTAACAAGGCTTTCACTTTCATTAACCACCCATTAACAAGGCTTTCACTCTTATTAACAAACCATTAACAAGGCTTTTACTGTCATTAACAACCATTAATAAGACTTTCACTGTCATTACCAAACCATTAACAAGGCTTTCACTGTCATTAACAAACCACTAACACGGCTTGCACTGTTATTAACAAACCATTAATAATGCTATCACTGTCATTAACAAACCATTAACAAGCTTTCACTGTCATTAACCAGCTGTTAACAATGCTTTCATTGTCATTAACAAACCACGAACAAGGGTTTCACTGTCATTAACAGATCATTAACAAGACTTTCAATGTCCTTAACAAACCATTAACAAGGCTTTCACTTCATTAACCAGCCATTCACAAGGCTTTCACTGTCATTACAAACCATTAACCAGGCTTTCACTGTCATTAACAAGCTATTAACAAGGCTTTCACTGTCATTAACAAACCAGTAACAAGGCATTCACGGTCATTAACAAACCACTGACAAGGCTTTCACTGTCATTTACAAGCTATTAACATGGCTTTCACTGTCATTAACAAATCATGAACATGGCTTTCATTGTCTTGAACAAACCATTAACAAGGCTTTCACTGTCATTAACAAGCTATTAACAATGCTTTCGTTGTCATTAACAAACCACTAACAAGGCTTTCACTGACATTACAGACCAGTAATAAGGCTTTCACTGTCATTAGAACACCATTAACAAGGCTTTCACTTTCATTAACAAATCATTAACAAGACTTTCACTGTCCTTAACAAACCATTAACAAGGCTTTCACTGCCATTAACAGACCATTAACAAGGCTTTCACTGACATTAGCAAACCATTAACAAGGCTTTCACTGTTATTAACAAATCATTAACAAGGCTTTCACTGTAATTAAAAAACCATTAACAAGGCTTTCACTGTCATTAACAAATCATTAACAAGACTTTCACTGTCCTTAACAAACCATTAACAAGGCTTTCACTGCCATTAACAGACCATTAACAAGGCTTTCACTGTCATTAACAAACCATTAACAAGGCTTTCGCTGCCATTAAAAAATCATTAACAAGGCTTTCAGTGTCATTAACAACCCACTAACAAGGCATTCAGTCATTAACAAACCATTAACAAGGCTTTCACTGTCATTAACTAGCTATTAACAAGGCTTTCACTGACATTAGCAAATCATTAACATGGCTTTCACTGTTATTAACAAATCATTAACAAGGCTTTCACAGTAATTAACAAATCATTAACAAGGCTTTCACTGTCATTAACAGACCATTAACAAGGCTTTCATTGTCATTAACAAGCCATTAACAAGGCTTTCACTGTCATTAACAAACCATTAGCAACACTTTCATTGTCATTAACAAACCATTAACAAGGCTTTCACTTTCATTAACCACCCATTAACAAGGCTTTCACTGTTATTAGCAAACCATTAACTAGGCTTTTACTGTCATTAACAAACCATTAATAAGGCTTTCACTGTCATTAACAAACCATTAACAAGGCTTTCACTGTCATTAACAAATCACTAACACAGCTTTCACTATTATTAACAAACCATTAATAATGCTTTCACTGTCATTAACAAACCATTAACAAGCTTTCACTGTCATTAACAAGCTGTTAACAATGCTTTCATTGTCATTAACAAACCACTAACAAGGCTTTCACTGTCATTAACAGATCATTAACAAGACTTTCAATGTCCTTAACAAACCATTAACAAGGCTTTCACTTAATTAACCAACCATTAACAAGGCTTGCAGTGTCATTAACTAACCATTAATAAGGCTTTCACTGTCATTAACAAACCAGTAACAAGGCATTCACGGTCATTAACAAACCATTGACAAGGCTTTCACTTTCATTTACAAGCTATTAACAAGGCTTTCACTGTCAGTAACAACCTATTAACAATGCTTTCGTTGTCATTAACAAACCACTAACAAGGCTTTCACTGTCATTACAGACCATTAATAATGCTTTCACTGTCATTAAAAAACCATTAACAAGGCTTTCACTGTCATTACCAAATCAATAACAAGACTTTCACTGTCCTTAACAAACCATAAACAAGGCTTTCACTGTCATTAACAGACCATTAACAAGGCTTTCACTGTCATTAACAAACCATTAACAAGGCTTTCACTGCCATTAACAAACCATTAACAAGGCTTTCAGTGTCATTAACAAACCACTAACAAGGCATTTAGCGTCATTAACAAACCATTAACAAAGCTTTCACTGTCATTAACAAGCTATTAACACGGCTTTCACTGACATTAGCAAACCATTTACAAGGCTTTCACTGCCATTAACAAACCATTAACAAGGCTTTCAGTGTCATTAACAAACCACTAACAAGGCATTTAGCATCATTAACAAACCATTAACAAAGCTTTCACTGTCATTAACAAGCTATTAACACGGCTTTCACTGACATTAGCAAACCATTAACAAGGCTTTCACTGTTATTAACAAATCATTAACAAGGCTTTCACTGTAAATAACAAACCATTAAAAGGCTTTCACTGTCATTAACAGACCATTAACAATGCTTACACTGTCATTAACAAACCATTAACAAGGCTTTCAGTGTCATTAACAAACCACTAACAAGGCTTTCACTGTCATTAACAAACCATTAACAAGGCTTTCACTGACATTAGCAAATCATTAACATGGCTTTCACTGTTATTAACAAATCATTAACAAGGCTTTCACAGTAATTCACAAACCATTAACAAGGCTTTCACTGTCATTAACAGACCATTAACAAGGCTTTCATTGTCATTAACAAACCATTAACATGGCTTTCACTGTCATTAACAAACCATTAACAAGGCTTTCACTGTCATTAACAGACCATTAACAAGGCTTTCAGTGTCATTAACAAACCATTACCAAGGATTTGACTGTCATTAACAAGCTATTAACAAGGCTTTCACTGACATTAGCAAATCATTAACATGGCTTTCACTGTTATTAACAAATCATTAACAAGTCTTTCACAGTAATTAACAAACCATTAACATGGCTTTCACTGTCATTAACAGACCATTAACAAGGCTTTCATTGTCATTAACAATACATTAACAAGGCTTTCACTGTCATTAACAAACCATTAACAAGGCATTCACTGTCATTAACAGGCCATTAACAAGGCTTTCACTGTCATTAACAAATCATTAACAAGGCTTTCACTGTCATTAACAAAATATTAACAAGGCTTTCACTGTCATTAACAAGCTATTAACAATGCTTTCAATGTCATTAACAAACCACTAACAAGGCATTCACGGTCATTAACAAACCATTAACATGGCGGTACTGTCATTAACAAGCTATTAACAATGCTTTCGTTGTCATTTACAAACCACTAACAAGGCTTTCACTGTCATTACAGACCATTAATAAGGCTTTCACTGTCATTAAAAAACCAGTAACAAGGCTTTCACTGTCATTAACAAGACTTTCACTGTCCTTAACAAACCTTAACAAGGCTTTCACTGTCATTAACAGGCCATTAACAAGGCTTTCACTGTCATTAACAAACCATTAACAAGGCTTTCACTCTCATTAACAAACCACAACAAGGCATTCAGGGTCATTAACAAACCATTAACAAGGCTTTCACTGTCATGAACAAGCTATTAACAAGGCTTTCACTGTCATTAACAAGCTATTAACAATGCTTTCAATGTCATTAACAAACCACTAACAAGGCATTCACGGTCATTAACAAACCATTGACAAGGCTTTCACTGTCATTTACAAGCTATTAACAAGGCTTTCACTGTCATTAACAAATCATTAACAAGACTTTCACTGTCCTCAACAAACCATTAACAAGGCTTCCTCTGTCATTAACAGGCCATTAACAATGCTTTCACTGTCATTAACAAACCATTAACAAGGCTTTCACTGCCATTAACAAACCATTAACAAGGCTTTCACGGTCATTAACAACACACTAACAAGGCATTCAGCGTCATTAACAAACCATTAACAAGGCTTTCACAGTCATTAACAAGCTATTAACAAGGCTTTCACTGACATTAGCAAACCATTAACAAGGCTTTCACTGTTATTAACAAATCATTAACAAGGCTTTCACTGTAATTAACAAACGATTAACAAGGCTTTCACTGTCATTAACAGACCATTAACAATGCTTTCACTGTCATTAACAAACCATTAACAAGGCTTTCAGTGTCATTAACAAGCTATTAACAATGCTTTCGTTGTCATTAACAAACCACTAACAAGGCTTTCACTGTCATTACAGACCATTAATAAGGCTTTCACTGTCATTAAAAAACCATTAACAAGGCTTTCACTGTCATCAACAAATCATTAACAAGACTTTCACTGTCCTTAACAAACCATTAACAAGGCTTTCACTGTCATTAACAGGCCATTAACAAGGCTTTCACTGTCATTAACAAACCATTAACAAGGCTTTCACTGCCATTAATAAACCATTAACAAGGCTTTCAGTGTCATTAACAACTCAGGAACAAGGCATTCAGCGCCATTAACAAACTATTAACAAGGCTTTCACAGTCATTAACAATCTATTAACAAGGCTTTCACTGACATTAGCAAACCATTAACAAGGCTTTCACTGTTATTAACAAATCATTAACAAGGCTTTCATTGTAATTAACAAACCATTAAGAAGGCTTTCACTGTCATTAACAGACCATTAACAATGCTTTCACTGTCATTAACAAACCATTAACAAGGCTTTCAGTGTCATTAACAAACCACCAACAAGGCATTCAGGGTCATTAACAAACCATTAACAAGGCTTACACTGTCATTAACAAGCTATTAACAAGGCTTTCACTGTCATTAACAAGCTATTAACAATGTTTTCAATGTCATTAACAAACCACTAACAAGGCATTCACGGTCATTAACAAACCATTGATAAGGCTTTCACTGTCATTTACAAACTATTAACAAGGCTTTCACTGTCATTAACAAACAATTAACAAGGCTTTCATTGTCTTTAACTAACCATTAACAAGGCTTTCACTGTCATTAACAAGCTATTAACAATACTTTCGTTGTCATTAACAAACCACTAACAAGGCTTTCACTGTCATTACAGAACATTAATAAGGCTTTCACTGTCATTAAAGAACCATTAACACGGCTTTCACTGTCATTAACAAATCATTAACAAGACTTTCACTGTCCTTAACAAACCATTAACAAGGCTTTCACTGTCATTAACAAGCCATTAACAAGGCTTTCACAGTAATTAACAAACCATTAACAAGGCTTTCACTGCCATTAACAAACCATTAACAAGGCTTTCACTGTCATTAACAAACCATTAACAAGGCTTTCAGTGTCATTAACAAACCATTAACAAGGCTTTCACTGTCATTAACAAGCTATTAACAAGGCTTTCACTGACATTAGCAAATCATTAACATGGCTTTCAGTGTTATTAACAAATCATTAACAAGGCTTTCACAGTAATTAACAAATCATTAACAAGGCTTTCACTGTCATTAACAGACCATTAACAAGGCTTTCATTGTCATTAACAAGCCATTAACAAGGCTTTCAGTGTCATTAACAAACCATTAACAAGGCTTTCACTGTCATTAACAGACCATTAACAAGGCTTTCACTGTCATTAACAAACCATTAACAAGGCTTTCACTGTAATTAACAAACGATTAACAAGGCTTTCACTGTCATTAACAGACCATTAACAATGCTTTCACTGTCATTAACAAACCATTAACAAGGCTTTCAGTGTCATTAACAAGCTATTAACAATGCTTTCGTTGTCATTAACAAACCACTAACAAGGCTTTCACTGTCATTACAGACCATTAATAAGGCTTTCAGTGTCATTAACAAACCATTAACAAGGCTTTCACTGTCATTAACAAGCTATTAACAAGGCTTTCACTGACATTAGCAAATCATTAACATGGCTTTCAGTGTTATTAACAAATCATTAACAAGGCTTTCACAGTAATTAACAAATCATTAACAAGGCTTTCACTGTCATTAACAGACCATTAACAAGGCTTTCATTGTCATTAACAAGCCATTAACAAGGCTTTCAGTGTCATTAACAAACCATTAACAAGGCTTTCACTGTCATTAACAGACCATTAACAAGGCTTTCACTGTCATTAACAAACCATTAACAAGGCTTTCACTGTAATTAACAAACGATTAACAAGGCTTTCACTGTCATTAACAGACCATTAACAATGCTTTCACTGTCATTAACAAACCATTAACAAGGCTTTCAGTGTCATTAACAAGCTATTAACAATGCTTTCGTTGTCATTAACAAACCACTAACAAGGCTTTCACTGTCATTACAGACCATTAATAAGGCTTTCACTGTCATTAAAAAACCATTAACAAGGCTTTCACTGTCATCAACAAATCATTAACAAGACTTTCACTGTCCTTAACAAACCATTAACAAGGCTTTCACTGTCATTAACAGGCCATTAACAAGGCTTTCACTGTCATTAACAAACCATTAACAAGGCTTTCACTGCCATTAATAAACCATTAACAAGGCTTTCAGTGTCATTAACAACTCAGGAACAAGGCATTCAGCGCCATTAACAAACTATTAACAAGGCTTTCACAGTCATTAACAATCTATTAACAAGGCTTTCACTGACATTAGCAAACCATTAACAAGGCTTTCACTGTTATTAACAAATCATTAACAAGGCTTTCATTGTAATTAACAAACCATTAACAAGGCTTTCACTGTCATTAACAGACCATTAACAATGCTTTCACTGTCATTAACAAACCATTAACAAGGCTTTCAGTGTCATTAACAAACCACCAACAAGGCATTCAGGGTCATTAACAAACCATTAACAAGGCTTACACTGTCATTAACAAGCTATTAACAAGGCTTTCACTGTCATTAACAAGCTATTAACAATGTTTTCAATGTCATTAACAAACCACTAACAAGGCATTCACGGTCATTAACAAACCATTGATAAGGCTTTCACTGTCATTTACAAACTATTAACAAGGCTTTCACTGTCATTAACAAACCATTAACAAGGCTTTCATTGTCTTTAACTAACCATTAACAAGGCTTTCACTGTCATTAACAAGCTATTAACAATACTTTCGTTGTCATTAACAAACCACTAACAAGGCTTTCACTGTCATTACAGAACATTAATAAGGCTTTCACTGTCATTAAAGAACCATTAACACGGCTTTCACTGTCATTAACAAATCATTAACAAGACTTTCACTGTCCTTAACAAACCATTAACAAGGCTTTCACTGTCATTAACAAGCCATTAACAAGGCTTTCACAGTAATTAACAAACCATTAACAAGGCTTTCACTGCCATTAACAAACCATTAACAAGGCTTTCACTGTCATTAACAAACCATTAACAAGGCTTTCAGTGTCATTAACAAACCATTAACAAGGCTTTCACTGTCATTAACAAGCTATTAACAAGGCTTTCACTGACATTAGCAAATCATTAACATGGCTTTCAGTGTTATTAACAAATCATTAACAAGGCTTTCACAGTAATTAACAAATCATTAACAAGGCTTTCACTGTCATTAACAGACCATTAACAAGGCTTTCATTGTCATTAACAAGCCATTAACAAGGCTTTCAGTGTCATTAACAAACCATTAACAAGGCTTTCACTGTCATTAACAGACCATTAACAAGGCTTTCACTGTCATTAACAAACCATTAACAAGGCTTTCACTGTCATTAACAGACCATTAACAACGCTTTCACTGTCATTAACAAACCATGAACAAGGCTTTCACTGTCATTAACAAAGCATTAACAAGGCTTTCACTGTCATGAACAAGCTATTAACAATGCTTTCAATGTCATTAACAAACCACTAACCAGGTATTCACGGTCATTAACAAACCATTAACAAGGCATTCACTGTCATTAACAAGCTATTAACAATGCTTTAGTTGTCATTAACAAACCACTAACAGGGCTTTCACTGTCATTACAGACCATTAATAAGGCTTTCACTGTCATTAAAAAACCATTAACAAGGCTTTCACTGTCATTAACAAATCATGAACAAGACTTTCACTGTCCTTAACAAACCATTAACAAGGCTTTCACTGTCATTAACAAGCCATTAACAAGGCTTTCACTGCCATTAACAAACCACCAACAAGGCATTCAGGGTCATTAACAAACCATTAACAAGGCTTACACTGTCATTAACAAGCTATTAACAAGGCTTTCACTGTCATTAACAAGCTATTAACAATGTTTTCAATGTCATTAACAAACCACTAACAAGGCATTCACGGTCATTAACAAACCATTGATAAGGCTTTCACTGTCATTTACAAACTATTAACAAGGCTTTCACTGTCATTAACAAACCATTAACAAGGCTTTCATTGTCTTTAACTAACCATTAACAAGGCTTTCACTGTCATTAACAAGCTATTAACAATACTTTCGTTGTCATTAACAAACCACTAACAAGGCTTTCACTGTCATTACAGACCATTAATAAGGCTTTCACTGTCATTAAAGAACCATTAACACGGCTTTCACTGTCATTAACAAATCATTAACAAGACTTTCACTGTCCTTAACAAACCATTAACAAGGCTTTCACTGTCATTAACAAGCCATTAACAAGGCTTTCACTGTCATTAACAAGCCATTAACAAGGCTTTCACTGCCATTAACAAACCATTAACAAGGCTTTCACTGTCATTAACAAACCATTAACAAGGCTTTCAGTGTCATTAACAAACCATTAACAAGGATTTCACTGTCATTAACAAGCTATTAACAAGGCTTTCACTGACATTAGCAAATCATTAACATGGCTTTCAGTGTTATTAACAAATCATTAACAAGGCTTTCACAGTAATTAACAAATCATTAACAAGGCTTTCACTGTCATTAACAGACCATTAACAAGGCTTTCATTGTCATTAACAAGCCATTAACAAGGCTTTCAGTGTCATTAACAAACCATTAACAAGGCTTTCACTGTCATTAACAGACCATTAACAAGGCTTTCACTGTCATTAACAAACCATTAACAAGGCTTTCACTGTCATTAACAGACCATTAACAACGCTTTCACTGTCATTAACAAACCATGAACAAGGCTTTCACTGTCATTAACAAAGCATTAACAAGGCTTTCACTGTCATTAACAGACCATTAACAAGGCTTTCACTGTCATTAACAAACCATTAACAAGGCTTTCACTGTCATTAACAGACCATTAACAACGCTTTCACTGTCATTAACAAACCATTGACAAGGCTTTCACTTTCATTTACAAGCTATTAACAAGGCTTTCACTGTCAGTAACAAGCTATTAACAATGCTTTCGTTGTCATTAACAAACCACTAACAAGGCTTTCACTGTCATTACAGACCATTAATAATGCTTTCACTGTCATTAAAAAACCATTAACAAGGCTTTCACTGTCATTAACAAATCAATAACAAGACTTTCACTGTCCTTAACAAACCATAAACAAGGCTTTCACTGTCATTAACAGACCATTAACAAGGCTTTCACTGTCATTAACAAACCATTAACAAGGCTTTCACTGCCATTAACAAACCATTAACAAGGCTTTCAGTGTCATTAACAAACCACTAACAAGGCATTTAGCGTCATTAACAAACCATTAACAAAGCTTTCACTGTCATTAACAAGCTATTAACACGGCTTTCACTGACATTAGCAAACCATTTACAAGGCTTTCACTGCCATTAACAAACCATTAACAAGGCTTTCAGTGTCATTAACAAACCACTAACAAGGCATTTAGCATCATTAACAAACCATTAACAAAGCTTTCACTGTCATTAACAAGCTATTAACACGGCTTTCACTGACATTAGCAAACCATTAACAAGGCTTTCACTGTTATTAACAAATCATTAACAAGGCTTTCACTGTAAATAACAAACCATTAAAAGGCTTTCACTGTCATTAACAGACCATTAACAATGCTTACACTGTCATTAACAAACCATTAACAAGGCTTTCAGTGTCATTAACAAACCACTAACAAGGCTTTCACTGTCATTAACAAACCATTAACAAGGCTTTCACTGACATTAGCAAATCATTAACATGGCTTTCACTGTTATTAACAAATCATTAACAAGGCTTTCACAGTAATTCACAAACCATTAACAAGGCTTTCACTGTCATTAACAGACCATTAACAAGGCTTTCATTGTCATTAACAAACCATTAACATGGCTTTCACTGTCATTAACAAACCATTAACAAGGCTTTCACTGTCATTAACAGACCATTAACAAGGCTTTCAGTGTCATTAACAAACCATTACCAAGGATTTGACTGTCATTAACAAGCTATTAACAAGGCTTTCACTGACATTAGCAAATCATTAACATGGCTTTCACTGTTATTAACAAATCATTAACAAGTCTTTCACAGTAATTAACAAACCATTAACATGGCTTTCACTGTCATTAACAGACCATTAACAAGGCTTTCATTGTCATTAACAATACATTAACAAGGCTTTCACTGTCATTAACAAACCATTAACAAGGCATTCACTGTCATTAACAGGCCATTAACAAGGCTTTCACTGTCATTAACAAATCATTAACAAGGCTTTCACTGTCATTAACAAAATATTAACAAGGCTTTCACTGTCATTAACAAGCTATTAACAATGCTTTCAATGTCATTAACAAACCACTAACAAGGCATTCACGGTCATTAACAAACCATTAACATGGCGGTACTGTCATTAACAAGCTATTAACAATGCTTTCGTTGTCATTTACAAACCACTAACAAGGCTTTCACTGTCATTACAGACCATTAATAAGGCTTTCACTGTCATTAAAAAACCAGTAACAAGGCTTTCACTGTCATTAACAAGACTTTCACTGTCCTTAACAAACCTTAACAAGGCTTTCACTGTCATTAACAGGCCATTAACAAGGCTTTCACTGTCATTAACAAACCATTAACAAGGCTTTCACTCTCATTAACAAACCACAACAAGGCATTCAGGGTCATTAACAAACCATTAACAAGGCTTTCACTGTCATGAACAAGCTATTAACAAGGCTTTCACTGTCATTAACAAGCTATTAACAATGCTTTCAATGTCATTAACAAACCACTAACAAGGCATTCACGGTCATTAACAAACCATTGACAAGGCTTTCACTGTCATTTACAAGCTATTAACAAGGCTTTCACTGTCATTAACAAATCATTAACAAGACTTTCACTGTCCTCAACAAACCATTAACAAGGCTTCCTCTGTCATTAACAGGCCATTAACAATGCTTTCACTGTCATTAACAAACCATTAACAAGGCTTTCACTGCCATTAACAAACCATTAACAAGGCTTTCACTGTCATTAACAACTCACTAACAAGGCATTCAGCGTCATTAACAAACCATTAACAAGGCTTTCACAGTCATTAACAAGCTATTAACAAGGCTTTCACTGACATTAGCAAACCATTAACAAGGCTTTCACTGTTATTAACAAATCATTAACAAGGCTTTCACTGTAATTAACAAACCATTAACAAGGCTTTCACTGTCATTAACAGACCATTAACAATGCTTTCACTGTCATTAACAAACCATTAACAAGGCTTTCAGTGTCATTAACAAGCTATTAACAATGCTTTCGTTGTCATTAACAAACCACTAACAAGGCTTTCACTGTCATTACAGACCATTAATAAGGCTTTCACTGTCATTAAAAAACCATTAACAAGGCTTTCACTGTCATCAACAAATCATTAACAAGACTTTCACTGTCCTTAACAAACCATTAACAAGGCTTTCACTGTCATTAACAGGCCATTAACAAGGCTTTCACTGTCATTAACAAACCATTAACAAGGCTTTCACTGCCATTAATAAACCATTAACAAGGCTTTCAGTGTCATTAACAACTCAGGAACAAGGCATTCAGCGCCATTAACAAACTATTAACAAGGCTTTCACAGTCATTAACAATCTATTAACAAGGCTTTCACTGACATTAGCAAACCATTAACAAGGCTTTCACTGTTATTAACAAATCATTAACAAGGCTTTCATTGTAATTAACAAACCATTAACAAGGCTTTCACTGTCATTAACAGACCATTAACAATGCTTTCACTGTCATTAACAAACCATTAACAAGGCTTTCAGTGTCATTAACAAACCACCAACAAGGCATTCAGGGTCATTAACAAACCATTAACAAGGCTTACACTGTCATTAACAAGCTATTAACAAGGCTTTCACTGTCATTAACAAGCTATTAACAATGTTTTCAATGTCATTAACAAACCACTAACAAGGCATTCACGGTCATTAACAAACCATTGATAAGGCTTTCACTGTCATTTACAAACTATTAACAAGGCTTTCACTGTCATTAACAAACCATTAACAAGGCTTTCATTGTCTTTAACTAACCATTAACAAGGCTTTCACTGTCATTAACAAGCTATTAACAATACTTTCGTTGTCATTAACAAACCACTAACAAGGCTTTCACTGTCATTACAGACCATTAATAAGGCTTTCACTGTCATTAAAGAACCATTAACACGGCTTTCACTGTCATTAACAAATCATTAACAAGACTTTCACTGTCCTTAACAAACCATTAACAAGGCTTTCACTGTCATTAACAAGCCATTAACAAGGCTTTCACAGTAATTAACAAACCATTAACAAGGCTTTCACTGCCATTAACAAACCATTAACAAGGCTTTCACTGTCATTAACAAACCATTAACAAGGCTTTCAGTGTCATTAACAAACCATTAACAAGGCTTTCACTGTCATTAACAAGCTATTAACAAGGCTTTCACTGACATTAGCAAATCATTAACATGGCTTTCAGTGTTATTAACAAATCATTAACAAGGCTTTCACAGTAATTAACAAATCATTAACAAGGCTTTCACTGTCATTAACAGACCATTAACAAGGCTTTCATTGTCATTAACAAGCCATTAACAAGGCTTTCAGTGTCATTAACAAACCATTAACAAGGCTTTCACTGTCATTAACAGACCATTAACAAGGCTTTCACTGTCATTAACAAACCATTAACAAGGCTTTCACTGTCATTAACAGACCATTAACAACGCTTTCACTGTCATTAACAAACCATGAACAAGGCTTTCACTGTCATTAACAAAGCATTAACAAGGCTTTCACTGTCATGAACAAGCTATTAACAATGCTTTCAATGTCATTAACAAACCACTAACCAGGTATTCACGGTCATTAACAAACCATTAACAAGGCATTCACTGTCATTAACAAGCTATTAACAATGCTTTAGTTGTCATTAACAAACCACTAACAGGGCTTTCACTGTCATTACAGACCATTAATAAGGCTTTCACTGTCATTAAAAAACCATTAACAAGGCTTTCACTGTCATTAACAAATCATTAACAAGACTTTCACTGTCCTTAACAAACCATTAACAAGGCTTTCACTGTCATTAACAAGCCATTAACAAGGCTTTCACTGCCATTAACAAACCACCAACAAGGCATTCAGGGTCATTAACAAACCATTAACAAGGCTTACACTGTCATTAACAAGCTATTAACAAGGCTTTCACTGTCATTAACAAGCTATTAACAATGTTTTCAATGTCATTAACAAACCACTAACAAGGCATTCACGGTCATTAACAAACCATTGATAAGGCTTTCACTGTCATTTACAAACTATTAACAAGGCTTTCACTGTCATTAACAAACCATTAACAAGGCTTTCATTGTCTTTAACTAACCATTAACAAGGCTTTCACTGTCATTAACAAGCTATTAACAATACTTACGTTGTCATTAACAAACCACTAACAAGGCTTTCACTCATTACAGACCATTAATAAGGCTTTCACTGTCATTAAAGAACCATTAACACGACTTTCACTGTCATTAACAAATCATTAACAAGACTTTCACTGTCCTTAACAAACCATTAACAAGGCTTTCACTGTCATTAACAAGCCATTAACAAGGCTTTCACTGTCATTAACAAGCCATTAACAAGGCTTTCACTGCCATTAACAAACCATTAACAAGGCTTTCACTGTCATTAACAAAACATTAACAAGGCTTTCAGTGTCATTAACAAACCATTAACAAGGCTTTCACTGTCATTAACAAGCTATTAACAAGGCTTTCACTGACATTAGCAAATCATTAACATGGCTTTCAGTGTTATTAACAAATCATTAACAAGGCTTTCACAGTAATTAACAAATCATTAACAAGGCTTTCACTGTCATTAACAGACCATTAACAAGGCTTTCATTGTCATTAACAAGCCATTAACAAGGCTTTCAGTGTCATTAACAAACCATTAACAAGGCTTTCACTGTCATTAACAGACCATTAACAAGGCTTTCACTGTCATTAACAAACCATTAACAAGGCTTTCACTGTCATTAACAGACCATTAACAACGCTTTCACTGTCATTAACAAACCATGAACAAGGCTTTCACTGTCATTAACAAAGCATTAACAAGGCTTTCACTGTCATGAACAAGCTATTAACAATGCTTTCAATGTCATTAACAAACCACTAACCAGGTATTCACGGTCATTAACAAACCATTAACAAGGCATTCACTGTCATTAACAAGCTATTAACAATGCTTTAGTTGTCATTAACAAACCACTAACAGGGCTTTCACTGTCATTACAGACCATTAATAAGGCTTTCACTGTCATTAAAAAACCATTAACAAGGCTTTCACTGTCATTAACAAATCATTAACAAGACTTTCACTGTCCTTAACAAACCATTAACAAGGCTTTCACTGTCATTAACAAGCCATTAACAAGGCTTTCACTGTCATTAACAAACCATTAACAAGGCTTTCACTGCCATTAACAAACCATTAACAAGGCTTTCAGTGTCATTTACAACTCACTAACAAGGCATTCAGCGTCATTAACAAACCATTAACAAGTCTTTCACTGTCATTAACAAGCTATTAACACGGCTTTCACTGTCATTAACAGAACATTAACAAGGCTTTCATTGTCATTATCAAAGAATTAACAAGGCTTTCACTGTCATTAACAGACCATTAACAATGCTTACACTGTCATTAACAAACCATTAACAAGGCTTTCAGTGTCATTAACAAACCACAAACAAGGCTTTCACTGTCATTAACAAACCATTAACAAGGCTTTCACTGTCATTAGCAAGCTATTAACAAGGCTTTCACTGACATTAGCAAATCATTAACATGGCTTTCAGTGTTATTAACAAATCATTAACAAGGCTTTCACAGTAATTCACAAACCATTAACAAGGCTTTCACTGTCATTAACAGACCATTAACAAGGCTTTCATTGTCATTAACAAACCATTAACAACGCTTTCACTGTCATTAACAAACCATTAAAAGGCTTTCACTGTCATTAACAGACCATTAACAATGCTTACACTGTCATTAACAAACCATTAACAAGGCTTTCAGTGTCATTAACAAACCACTAACAAGGCTTTCACTGTCATTAACAGACCATTAACAAGGCTTTCATTGTCATTAACAAACCATTAACAAGGCTTTCACTGTCATTAACAAACCATTAACAAGGCATTCACTGTCATTAACAGACCATTAACAAGGCTTTCAGTGTCATTAACAAACCATTAACAAGGCTTTGACTGTCATTAACAAGCTATTAACAAGGCTTTCACTGACATTAGCAAATCATTAACATGGCTTTCACTGTTATTAACAAATCATTAACAAGGCTTTCACAGTAATTAACAAACCATTAACATGGCTTTCACTGTCATTAACAGACCATTAACAAGGCTTTCATTGTCATTAACAAATCATTAACAAGACTTTCACTGTCCTTAACAAACCATTAACAAGGCTTTCACTGTCATTAACAGGCCATTAACAAGGCTTTCACTGTCATTAACAAACCATTAACAAGGCTTTCACTGCCATTAACAAAGCATTAACAAGGCTTTCAGTGTCATTAACAACTCAGTAACAAGGCATTCAGCGTCATTAACAAACTATTAACAAGGCTTTCACAATCATTAACAAGCTATTAACAAGGCTTTCACTGACATTAGCAAACCATTAACAAGGCTTTCACTGTTATTAACAAATCATTAACAAGGCTTTCACTGTAATTGACAAACCATTAACAAGGCTTTCACTGTCATTAACAGACCATTAACAATGCTTTCACTGTCATTAACAAACCATTGACAAGGCTTTCAGTGTCATTAACAAACCACCAACAAGGCATTCAGGGTCATTAACAAACCATTAACAAGGCTTACACTGTCATTCACAAGCTATCAACAAGGCTTTCACTGTCATTAACAAGCTATTAACAATGTTTTCAATGTCATGAACAAACCACTAACAAGGCATTCACGGTCATTAACAAACCATTGATAAGGCTTTCACTGTCATTTACAAGCTATTAACAAGGCTTTCACTGTCATTAACAAACCATTTACAAGGCTTTCATTGTCTTTAACTAACCATTAACAAGGCTTTCACTGTCATTAACAAGCTATTAACAATACTTTCGTTGTCATTAACAAACCACTAACAAGGCTTTCACTGTCATTACAGACCATTAATAAGGCTTTCACTGTCATTAAAGAACCATTAACACGGCTTTCACTGTCATTAACAAATCATTAACAAGACTTTCACTGTCCTTAACAAACCATTAACAAGGCTTTCACTGGCATTAACAAGCCATTAACAAGGCTTTCACAGTAATTAACAAACCATTAACAAGGCTTTCACTGCCATTAACAAACCATTAACAAGGCTTTCACTGTCATTAACAAACCATTAACAAGGCTTTCAGTGTCATTAACAAACCATTAACAAGGCTTTCACTGTCATTAACAAGCTATTAACAAGGCTTTCACTGACATTAGCAAATCATTAACATGGCTTTCACTGTTATTAACAAATCATTAACAAGGCTTTCACAGTAATTAACAAATCATTAACAAGGCTTTCACTGTCATTAACAGACCTTTAACAAGGCTTTCATTGTCATTAACAAACCATTAACAAGGCTTTCACTGTCATTAACAAACCATGAACAAGGCTTTCACTGTCATTAACAAGCTATTAACACGGCTTTCACTGACATGAGCAAACCATTAACAAGGCTTTCACTGTTATTAACAGACCATTAACAAGGCTTTCACTGTCATTAACAAACCATTAACAAGGCTTTCGCTGCCATTAAAAAACCATTAACAAGGCTTTCAGTGTCATTAACAACCCACTAACAAGGAATTCAGTCATTAACAAACCATTAACAAGGCTTTCACTGTCATTAACTAGCTATTAACAAGGCTTTCACTGACATTAGCAAATCATTAACATGGCTTTCACTGTTATTAACAAATCATTAACAAGGCTTTCACAGTAATTAACAAATCATTAACAAGGCTTTCACTGTCATTAACAGACCATTAACAAGGCTTTCATTGTCATTAACAAGCCATTAACAAGGCTTTCACTGTCATTAACAAACCATTAACAAGGCTTTCACTGTTATTAGCAAACCATTAACTAGGCTTTTACTGTCATTAACAAACCATTAATAAGGCTTTCACTGTCATTAACAAACCATTAACAAGGCTTTCACTGTCATTAACAAATCACTAACACGGCTTTCACTATTATTAACAAACCATTAATAATGCTTTCACTGTCATTAACAAACCATTAACAAGCTTTCACTGTCATTAACAAGCTGTTAACAATGCTTTCATTGTCATTAACAAACCACTAACAAGGCTTTCACTGTCATTAACAGATCATTAACAAGACTTTCAATGTCCTTAACAAACCATTAACAAGGCTTTCACTTCATTAACCAACCATTAACAAGGCTTGCAGTGTCATTAACTAACCATTAATAAGGCTTTCACTGTCATTAACAAACCAGTAACAAGGCATTCACGGTCATTAACAAACCATTGACAAGGCTTTCACTTTCATTTACAAGCTAATAACAAGGCTTTCACTGTCAGTAACAAGCTATTAACAATGCTTTCGTTGTCATTAACAAACCACTAACAAGGCTTTCACTGTCATTACAGACCATTAATAATGCTTTCACTGTCATTAAAAAACCATTAACAAGGCTTTCACTGTCATTAACAAATCAATAACAAGACTTTCACTGTCCTTAACAAACCATAAACAAGGCTTTCACTGTCATTAACAGACCATTAACAAGGCTTTCACTGTCATTAACAAACCATTAACAAGGCTTTCACTGCCATTAACAAACCATTAACAAGGCTTTCAGTGTCATTAACAAACCACTAACAAGGCATTTAGCGTCATTAACAAACCATTAACAAAGCTTTCACTGTCATTAACAAGCTATTAACACGGCTTTCACTGACATTAGCAAACCATTAACAAGGCTTTCACTGCCATTAACAAACCATTAACAAGGCTTTCAGTGTCATTAACAAACCACTAACAAGGCATTTAGCATCATTAACAAACCATTAACAAAGCTTTCACTGTCATTAACAAGCTATTAACACGGCTTTCACTGACATTAGCAAACCATTAACAAGGCTTTCACTGTTATTAACAAATCATTAACAAGGCTTTCACTGTAAATAACAAACCATTAAAAGGCTTTCACTGTCATTAACAGACCATTAACAATGCTTACACTGTCATTAACAAACCATTAACAAGGCTTTCAGTGTCATTAACAAACCACTAACAAGGCTTTCACTGTCATTAACAAACCATTAACAAGGCTTTCACTGACATTAGCAAATCATTAACATGGCTTTCACTGTTATTAACAAATCATTAACAAGGCTTTCACAGTAATTCACAAACCATTAACAAGGCTTTCACTGTCATTAACAGACCATTAACAAGGCTTTCATTGTCATTAACAAACCATTAACATGGCTTTCACTGTCATTAACAAACCATTAACAAGGCTTTCACTGTCATTAACAGACCATTAACAAGGCTTTCAGTGTCATTAACAAACCATTACCAAGGATTTGACTGTCATTAACAAGCTATTAACAAGGCTTTCACTGACATTAGCAAATCATTAACATGGCTTTCACTGTTATTAACAAATCATTAACAAGTCTTTCACAGTAATTAACAAACCATTAACATGGCTTTCACTGTCATTAACAGACCATTAACAAGGCTTTCATTGTCATTAACAATACATTAACAAGGCTTTCACTGTCATTAACAAATCATTAACAAGGCATTCACTGTCATTAACAGGCCATTAACAAGGCTTTCACTGTCATTAACAAATCATTAACAAGGCTTTCACTGTCATTAACAAAATATTAACAAGGCTTTCACTGTCATTAACAAGCTATTAACAATGCTTTCAATGTCAATAACAAACCACTAACAAGGCATTCACGGTCATTAACAAACCATTAACATGGCGGTACTGTCATTAACAAGCTATTAACAAGGCTTTCACTGACATTAGCAAATCATTAACATGGCTTTCACTGTTATTAACAAATCATTAACAAGTCTTTCACAGTAATTAACAAACCATTAACATGGCTTTCACTGTCATTAACAGACCATTAACAAGGCTTTCATTGTCATTAACAATACATTAACAAGGCTTTCACTGTCATTAACAAATCATTAACAAGGCATTCACTGTCATTAACAGGCCATTAACAAGGCTTTCACTGTCATTAACAAATCATTAACAAGGCTTTCACTGTCATTAACAAAATATTAACAAGGCTTTCACTGTCATTAACAAGCTATTAACAATGCTTTCAATGTCAATAACAAACCACTAACAAGGCATTCACGGTCATTAACAAACCATTAACATGGCGGTACTGTCATTAACAAGCTATTAACAATGCTTTCGTTGTCATTTACAAACCACTAACAAGGCTTTCACTGTCATTACAGACCATTAATAAGGCTTTCACTGTCATTAAAAAACCAGTAACAAGGCTTTCACTGTCATTAACAAGACTTTCACTGTCCTTAACAAACCTTAACAAGGCTTTCACTGTCATTAACAGGCCATTAACAAGGCTTTCACTGTCATTAACAAACCATTAACAAGGCTTTCACTCTCATTAACAAACCACAACAAGGCATTCAGGGTCATTAACAAACCATTAACAAGGCTTTCACTGTCATGAACAAGCTATTAACAAGGCTTTCACTGTCATTAACAAGCTATTAACAATGCTTTCAATGTCATTAACAAACCACTAACAAGGCATTCACGGTCATTAACAAACCATTGACAAGGCTTTCACTGTCATTTACAAGCTATTAACAAGGCTTTCACTGTCATTAACAAATCATTAACAAGACTTTCACTGTCCTCAACAAACCATTAACAAGGCTTCCTCTGTCATTAACAGGCCATTAACAATGCTTTCACTGTCATTAACAAACCATTAACAAGGCTTTCACTGCCATTAACAAACCATTAACAAGGCTTTCACTGTCATTAACAACTCACTAACAAGGCATTCAGCGTCATTAACAAACCATTAACAAGGCTTTCACAGTCATTAACAAGCTATTAACAAGGCTTTCACTGACATTCGCAAACCATTAACAAGGCTTTCACTGTTATTAACAAATCATTAACAAGGCTTTCACTGTAATTAACAAACCATTAACAAGGCTTTCACTGTCATTAACAGACCATTAACAATGCTTTCACTGTCATTAACAAACCATTAACAAGGCTTTCAGTGTCATTAACAAGCTATTAACAATGCTTTCGTTGTCATTAACAAACCACTAACAAGGCTTTCACTGTCATTACAGACCATTAATAAGGCTTTCACTGTCATTAAAAAACCATTAACAAGGCTTTCACTGTCATCAACAAATCATTAACAAGACTTTCACTGTCCTTAACAAACCATTAACAAGGCTTTCACTGTCATTAACAGGCCATTAACAAGGCTTTCGCTGTCATTAACAAACCATTATCAAGGCTTTCACTGCCATTAACAAACCATTAACAAGGCTTTCAGTGTCATTAACAACTCAGGAACAAGGCATTCAGCGCCATTAACAAACTATTAACAAGGCTTTCACAGTCATTAACAATCTATTAACAAGGCTTTCACTGACATTAGCAAACCATTAACAAGGCTTTCACTGTTATTAACAAATCATTAACAAGGCTTTCATTGTAATTAACAAACCATTAACAAGGCTTTCACTGTCATTAACAGACCAGTAACAATGCTTTCACTGTCATTAACAAACCATTAACAAGGCTTTCAGTGTCATTAACAAACCACCAACAAGGCATTCAGGGTCATTAACAAACCATTAACAAGGCTTACACTGTCATTAACAAGCTATTAACAAGGCTTTCACTGTCATTAACAAGCTATTAACAAGGCTTTCACTGACATTAGCAAATCATTAACATGGCTTTCACTGTTATTAACAAATCATTAACAAGTCTTTCACAGTAATTAACAAACCATTAACATGGCTTTCACTGTCATTAACAGACCATTAACAAGGCTTTCATTGTCATTAACAATACATTAACAAGGCTTTCACTGTCATTAACAAATCATTAACAAGGCATTCACTGTCATTAACAGGCCATTAACAAGGCTTTCACTGTCATTAACAAATCATTAACAAGGCTTTCACTGTCATTAACAAAATATTAACAAGGCTTTCACTGTCATTAACAAGCTATTAACAATGCTTTCAATGTCAATAACAAACCACTAACAAGGCATTCACGGTCATTAACAAACCATTAACATGGCGGTACTGTCATTAACAAGCTATTAACAATGCTTTCGTTGTCATTTACAAACCACTAACAAGGCTTTCACTGTCATTACAGACCATTAATAAGGCTTTCACTGTCATTAAAAAACCAGTAACAAGGCTTTCACTGTCATTAACAAGACTTTCACTGTCCTTAACAAACCTTAACAAGGCTTTCACTGTCATTAACAGGCCATTAACAAGGCTTTCACTGTCATTAACAAACCATTAACAAGGCTTTCACTCTCATTAACAAACCACAACAAGGCATTCAGGGTCATTAACAAACCATTAACAAGGCTTTCACTGTCATGAACAAGCTATTAACAAGGCTTTCACTGTCATTAACAAGCTATTAACAATGCTTTCAATGTCATTAACAAACCACTAACAAGGCATTCACGGTCATTAACAAACCATTGACAAGGCTTTCACTGTCATTTACAAGCTATTAACAAGGCTTTCACTGTCATTAACAAATCATTAACAAGACTTTCACTGTCCTCAACAAACCATTAACAAGGCTTCCTCTGTCATTAACAGGCCATTAACAATGCTTTCACTGTCATTAACAAACCATTAACAAGGCTTTCACTGCCATTAACAAACCATTAACAAGGCTTTCACTGTCATTAACAACTCACTAACAAGGCATTCAGCGTCATTAACAAACCATTAACAAGGCTTTCACAGTCATTAACAAGCTATTAACAAGGCTTTCACTGACATTCGCAAACCATTAACAAGGCTTTCACTGTTATTAACAAATCATTAACAAGGCTTTCACTGTAATTAACAAACCATTAACAAGGCTTTCACTGTCATTAACAGACCATTAACAATGCTTTCACTGTCATTAACAAACCATTAACAAGGCTTTCAGTGTCATTAACAAGCTATTAACAATGCTTTCGTTGTCATTAACAAACCACTAACAAGGCTTTCACTGTCATTACAGACCATTAATAAGGCTTTCACTGTCATTAAAAAACCATTAACAAGGCTTTCACTGTCATCAACAAATCATTAACAAGACTTTCACTGTCCTTAACAAACCATTAACAAGGCTTTCACTGTCATTAACAGGCCATTAACAAGGCTTTCGCTGTCATTAACAAACCATTATCAAGGCTTTCACTGTCATTAACAAACCATTAACAAGGCTTTCAGTGTCATTAACAAACCACCAACAAGGCATTCAGGGTCATTAACAAACCATTAACAAGGCTTACACTGTCATTAACAAGCTATTAACAAGGCTTTCACTGTCATTAACAAGCTATTAACAAGGCTTTCACTGACATTAGCAAATCATTAACATGGCTTTCACTGTTATTAACAAATCATTAACAAGTCTTTCACAGTAATTAACAAACCATTAACATGGCTTTCACTGTCATTAACAGACCATTAACAAGGCTTTCATTGTCATTAACAATACATTAACAAGGCTTTCACTGTCATTAACAAATCATTAACAAGGCATTCACTGTCATTAACAGGCCATTAACAAGGCTTTCACTGTCATTAACAAATCATTAACAAGGCTTTCACTGTCATTAACAAAATATTAACAAGGCTTTCACTGTCATTAACAAGCTATTAACAATGCTTTCAATGTCAATAACAAACCACTAACAAGGCATTCACGGTCATTAACAAACCATTAACATGGCGGTACTGTCATTAACAAGCTATTAACAATGCTTTCGTTGTCATTTACAAACCACTAACAAGGCTTTCACTGTCATTACAGACCATTAATAAGGCTTTCACTGTCATTAAAAAACCAGTAACAAGGCTTTCACTGTCATTAACAAGACTTTCACTGTCCTTAACAAACCTTAACAAGGCTTTCACTGTCATTAACAGGCCATTAACAAGGCTTTCACTGTCATTAACAAACCATTAACAAGGCTTTCACTCTCATTAACAAACCACAACAAGGCATTCAGGGTCATTAACAAACCATTAACAAGGCTTTCACTGTCATGAACAAGCTATTAACAAGGCTTTCACTGTCATTAACAAGCTATTAACAATGCTTTCAATGTCATTAACAAACCACTAACAAGGCATTCACGGTCATTAACAAACCATTGACAAGGCTTTCACTGTCATTTACAAGCTATTAACAAGGCTTTCACTGTCATTAACAAATCATTAACAAGACTTTCACTGTCCTCAACAAACCATTAACAAGGCTTCCTCTGTCATTAACAGGCCATTAACAATGCTTTCACTGTCATTAACAAACCATTAACAAGGCTTTCACTGCCATTAACAAACCATTAACAAGGCTTTCACTGTCATTAACAACTCACTAACAAGGCATTCAGCGTCATTAACAAACCATTAACAAGGCTTTCACAGTCATTAACAAGCTATTAACAAGGCTTTCACTGACATTCGCAAACCATTAACAAGGCTTTCACTGTTATTAACAAATCATTAACAAGGCTTTCACTGTAATTAACAAACCATTAACAAGGCTTTCACTGTCATTAACAGACCATTAACAATGCTTTCACTGTCATTAACAAACCATTAACAAGGCTTTCAGTGTCATTAACAAGCTATTAACAATGCTTTCGTTGTCATTAACAAACCACTAACAAGGCTTTCACTGTCATTACAGACCATTAATAAGGCTTTCACTGTCATTAAAAAACCATTAACAAGGCTTTCACTGTCATCAACAAATCATTAACAAGACTTTCACTGTCCTTAACAAACCATTAACAAGGCTTTCACTGTCATTAACAGGCCATTAACAAGGCTTTCGCTGTCATTAACAAACCATTATCAAGGCTTTCACTGCCATTAACAAACCATTAACAAGGCTTTCAGTGTCATTAACAACTCAGGAACAAGGCATTCAGCGCCATTAACAAACTATTAACAAGGCTTTCACAGTCATTAACAATCTATTAACAAGGCTTTCACTGACATTAGCAAACCATTAACAAGGCTTTCACTGTTATTAACAAATCATTAACAAGGCTTTCATTGTAATTAACAAACCATTAACAAGGCTTTCACTGTCATTAACAGACCAGTAACAATGCTTTCACTGTCATTAACAAACCATTAACAAGGCTTTCAGTGTCATTAACAAACCACCAACAAGGCATTCAGGGTCATTAACAAACCATTAACAAGGCTTACACTGTCATTAACAAGCTATTAACAAGGCTTTCACTGTCATTAACAAGCTATTAACAATGTTTTCAATATCATTAACAAACCACTAACAAGGCATTCACGGTCATTAACAAACCATTGATAAGGCTTTCACTGTCATTTACAAACTATTAACAAGGCTTTCACTGTCATTAACAAACCATTAACAAGGCTTTCATTGTCTTTAACTAACCATTAACAAGGCTTTCACTGTCATTAACAAGCTATTAACAATACTTTCGTTGTCATTAACAAACCACTAACAAGGCTTTCACTGTCATTACAGACCATTAATAAGGCTTTCACTGTCATTAAAGAATCATTAACACGGCTTTCACTGTCATTAACAAATCATTAACAAGACTTTCACTGTCCTTAACAAACCATTAACAAGGCTTTCAGTGACATTAACGAGCCATTAACAAGGCTTTCACAGTAATTAACAAACCATTAACAAGGCTTTCACTGCCATTAACAAACCATTAACAAGGCTTTCACTGTCATTAACAAACCATTAACAAGGCTTTCAGTGTCATTAACAAACCATTAACAAGGCTTTCACTGTCATTAACAAGCTATTAACAAGGCTTTCACTGACATTAGCAAATCATTAACATGGCTTTCAGTGTTATTAACAAATCATTAACAAGGCTTTCACAGTAATTAACAAATCATTAACAAGGCTTTCACTGTCATTAACAGACCATTAACAAGGCTTTCATTGTCATTAACAAGCCATTAACAAGGCTTTCAGTGTCATTAACAAACCATTAACAAGGCTTTCACTGTCATTAACAGACCATTAACAAGGCTTTCACTGTCATTAACAAACCATTAACAAGGCTTTCACTGTCATTAACAGACCATTAACAACGCTTTCACTGTCATTAACAAACCATGAACAAGGCTTTCACTGTCATTAACAAAGCATTAACAAGGCTTTCACTGTCATGAACAAGCTATTAACAATGCTTTCAATGTCATTAACAAACCACTAACCAGGTATTCACGGTCATTAACAAACCATTAACAAGGCATTCACTGTCATTAACAAGCTATTAACAATGCTTTAGTTGTCATTAACAAACCACTAACAGGGCTTTCACTGTCATTACAGACCATTAATAAGGCTTTCACTGTCATTAAAAAACCATTAACAAGGCTTTCACTGTCATTAACAAATCATTAACAAGACTTTCACTGTCCTTAACAAACCATTAACAAGGCTTTCACTGTCATTAACAAGCCATTAACAAGGCTTTCACTGTCATTAACAAACCATTAACAAGGCTTTCACTGCCATTAACAAACCATTAACAAGGCTTTCAGTGTCATTAACAACTCACTAACAAGGCATTCAGCGTCATTAACAAACCATTAACAAGGCTTTCACTGTCATTAACAAGCTATTAACAAGGCTTTCACTGACATTAACAAAGCATTAACAATGCTTTCACTGTCATTAACAGACCATTAACAAGGCTTTCACTGTCATTAACAGACCATTAACAAGGCTTTCATTGTCATTAACAAACCATTCACCAGGCTTTCACTGTCATTAACAAACCAGTAACAAGGCATTCACGGTCATTAACAAACCATTAACAAGGCTTTCACTGTCATTAACAAGCTATTATCAATGCTTTCATTGTCATTAGCAAACCACTAACAAGGCTTTCACTGTCATTAACAAACCACTAACACGGCTTTCACTGTCCTTAACAAACCATTAACAAGGCTTTCAGTGTCATTAACAAACCACTAACAAGGCATTTAGCGTCATTAACAAACCATTAACAAGTCTTTCACTGTCATTAACAAGCTATTAACACGGCTTTCACTGTCATTAACAGAACATTAACAAGGCTTTCATTGTCATTATCAAAGAATTAACAAGGCTTTCACTGTCATTAACAGACCATTAACAATGCTTACACTGTCATTAACAAACCATTAACAAGGCTTTCAGTGTCATTAACAAACCACAAACAAGGCTTTCACTGTCATTAACAAACCATTAACAAGGCTTTCACTGTCATTAGCAAGCTATTAACAAGGCTTTCACTGACATTAGCAAATCATTAACATGGCTTTCAGTGTTATTAACAAATCATTAACAAGGCTTTCACAGTAATTCACAAACCATTTACAAGGCTTTCACTGTCATTAACAGACCATTAACAAGGCTTTCATTGTCATTAACAAACCATTAACAAGGCTTTCACTGTCATTAACCAACCATTAAAAGGCTTTCACTGTCATTAACAGACCATTAACAATGCTTACACTGTCATTACCAAACCATTAACAAGGCTTTCAGTGTCATTAACAAACCACTAACAAGGCTTTCACTGTCATTAACAGACCATTAACAAGGCTTTCATTGTCATTAACAAACCATTAACAAGGCTTTCACTGTCATTAACAAACCATTAACAAGGCATTCACTGTCATTAACAGATCATTAACAAGGCTTTCAGTGTCATTAACAAACCATTAACAAGGCTTTGACTGTCATTAACAAGCTATTAACAAGGCTTTCACTGACATTAGCAAATCATTAACATGGCTTTCACTGTTATTAACAAATCATTAACAAGGCTTTCACAGTAATTAACAAACCATTAACAAGGCTTTCACTGTCATTAACAGGCCATTAACAAGGCTTTCACTGTCTTTAACAAACCATTAACAAGGCTTTCACTGCCATTAACAAAGCATTAACAAGGCTTTCAGTGTCATTAACAACTCAGTAACAAGGCATTCAGCGTCATTAACAAACTATTAACAAGGCTTTCACAATCATTAACAAGCTATTAACAAGGCTTTCACTGACATTAGCAAACCATTAACAAGGCTTTCACTGTTATTAACAAATCATTAACAAGGCTTTCACTGTAATTAACAAACCATTAACAAGGCTTTCACTGTCATTAACAGACCATTAACAATGCTTTCTCTGCCATTAACAAACCATTGACAAGGCTTTCAGTGTCATTAACAAACCAGCAACAAGGCATTCAGGGTCATTAACAAACCATTAACAAGGCTTACACTGTCATTCACAAGCTATCAACAAGGCTTTCACTGTCATTAACAAGCTATTAACAATGTTTTCAATGTCATGAACAAACCACTAACAAGGCATTCACGGTCATTAACAAACCATTGATAAGGCTTTCACTGTCATTTACAAGCTATTAACAAGGCTTTCACTGTCATTAACAAACCATTTACAAGGCTTTCATTGTCTTTAACTAACCATTAACAAGGCTTTCACTGTCATTAACAAGCTATTAACAATACTTTCGTTGTCATTAACAAACCACTAACAAGGCTTTCACTGTCATTACAGACCATTAATAAGGCTTTCACTGTCATTAAAGAACCATTAACACGGCTTTCACTGTCATTAACAAATCATTAACAAGACTTTCACTGTCCTTAACAAACCATTAACAAGGCTTTCGCTGGCATTAACAAGCCATTAACAAGGCTTTCACTGTCATTAGCAAGCTATTAACAAGGCTTTCACTGACATTAGCAAATCATTAACATGGCTTTCAGTGTTATTAACAAATCATTAACAAGGCTTTCACAGTAATTCACAAACCATTAACAAGGCTTTCACTGTCATTAACAGACCATTAACAAGGCTTTCATTGTCATTAACAAACCATTAACAAGGCTTTCACTGTCATTAACCAACCATTAAAAGGCTTTCACTGTCATTAACAGACCATTAACAATGCTTACACTGTCATTACCAACCCATTAACAAGGCTTTCAGTGTCATTAACAAACCACTAACAAGGCTTTCACTGTCATTAACAGACCATTAACAAGGCTTTCATTGTCATTAACAAATCATTAACAAGACTTTCACTGTCCTTAACAAACCATTAACAAGGCTTTCACTGTCATTAACAGGCCATTAACAAGGCTTTCACTGTCATTAACAAACCATTAACAAGGCTTTCACTGCCATTAACAAAGCATTAACAAGGCTTTCAGTGTCATTAACAACTCAGTAACAAGGCATTCAGCGTCATTAACAAACTATTAACAAGGCTTTCACAATCATTAACAAGCTATTAACAAGGCTTTCACTGACATTAGCAAACCATTAACAAGGCTTTCACTGTTATTAACAAATCATTAACAAGGCTTTCACTGTAATTAACAAACCATTAACAAGGCTTTCACTGTCATTAACAGACCATTAACAATGCTTTCACTGCCATTAACAAACCATTGACAAGGCTTTCAGTGTCATTAACAAACCACCAACAAGGCATTCAGGGTCATTAACAAACCATTAACAAGGCTTACACTGTCATTCACAAGCTATCAACAAGGCTTTCACTGTCATTAACAAGCTATTAACAATGTTGTCAATGTCATGAACAAACCACTAACAAGGCATTCACGGTCATTAACAAACCATTGATAAGGCTTTCACTGTCATTTACAAGCTATTAACAAGGCTTTCACTGTCATTAACAAACCATTTACAAGGCTTTCATTGTCTTTAACTAACCATTAACAAGGCTTTCACTGTCATTAACAAGCTATTAACAATACTTTCGTTGTCATTAACAAACCACTAACAAGGCTTTCACTGTCATTACAGACCATTAATAAGGCTTTCACTGTCATTAAAGAACCATCAACACGGCTTTCACTGTCATTAACAAATCATTAACAAGACTTTCACTGTCCTTAACAAACCATTAACAAGGCTTTCGCTGGCATTAACAAGCCATTAACAAGGCTTTCACAGTAATTAACAAACCATTAACAAGGCTTTCACTGCCATTAACAAACCATTAACAAGGCTTTCACTGTCATTAACAAACCATTAACAAGGCTTTCAGTGTCATTAACAAACCATTAACAAGGCTTTCACTGTCATTAACAAGCTATTAACAAGGCTTTCACTGACATTAGCAAATCATTAACATGGCTTTCACTGTTATTAACAAATCATTAACAAGGCTTTCACAGTAATTAACAAATCATTAACAAGGCTTTCACTGTCATTAACAGACCTTTAACAAGGCTTTCATTGTCATTAACAAACCATTAACAAGGCTTTCACTGTCATTAACAAACCATTAACAAGGCATTCACTGTCATTAACAGACCATTAACAAGGCTTTCACTGTCATTAACAAACCATGAACAAGGCTTTCACTGTCATTAACAAGCTATTAACACGGCTTTCACTGACATGAGCAAACCATTAACAAGGCATTCACTGTTATTAACAAATCATTAACAAGACTTTCACTGTAATTAACAAACCATTAACAAGGCTTTCACTGTCATTAACAGACCATTAACAAGGCTTTCATTGTCATTACAAGCTATTAACACGGCTTTCACTGACATTAGCAAACCATTAACAAGGCATTCACTGTTATTAGCAAATCATTAACAAGACTTTCACTGTAATTAGCAAACCATTAACAAGGCTTTCACTGTCATTAACAGACCATTAACAAGGCTTTCATTGTCATTAACAAACAATTAACAAGGCTTTCACTGTCATTAACAGACCATTAACAATGCTTACACTGTCATTAACAAACCATTAACAAGGCTTTCAGTGTCATTAACAATCCACAAACAAGGCTTTCACTGTCATTAACAAACCTTTAACAAGGCTTTCACTGTCATTAACAAGCTATTAACAAGGCTTTCACTGACATTAGCAAATCATTAACATGGCTTTCAGTGTTATTAACAAATCATTAACAAGGCTTTCACAGTAATTCACAAACCATTAACAAGGCTTTCACTGTCATTAACAGACCATTAACAAGGCTTTCATTGTCATTAACAAACCATTAACAAGGCTTTCACTGTCATTAACAAACCATTAAAATGCTTTCACTGTCATTAACAGACCATTAACAATGCTTACACTGTCATTAACAAACCATTAACAAGGCTTTCAGTGTCATTAACAAACCACTAACAAGGCTTTCACTGTCATTAACAGACCATTAACAAGGCTTTCATTGTCATTAACAAACCATTAACAAGGCTTTCACTGTCATTAACAAACCATTAACAAGGCGTTCACTGTCATTAACAGACCATTAACAAGGCTTTCAGTGTCATTAACAAACCATTAACAAGGCTTTGACTGTCATTGACAAGCTATTAACAAGGCTTTCACTGACATTAGCAAATCATTAACATGGCTTTCACTGTTATTAACAAATCATTAACAAGGCTTTCACAGTAATTAACAAACCATTAACATGGCTTTCACTGCCATTAACAGACCATTAACAAGGCTTTCATTGTCATTAACAAACCATTAACAAGGCTTTCACTGTCATTAACAAACCACTAACAAGGCTTTCACTGTCATTAACAGGCCATTAACAAGGCTTTCACTGTCATTAACAAATCATTAACAAGGCTTTCACTGTCATTAACAAAACATTAACAAGGCTTTCACTGTCTTTAACAAGCTATTAGCAATGCTTTCAATGTCATTAACAAACCACTAACCAGGCATTCACCGCCATTAACAAACCATCAACATGGCGTTCACTGTCATTAACAAGCTATTAACAATGCTTTCGTTGTCATTAACAAACCACTAACAAGGCTTTCACTCTCATTACAAACCATTAATAAGGCTTTCACTGTCATTAAAAGACCATTAACAAGGCTTTCACTGTCATTAACAAATCATTAACAAGACTTTCACTGTCCTTAACAAACCTTAACAAGGCTTTCACTGTCATTAACAGGCCATTAACAAGGCTTTCACTGTCATTAACAAACCATTAACAAGGCTTTCACTGTCATTAACAAATCACTAACAAGGCATTCAGTGTCATTAACAAACCATTAACAAGGCTTTCACTGTCATTAACAAGCTATTAACAAGGCTTTCACTGTCATTAACAAGCTATTAACAATGCTTTCAATGTCATTAACCAACCACTAACAAGGCATTCACGGTCATTAACAAACCATTGATAAGGCTTTCACTGTCATTTACAAGCTATTAACAAGGCTTTCACTGTCATTAACAAACCATTAACAAGGCTTTCATTGTCTTTAACAAACCATTAACAAGGCTTTCACTGTCATTAACAAGCTATTAACAATACTTTCGTTGTCATTAACAAACCACTAACAAGGCTTTCACTGTCATTACAGACCATTAATAAGGCTTTCACTGTCATTAAAGAACCATTAACATGGCTTTCACTGTCATTAACAAATCATTAAGAAGACTTTCACTGTCCTTAACCAGCCATTAACAAGGCTTTCACTGTCATTAACAAGCCATTAACAAGGCTTTCACAGTAATTAACAAACCATTAACAAGGCTTTCACTGTCATTAACAAACCATTAACAAGGCTTTCAGTGTCATTAACAAACCATTAACAAGGCTTTCACTGTCATTAACAAGCTATTAACAAGGCTTTCACTGACATTAGCAAATCATTAACATGGCTTTCACTGTTATTAACAAATCATTAACAAGGCTTTCACAGTAATTGACAAACCATTAACAAGGCTTTCACTGTCATTAACAGACCATTAACCAGGCTTTCATTGTCCTTAACAAACCATTAACAAGGCTTTCACTGTCATTAACAAACCATTAACAAGGCTTTCACTTTCATTTACAGATCATTAACAAGGCTTTCACTGTCATTAACAAACCATGAACAAGGCTTTCACTGTCATTAACATAACATTAACAAGGCTTTCACTGTCATTAACAAGCTATTAACAATGCGTTCAATGTCATTAACAAACCACTAACCAGGCATTCACGGTCATTAACAAACCATTAACAAGGCTTTCATTGTCTTTAACAAACCATTAACAAGGCTTTCCCTGTCATTAACAAGCTATTAACAATACTTTCGTTGTCATTAACAAACCACTAACAAGGCTTTCACTGTCATTACAGACCATTAATAAGGCTTTCACTGTCATTAAAGAACCATTAACATGGCTTTCACTGTCATTAACAAATCATTAACAAGACTTTCACTGTCCTTAACCAGCCATTAACAAGGCTTTCACTGTCATTAACAAGCCATTAACAAGGCTTTCACAGTAATTAACAAACCATTAACAAGGCTTTCACTGTCATTAACAAACCATTAACAAGGCTTTCAGTGTCATTAACAAACCATTAACAAGGCTTTCACTGTCATTAACAAGCTATTAACAAGGCTTTCACTGACATTAGCAAATCATTAACATGGCTTTCACTGTTATTAACAAATCATTAACAAGGCTTTCACAGTAATTGACAAACCATTAACAAGGCTTTCACTGTCATTAACAGACCATTAACCAGGCTTTCATTGCCATTAACAAACCATTAACAAGGCTTTCACTGTCATTAACAGACCATTAACAAGGCTTTCACTGTCATTAACAAACCACAAACAAGGCATTCACGGTTATTAACAAACCATTGACAAGGCTTTCACTGTCATTAACAAGCTATTAACAATGCTTTCAATGTCATTAACAAACCACAAACAAGGCATTCACGGTTATTAACAAACCATTGACAAGGCTTTCACTGTCATTTACAAGCTATTAACAAGGCTTTCACTGTCATTAACAAACCATTAACAAGGTTTTCATTGTCTTTAACAAACCATTAACAAGGCTTTCACTGTCATTAACAAGCTATTAATAATGCTTTCGTTGTCATTAACAAACCACTAACAAGGCTTTCACTGTCATTACAGACCATTAATAAGGCTTTCACTGTCATTAAAAAAACATTAACAAGGCCTTCACTGTCATTGATAAACCATTAACAAGACTTTACCTGTCCTTAACAAACCATTACAAGGCTTTCAGTGTCATTAATAGGCCATTAACAAGGCTTTCACTGTCATTAACAAACCATTAACAAGGCTTTCACTGCCATTAAAAACCATTAACAAGGCTTTCAGTGTCATTAACAACTCACTAACAAGGCATTCAGCGTCATTAACAAACCATTAACAAGGCTTTCACTGTCATTAACAAGCTATTAACAATGTTTTGAATGTCATTAACAAACCACTAACAAGGCATTCACGTTCATTAACAAAACATTAACAAGGCTTTCTTTGTCATTAACAAACCATTAACAAGGCTTTCACTGTCATTAACAAGCTATTAACAATGCTTTCGTCGTCATTAACGAACCACTAACAAGGCTTTCACTGTCATTAATAAACCATTAACAAGGCTTTCACTGACATTAACAAAGCATTAACAATGCTTTCACTGTCATTAACAGACCATTAATAAGGCTTTCACTGTCATTACAAAACCATTAACAAGGCTTTCACTGTCATTAACAAATCATTAACAAGACATTCACTGTCCTTAACAAACCATTAACAAGGCTTTCACTGTCATTAACAAGCCATTAACAAGGCTTTCACTGTCATTAATAAACCATTAACAAGGCTTTCACTGACATTAACAAAGCATTAACAATGCTTTCACTGTCATTAACAGACCATTAACAAGGCTTTCACTGTCATTAACAGACCATTAACAAGGCTTTCATTGTCATTAACAAACCATTCACCAGGCTTTCACTGTCATTAACAAACCAGTAACAAGGCATTCACGGTCATTAACAAACCATTAACAAGGCTTTCCCTGTCATTAACAAAACATTAACAAGGCTTTCACTGTCATTAACAGACCATTAACAAGGATTTCACTTTCATTTACAAACCATTAACAACACTTTCATTGTCATTAACAAACCATTAACAAGGCTTTCACTTTAATTAACAAACCATTAATAAGGCTTTCACTGTCATTAACAAACCATTAACAAGGCTTTCACTGTCATTAACAAACCACTAACACGGCTTTCACTGTTATTAACAAACCATTAATAATGCTTTCACTGTCATTAACAAACCATTAACAAGCTTTCACTGTCATTAACAAGCTATTATCAATGCTTTCATTGTCATTAGCAAACCACTAACAAGACTTTCACTGTCATTAACAAACCACTAACACAGCTTTCACTGTCCTTAACAAACCATTAACAAGGCTTTCACTGTCATTAACAAGCCATTAACAAGGCTTTCACAGTAATTAACAAACCATTAACAAGGCTTTCACTGCCATTAACAAACCATTAACAAGGCTTTCACTGTCATTAACAAACCATTAACAAGGCTTTCAGTGTCATTAACAAACCATTAACAAGGCTTTCACTGTCATTGACAAGCTATTAACAAGGCTTTCACTGACATTAGCAAATCATTAACATGGCTTTCACTGTTATTAACAAATCATTAACAAGACTTTCAATGTCCTTAACAAACCATTAACAAGGCTTTCACTGTCATGAACAAGCTATTAACAATGCTTTCGTTGTCATTTAAAAACCATTAACAAGGCATTCACTGTCAATAACAAATCTTTAACAGGACTTTCTCTGTCCTTAACAAACCATAAACAAGGCTTTCAATGTCATTAACAAATGAATAACAAGAATTTCACTGTCATTAACAAACCATTAGCAAGGCTTTCACTGTCATTAACAAGCCAGTAACAAGGCATTCACGGTCATTAACAAACCATTAACAAGGCATTCACTGTCTTAACAAGCTATTAACAAGGCTTTCACTGTCATTAACAAGCCAGTAACAAGGCTTTAACTGTCATTTACAAGCTATTAGCAAAGCTTTCACTGTCATTAACAAACCATTAACAAGGCTTTCACTGTCAATAACAAGCCATTAACAAGGCTTTCACTGTCATTAACAAACCATTAAAAAGGCTTTCACTGTCATTAACAGACCATTAACAAGGCTTTCAATGTCCTTAACAAACCATTAACAAGGCTTTCACTTCATTAACCAACCATTAACAAGGCTTTCACTGTCATGAACAATCCAGTAACAAGGCTTTCACTGTCATTAACAACTATTAACAAGGCATTCACTGTCATTAACAAATCATTAACAAGGCTTTCACTGTCATTAACAAGCCATTAAGAAGGCTTTCACTGTCCTTAACAAACCATTAACCAGGCTTTCACTGTCATTAACAAGCTATTAACAAGGCTTTCACTTTCATTAACAAACCAGAAACAAGGCATTCACGGTCATTAACAAACCATTGACAAGGCTTTCACTGTCATTAACAAGCTATTAACAAGGCTTTCACTGTCATTAACAAACCATTAACATGGCTTTCATTGTCTTTAACAAACCTTAAACAAGGCTTTCACTGTCATGAACAAGCTATTAACAAAGCTTTCGTTGTCACTTAAAAACCATTAACAAGGCATTCACTGTCAATAACAAATCCTTAACAAGACTTTCTCTGTCCTTAACAAACCATTAACAAGGCTTTCACTGTCATTAACAAAACATTAACAAGTCTTTCACTGTCATTAACAAGCTATTAACAATGCTTTCAATGTCATTAACAAACCACTAACAAGGCATTCACGGTCATTAACAAACCATTGACAAGGCTTTCACTGTCATTAACAAGCTATTAACAATGCTTTCGTTGTCATTAACAAACCACTAACAAGGCTTTCACTGTCATTACAGACCACTAATAAGGCTTTCACTGTCATTAAAAAACCATTAACAAGGCTTTCACTGTCATTAACAAATCATTAACAAAACTTTCACTGTCCTTAACAAACCTTAACAAGGCTTTCACTGTCATTAACAGGCCATTAACAAAGCTTTCACTGTCATTAACACACCATTAACAAGGCTTTCACTGCCATTAACAAACCATTAACCAGGCTTTCAGTGTCATTAACAGCTCACTAACAAGGCATTCAGCGGCATTAACAAACCATTAACAAGGCTTTCACTGTCATTAACAAGCTATTAACAAGGCTTTCACTGACATTAGCAAATCATTAACATGGCTTTCACTGTTATTAACAAATCATTAACAAGGCATTCACGGTAATTAACAAACCATTAACAAGGCTTTCATTGTCATTAACAGACCATTAACAAGCCTTTCATTGTCATTAACAGACCATTAACAAGGATTTCACTGTCATTAACAAACCATTAACAAGGCTTTCACTGTCATTAACAGACCATTAACAAGGCTTTCACTGTCATTAACAAACCATTAACAAGACTTTCACTGTCATTAACAAAACATTAACAAGGCTTTCACTGTCATTAACAAGCTATTAACAATGCTTTCAATGTCATTAACAAACCACTAACAAGGCATTCACGGTTATTAACAAACCATTGACAAGGCTTTCACTGTCATTTACAAGCTATTAACAAGGCTTTCACTGTCATTAACAAACCATTAACAAGGTTTTCATTGTCTTTAACAAACCATTAACAAGGCTTTCACTGTCATTAACAAGCTATTAATAATGCTTTCGTTGTCATTAACAAACCACGAACAAGGCTTTCACTGTCATTACAGACCATTAATAAGGCTTTCACTGTCATTAAAAAAGCATTAACAAGGCTTTCACTGTCATCAATAAATCATTAACAAGACTTTACCTGTCCTTAACAAACCATTACAAGGCTTTCAGTGTCATTAATAGGCCATTAACAAGGCTTTCACTGTCATTAACAAACCATTAACAAGGCTTTCACAGCCATTAACAAACCATTAACAAGGCTTTCAGTGTCATTAGCAACTCACTAACAAGGCATTCAGCATCATTAACAAACCATTAACAAGGCTTTCACTGTCATTACCAAGCTATTAACAAGGCTTTCACTGTCATTAACAAACCATTAACAAGGCTTTCACTGTCATTAACAAGCTATTAACAATGCTTTGAATGTCATTAACAAACCACTAACAAGGCATTCACGGTTATTAACAAAACATTAACAAGGCTTTCTTTGTCATTAACAAACCATTAAGAAGGCTTTCACTGTCATTAACAAGCTATTAACAATGCTTTCGTTGTCATTAACGAACCACTAACAAGGCTTTCACTGTCATTACAGACCATTAATAAGGCTTTCACTGTCTTTACAAAACCATTAACAAGGCTTTCACTGTCATTAACAAATCATTAACAAGACTTTCACTGTCCTTAACAAACCATTAACAAGGCTTTCACTGTCATTAACAAGCCATTAACAAGGCTTTCACTGTCATTAACAAACCATTAACAAGGCTTTCACTGTCATTAACAAACCATTATCAAGGCTTTCACTGTCATTAACAAGCTATTAACAATGCTTTGAATGTCATTAATAAACCACTAACAAGGCATTCACGGTCATTAACAAAACATTAACAAGGCTTTCTTTGTCATTAACAAACCATTAACAAGGCTTTCACTGTCATTAACAAGCTATTAACAATGCTTTCGTTGTCATTAACGAACCACTAACAAGGCTTTCACTGTCATTACAGACCATTAATAAGGCTTTCACTGTCATTACAAAACCATTAACAAGGCTTTCACTGTCATTAACAAATCATTAACAAGACTTTCACTGTCCTTAACAAACAATTAACAAGGTTTTCACTGTCATTAACAAGCCATTAACAAGGCTTTCACTGTCATTAACAAACCATTAACAAGGCTTTCACTGCCATTAACAAACCATTAACAAGGCTTTCAGTGTCATTAACAAACCATTAACAAGGCTTTCACTGTCATTAACAGACCATTAACAAGGATTTCACTTTCATTTACAAACCATTAACAACACTTTCATTGTCATTAACAAACCATTAACAAGGCTTTCACTTTAATTAACAAACCATTAATAAGGCTTTCACTTTCATTAACAAACCATTAACAAGGCTTTCACTGTCATTAACAAACCACTAACACGGCTTTCACTGTTATTAACAAACCATTAATAATGCTTTCACTGTCATTAACAAACCATTAACAAGCTTTCACTGTCATTAACAAGCTATTATCAATGCTTTCATTGTCATTAGCAAACCACTAACAAGGCTTTCACTGTCATTAACAAACCACTAACACGGCTTTCACTGTCCTTAACAAACCATTAACAAGGCTTTCACTGTCATTAACAAGCCATTAACAAGGCTTTCACAGTAATTAACAAACCATTAACAAGGCTTTCACTGCCATTAACAAACCATTAACAAGGCTTTCATTGTCATTAACAAACCATTAACAAGGCTTTCAGTGTGATTAACAAACCATTAACAAGGCTTTCACTGACATTAGCAAATCATTAACATGGCTTTCACTGTTATTAACAAATCATTAACAAGACTTTCAATGTCCTTAACAAACCATTAACAAGGCTTTCACTGTCATGAACAAGCTATTAACAATGCTTTCGTTGTCATTTAAAAACCATTAACAAGGCATTCACTGTCAATAACAAATCTTTAACAAGACTTTCTCTGTCCTTAACAAACCATTAACAAGGCTTTCAATGTCATTAACAAATGAGTAACAAGAATTTCACTGTCATTAACAAACCATTAGCAAGGCTTTCACTGTCATTAACAAGCCTGTAACAAGGAATTCACGGTCATTAACAAACCATTAACAAGGCTTTCACTCTCTTAACAAGCTATTAACAAGGCTTTCACTGTCATTAACAGATCATTAACAAGGATTTCGCTTTCATTTACAAACCATTAACAACACTTTCATTGTCATTAACAAACCATTAACAAGGCTTTCACTTTAATTAACAAACCATTAATAAGGCTTTCACTGTCATTAACAAACCATTAACAAGGCTTTCACTGTCATTAACAAACCACTAACACGGCTTTCACTGTTGTTAACAAACCATTAATAATGCTTTCACTGTCATTAACAAACCACTAACAAGCTTTCACTGTCATTAACAAGCTATTATCAATGCTTTCATTGTCATTAGCAAACCACTAACAAGACTTTCACTGTCATTAACAAACCACTAACACAGCTTTCACTGTCCTTAACAAACCATTAACAAGGCTTTCACTGTCATTAACAAGCCATTAACAAGGCTTTCACAGTAATTAACAAACCATTAACAAGGCTTTCACTGCCATTAACAAACCATTAACAAGGCTTTCACTGTCATTAACAAACCATTAACAAGGCTTTCAGTGTCATTAACAAACCATTAACAAGGCTTTCACTGTCATTAACAAGCTATTAACAAGGCTTTCACTGACATTAGCAAATCATTAACATGGCTTTCACTGTTATTAACAAATCATTAACAAGACTTTCAATGTCCTTAACAAACCATTAACAAGGCTTTCACTGTCATGAACAAGCTATTAACAATGCTTTCGTTGTCATTTAAAAACCATTAACAAGGCATTCACTGTCAATAACAAATCTTTAACAGGACTTTCTCTGTCCTTAACAAACCATAAACAAGGCTTTCAATGTAATTAACAAATGAGTAACAAGAATTTCACTGTCATTAACAAACCATTAGCAAGGCTTTCACTGTCATTAACAAGCCAGTAACAAGGCATTCACGGTCATTAACAAACCATTAACAAGGCATTCACTGTCTTAACAAGCTATTAACAAGGCTTTCACTGTCATTAACAAGCCAGTAACAAGGCTTTAACTGTCATTTACAAGCTATTAGCAAAGCTTTCACTGTCATTAACAAACCATTAACAAGGCTTTCACTGTCAATAACAAGCCATTAACAAGGCTTTCACTGTGATTAACAAACCATTAAAAAGGCTTTCACTGTCATTAACAGACCATTAACAAGGCTTTCAATGTCCTTAACAAACCATTAACAAGGCTTTCACTTCATTAACCAACCATTAACAAGGCTTTCACTGTCATGAACAATCCAGTAACAAGGCTTTCACTGTCATTAACAACTATTAACAAGGCATTCACTGTCATTAACAAATCATTAACAAGGCTTTCACTGTCATTAACAAGCCATTAAGAAGGCTTTCACTGTCCTTAACAAACCATTAACCAGGCTTTCACTGTCATTAACAAGCTATTAACAAGGCTTTCACTTTCATTAACAAACCAGAAACAAGGCATTCACGGTCATTAACAAACCATTGACAAGGCTTTCACTGTCATTAACAAGCTATTAACAAGGCTTTCACTGTCATTAACAAACCATTAACATGGCTTTCATTGTCTTTAACAAACCATAAACAAGGCTTTCACTGTCATGAACAAGCTATTAACAAAGCTTTCGTTGTCACTTAAAAACCATTAACAAGGCATTCACTGTCAATAACAAATCCTTAACAAGACTTTCTCTGTCCTTAACAAACCATTAACAAGGCTTTCACTGTCATTAACAAAACATTAACAAGGCTTTCACTGTCATTAACAAGCTATTAACAATGCTTTCAATGTCATTAACAAACCACTAACAAGGCATTCACGGTCATTAACAAACCATTGACAAGGCTTTCACTGTCATTAACAAGCTATTAACAATGCTTTCGTTGTCATTAACAAACCACTAACAAGGCTTTCACTGTCATTACAGACCACTAATAAGGCTTTCACTGTCATTAAAAAACCATTAACAAGGCTTTCACTGTCATTAACAAATCATTAACAAAACTTTCACTGTCCTTAACAAACCTTAACAAGGCTTTCACTGTCATTAACAGGCCATTAACAAAGCTTTCACTGTCATTAACACACCATTAACAAGGCTTTCACTGCCATTAACAAACCATTAACAAGGCTTTCAGTGTCATTAACAGCTCACTAACAAGGCATTCAGCGGCATTAACAAACCATTAACAAGGCTTTCACTGTCATTAACAAGCTATTAACAAGGCTTTCACTGACATTAGCAAATCATTAACATGGCTTTCACTGTTATTAACAAATCATTAACAAGGCTTTCACGGTAATTAACAAACCATTAACAAGGCTTTCACTGTCATTAACAGACCATTACCAAGCCTTTCATTGTCATTAACAGACCATTAACAAGGATTTCACTGTCATTAACAAACCATTAACAAGGCTTTCACTGTCATTAACAGACCATTAACAAGGCTTTCACTGTCATTAACAAACCATTAACAAGACTTTCACTGTCATTAACAAAACATTAACAAGGCTTTCACTGTCATTAACAAGCTATTAACAATGCTTTCAATGTCATTAACAAACCACTAACAAGGCATTCACGGTTATTAACAAACCATTGACAAGGCTTTCACTGTCATTTACAAGCTATTAACAAGGCTTTCACTGTCATTAACAAACCATTAACAAGGTTTTCATTGTCTTTAACAAACCATTAACAAGGCTTTCACTGTCATTAACAAGTTATTAATAATGCTTTCGTTGTCATTAACAAACCACTAACAAGGCTTTCACTGTCATTACAGACCATTAATAAGGCTTTCACTGTCATTAAAAAAACATTAACAAGGCTTTCACTGTCATCAATAAATTATTAACAAGACTTTACCTGTCCTTAACAAACCATTACAAGGCTTTCAGTGTCATTAATAGGCCATTAACAAGGCTTTCACTGTCATTAACAAACCATTAACAAGGCTTTCACAGCCATTAACAAACCATTAACAAGGCTTTCAGTGTCATTAACAACTCACTAACAAGGCATTCAGCGTCATTAACAAACCATTAACAAGGCTTTCACTGTCATTACCAAGCTATTAACAAGGCATTCACTGTCAATAACAAATCCTTAACAAGACTTTCTCTGTCCTTAACAAACCATTAACAAGGCTTTCACTGTCATTAACAAAACATTAACAAGGCTTTCACTGTCATTAACAAGCTATTAACAATGCTTTCAATGTCATTAACAAACCACTAACAAGGCATTCACGGTCAATAACAAACCATTGACAAGGCTTTCACTGTCATTAACAAGCTATTAACAATGCTTTCGTTGTCATTAACAAACCATTAACAAGGCTTTCACTGTCATTAACAAGCTATTAACAAGGCTTTCACTGACATTAGCAAATCATTAACATGGCTTTCACTGTTATTAACAAATCATTAACAAGGCTTTCACGGTAATTAACAAACCATTAACAAGGCTTTCACTGTCATTAACAGACCATTAACAAGCCTTTCATTGTCATTAACAAACCATTAACAAGGATTTCACTGTCATTAACAAACCATTAACAAGGCTTTCACTGTCATTAACAGACCATTAACAAGGCTTTCACTGTCATTAACAAACCATTAACAAGACTTTCACTGTCATTAACAAAACATTAACAAGGCTTTCACTGTCATTAACAAGCTACTAACAATGCTTTCAATGTCATTAACAAACCACTAACCAGGCATTCACGGTTATTAACAAACCATTGACAAGGCTTTCACTGTCATTTACAAGCTATTAACAAGGCTTTCACTGTCATTAACAAACCATTAACAAGGTTTTCATTGTCTTTAACAAACCATTAACAAGGCTTTCACTGTCATTAACAAGCTATTAATAATGCTTTCATTGTCATTAACAAACCACTAACAAGGCTTTCACTGTCATTACAGACCATTAATAAGGCTTTCACTGTCACTAAAAAAACATTAACAAGGCTTTCACTGTCATTAATAAATCATTAACAAGACTTTACCTGTCCTTAACAAACCATTACAAGGCTTTCAGTGTCATTAATAGGCCATTAACAAGGCTTTCACTGTCATTAACAAACCATTAACAAGGCTTTCACTGCCATTAACAAACCATTAACAAGGCTTTCAGTGTCATTAACAACTCACTAACAAGGCATTCAGCGTCATTAACAATCCATTAACAAGGCTTTCACTGTCATTACCAAGCTATTAACAAGGCTTTCATTGTCATTAACAAACCATTAACAAGGCTTTCACTGTCATTAACAAGCTATTAACAATGCTTTGAATGTCATTAACAAACCACTAACAAGGCATTCACGGTTATTAACAAAACATTAACAAGGCTTTCTTTGTCATTAACAAACCATTAAGAAGGCTTTCACTGTCATTAACAAGCTATTAACAATGCTTTCGTTGTCATTAACGAACCACTAACAAGGCTTTCACTGTCATTACAGACCATTAATAAGGCTTTCACTGTCTTTACAAAACCATTAACAAGGCTTTCACTGTCATTAACAAATCATTAACAAGACTTTCACTGTCCTTAACAAACCATTAACAAGGCTTTCACTGTCATTAACAAGCCATTAACAAGGCTTTCACTGTCATTAACAAACCATTAACAAGGCTTTCACTGTCATTAACAAACCATTATCAAGGCTTTCACTGTCATTAACAAGCTATTAACAATGCTTTGAATGTCATTAATAAACCACTAACAAGGCATTCACGGTCATTAACAAAACATTAACAAGGCTTTCTTTGTCATTAACAAACCATTAACAAGGCTTTCACTGTCATTAACAAGCTATTAACAATGCTTTCGTTGTCATTAACGAACCACTAACAAGGCTTTCACTGTCATTACAGACCATTAATAAGGCTTTCACTGTCATTACAAAACCATTAACAAGGCTTTCACTGTCATTAACAAATCATTAACAAGACTTTCACTGTCCTTAACAAACAATTAACAAGGTTTTCACTGTCATTAACAAGCCATTAACAAGGCTTTCACTGTCATTAACAAACCATTAACAAGGCTTTCACTGCCATTAACAAACCATTAACAAGGCTTTCAGTGTCATTAACAAACCATTAACAAGGCTTTCACTGTCATTAACAGACCATTAACAAGGATTTCACTTTCATTTACAAACCATTAACAACACTTTCATTGTCATTAACAAACCATTAACAAGGCTTTCACTTTAATTAACAAACCATTAATAAGGCTTTCACTTTCATTAACAAACCATTAACAAGGCTTTCACTGTCATTAACAAACCACTAACACGGCTTTCACTGTTATTAACAAACCATTAATAATGCTTTCACTGTCATTAACAAACCATTAACAAGCTTTCACTGTCATTAACAAGCTATTATCAATGCTTTCATTGTCATTAGCAAACCACTAACAAGGCTTTCACTGTCATTAACAAACCACTAACACGGCTTTCACTGTCCTTAACAAACCATTAACAAGGCTTTCACTGTCATTAACAAGCCATTAACAAGGCTTTCACAGTAATTAACAAACCATTAACAAGGCTTTCACTGCCATTAACAAACCATTAACAAGGCTTTCATTGTCATTAACAAACCATTAACAAGGCTTTCAGTGTGATTAACAAACCATTAACAAGGCTTTCACTGACATTAGCAAATCATTAACATGGCTTTCACTGTTATTAACAAATCATTAACAAGACTTTCAATGTCCTTAACAAACCATTAACAAGGCTTTCACTGTCATGAACAAGCTATTAACAATGCTTTCGTTGTCATTTAAAAACCATTAACAAGGCATTCACTGTCAATAACAAATCTTTAACAAGACTTTCTCTGTCCTTAACAAACCATTAACAAGGCTTTCAATGTCATTAACAAATGAGTAACAAGAATTTCACTGTCATTAACAAACCATTAGCAAGGCTTTCACTGTCATTAACAAGCCTGTAACAAGGAATTCACGGTCATTAACAAACCATTAACAAGGCTTTCACTCTCTTAACAAGCTATTAACAAGGCTTTCACTGTCATTAACAGATCATTAACAAGGATTTCGCTTTCATTTACAAACCATTAACAACACTTTCATTGTCATTAACAAACCATTAACAAGGCTTTCACTTTAATTAACAAACCATTAATAAGGCTTTCACTGTCATTAACAAACCATTAACAAGGCTTTCACTGTCATTAACAAACCACTAACACGGCTTTCACTGTTGTTAACAAACCATTAATAATGCTTTCACTGTCATTAACAAACCACTAACAAGCTTTCACTGTCATTAACAAGCTATTATCAATGCTTTCATTGTCATTAGCAAACCACTAACAAGACTTTCACTGTCATTAACAAACCACTAACACAGCTTTCACTGTCCTTAACAAACCATTAACAAGGCTTTCACTGTCATTAACAAGCCATTAACAAGGCTTTCACAGTAATTAACAAACCATTAACAAGGCTTTCACTGCCATTAACAAACCATTAACAAGGCTTTCACTGTCATTAACAAACCATTAACAAGGCTTTCAGTGTCATTAACAAACCATTAACAAGGCTTTCACTGTCATTAACAAGCTATTAACAAGGCTTTCACTGACATTAGCAAATCATTAACATGGCTTTCACTGTTATTAACAAATCATTAACAAGACTTTCAATGTCCTTAACAAACCATTAACAAGGCTTTCACTGTCATGAACAAGCTATTAACAATGCTTTCGTTGTCATTTAAAAACCATTAACAAGGCATTCACTGTCAATAACAAATCTTTAACAGGACTTTCTCTGTCCTTAACAAACCATAAACAAGGCTTTCAATGTAATTAACAAATGAGTAACAAGAATTTCACTGTCATTAACAAACCATTAGCAAGGCTTTCACTGTCATTAACAAGCCAGTAACAAGGCATTCACGGTCATTAACAAACCATTAACAAGGCATTCACTGTCTTAACAAGCTATTAACAAGGCTTTCACTGTCATTAACAAGCCAGTAACAAGGCTTTAACTGTCATTTACAAGCTATTAGCAAAGCTTTCACTGTCATTAACAAACCATTAACAAGGCTTTCACTGTCAATAACAAGCCATTAACAAGGCTTTCACTGTGATTAACAAACCATTAAAAAGGCTTTCACTGTCATTAACAGACCATTAACAAGGCTTTCAATGTCCTTAACAAACCATTAACAAGGCTTTCACTTCATTAACCAACCATTAACAAGGCTTTCACTGTCATGAACAATCCAGTAACAAGGCTTTCACTGTCATTAACAACTATTAACAAGGCATTCACTGTCATTAACAAATCATTAACAAGGCTTTCACTGTCATTAACAAGCCATTAAGAAGGCTTTCACTGTCCTTAACAAACCATTAACCAGGCTTTCACTGTCATTAACAAGCTATTAACAAGGCTTTCACTTTCATTAACAAACCAGAAACAAGGCATTCACGGTCATTAACAAACCATTGACAAGGCTTTCACTGTCATTAACAAGCTATTAACAAGGCTTTCACTGTCATTAACAAACCATTAACATGGCTTTCATTGTCTTTAACAAACCATAAACAAGGCTTTCACTGTCATGAACAAGCTATTAACAAAGCTTTCGTTGTCACTTAAAAACCATTAACAAGGCATTCACTGTCAATAACAAATCCTTAACAAGACTTTCTCTGTCCTTAACAAACCATTAACAAGGCTTTCACTGTCATTAACAAAACATTAACAAGGCTTTCACTGTCATTAACAAGCTATTAACAATGCTTTCAATGTCATTAACAAACCACTAACAAGGCATTCACGGTCATTAACAAACCATTGACAAGGCTTTCACTGTCATTAACAAGCTATTAACAATGCTTTCGTTGTCATTAACAAACCACTAACAAGGCTTTCACTGTCATTACAGACCACTAATAAGGCTTTCACTGTCATTAAAAAACCATTAACAAGGCTTTCACTGTCATTAACAAATCATTAACAAAACTTTCACTGTCCTTAACAAACCTTAACAAGGCTTTCACTGTCATTAACAGGCCATTAACAAAGCTTTCACTGTCATTAACACACCATTAACAAGGCTTTCACTGCCATTAACAAACCATTAACAAGGCTTTCAGTGTCATTAACAGCTCACTAACAAGGCATTCAGCGGCATTAACAAACCATTAACAAGGCTTTCACTGTCATTAACAAGCTATTAACAAGGCTTTCACTGACATTAGCAAATCATTAACATGGCTTTCACTGTTATTAACAAATCATTAACAAGGCTTTCACGGTAATTAACAAACCATTAACAAGGCTTTCACTGTCATTAACAGACCATTAACAAGCCTTTCATTGTCATTAACAGACCATTAACAAGGATTTCACTGTCATTAACAAACCATTAACAAGGCTTTCACTGTCATTAACAGACCATTAACAAGGCTTTCACTGTCATTAACAAACCATTAACAAGACTTTCACTGTCATTAACAAAACATTAACAAGGCTTTCACTGTCATTAACAAGCTATTAACAATGCTTTCAATGTCATTAACAAACCACTAACAAGGCATTCACGGTTATTAACAAACCATTGACAAGGCTTTCACTGTCATTTACAAGCTATTAACAAGGCTTTCACTGTCATTAACAAACCATTAACAAGGTTTTCATTGTCTTTAACAAACCATTAACAAGGCTTTCACTGTCATTAACAAGTTATTAATAATGCTTTCGTTGTCATTAACAAACCACTAACAAGGCTTTCACTGTCATTACAGACCATTAATAAGGCTTTCACTGTCATTAAAAAAACATTAACAAGGCTTTCACTGTCATCAATAAATTATTAACAAGACTTTACCTGTCCTTAACAAACCATTACAAGGCTTTCAGTGTCATTAATAGGCCATTAACAAGGCTTTCACTGTCATTAACAAACCATTAACAAGGCTTTCACAGCCATTAACAAACCATTAACAAGGCTTTCAGTGTCATTAACAACTCACTAACAAGGCATTCAGCGTCATTAACAAACCATTAACAAGGCTTTCACTGTCATTACCAAGCTATTAACAAGGCATTCACTGTCAATAACAAATCCTTAACAAGACTTTCTCTGTCCTTAACAAACCATTAACAAGGCTTTCACTGTCATTAACAAAACATTAACAAGGCTTTCACTGTCATTAACAAGCTATTAACAATGCTTTCAATGTCATTAACAAACCACTAACAAGGCATTCACGGTCAATAACAAACCATTGACAAGGCTTTCACTGTCATTAACAAGCTATTAACAATGCTTTCGTTGTCATTAACAAACCATTAACAAGGCTTTCACTGTCATTAACAAGCTATTAACAAGGCTTTCACTGACATTAGCAAATCATTAACATGGCTTTCACTGTTATTAACAAATCATTAACAAGGCTTTCACGGTAATTAACAAACCATTAACAAGGCTTTCACTGTCATTAACAGACCATTAACAAGCCTTTCATTGTCATTAACAAACCATTAACAAGGATTTCACTGTCATTAACAAACCATTAACAAGGCTTTCACTGTCATTAACAGACCATTAACAAGGCTTTCACTGTCATTAACAAACCATTAACAAGACTTTCACTGTCATTAACAAAACATTAACAAGGCTTTCACTGTCATTAACAAGCTACTAACAATGCTTTCAATGTCATTAACAAACCACTAACCAGGCATTCACGGTTATTAACAAACCATTGACAAGGCTTTCACTGTCATTTACAAGCTATTAACAAGGCTTTCACTGTCATTAACAAACCATTAACAAGGTTTTCATTGTCTTTAACAAACCATTAACAAGGCTTTCACTGTCATTAACAAGCTATTAATAATGCTTTCATTGTCATTAACAAACCACTAACAAGGCTTTCACTGTCATTACAGACCATTAATAAGGCTTTCACTGTCACTAAAAAAACATTAACAAGGCTTTCACTGTCATTAATAAATCATTAACAAGACTTTACCTGTCCTTAACAAACCATTACAAGGCTTTCAGTGTCATTAATAGGCCATTAACAAGGCTTTCACTGTCATTAACAAACCATTAACAAGGCTTTCACTGCCATTAACAAACCATTAACAAGGCTTTCAGTGTCATTAACAACTCACTAACAAGGCATTCAGCGTCATTAACAATCCATTAACAAGGCTTTCACTGTCATTACCAAGCTATTAACAAGGCTTTCACTGACATTAGCAAACCATTAACAAGGCTTTCACTGGTATTAACAAATCATTAACAAGCTTTCACTGTAATTAACAAACCTTTAACAAGGCTTTCACTGTCATTAACAGACCATAAACAAGGCTTTCATTGTCATTAACAAACCATTAACAAGGCTTCCACTCTCATTAACAAACCATTAAAAGGCTTTCACTGTCATTAGCAAACCATTAACAAGGCTTTCAGTGTCATTAACAAACCATTAACAAGGCATTCAGGGTCATTAACAAACCATTAACAAGGCTTTCACTGTCATTAACAAGCTATTAACAAGGCTTTCACTGACATTAGCAAATCATTAACATGGCTTTCACTGTTATTAACAAATCATTAACAAGGCTTTCACAGTAATTAACAAACCATTAACAAGGCTTTCACTGTCATTAACAGACCATTAACAAGGCTTTCATTGTCATTAACAAACCATTAACAAGGCTTTCACTGTCATTAACAAACCATTAACAAGGCTTTCACTGTCATTAACAAGCTATTAACAATGCTTTGAATGTCATTAACAAACCACTAACAAGGCTTTTACTGTCATTAACAACCTATTAACATGTCTTTCACGGTCATTAACAAGCTATTAAGAAGGCTTTCACTGTCGTTAACAAGCCATTAACGAGACTTTCACTGTAAGTAACAAGCTATTAACAAGGTTTTCACTGTCATTAACAAGCCAGTAACAAGGCATTCACTGTCATTAACAAGCTATTAACAAGGCTTTCACTGTCATTAACAAACCATTAACAAGGCTTTCACTGTCATTAACAAGCTATTAACAATGCTTTGAATGTCATTAACAAACCACTAACAAGGCATTCACGGTCATTAACAAAACATTAACAAGGCTTTCTTTGTCATTAACAAACCATTAACAAGGCTTTCACTGTCATTAACAAGCTATTAACAATGCTTTCGTTGTCATTAACGAACCACTAACAAGGCTTTCACTGTCATTACAGACCATTAATAAGGCTTTCACTGTCTTTACAAAACCATTAACAAGGCTTTCACTGTCATTAACAAATCATTAACAAGACTTTCACTGTCCTTAACAAACCATTAACAAGGCTTTCACTGTCATTAACAAGCCATTAACAAGGCTTTCACTGTCATTAACAAACCATTAACAAGGCTTTCAGTGTCATTAACAAACCATTATCAAGGCTTTCACTATCATTAACAAGCTATTAACAATGCTTTGAATGTCATTAACACACCACTAACAAGGCATTCACGGTCATTAACAAAACATTAACACGGCTTTCTTTGTCATTAACAAACCATTAACAAGGCTTTCACTGTCATTAACAAGCTATTAACAATGCTTTCGTTGTCATTAATGAACCACTAACAAGGCTTTCACTGTCATTACAGACCATTAATAAGGCTTTCACTGTCATTACAAAACCATTAACAAGGCTTTCACTGTCATTAACAAATCATTAACAAGAGTTTCACTGTCCTTAACAAACCATTAACAAGGCTTTCACTGTCATTAACAAGCCATTAACAAGGCTTTCACTGTCATTAACAAACCATTAACAAGGCTTTCACTGCCATTAACAAACCATTAACAAGGCTTTCAGTGTCATTAACAACTCAGTAACAAGGCATTCAGCATCATTAACAAACCATTAACAAGGCTTTCACTGTCATTAACAAGCTATTAACAAGGCTTTCACTGACATTAACAAAGCATTAACAATGCTTTCACTGTCATTAACAGACCATTAACAAGGCTTTCACTGTCATTAACAGACCATTAACAAGGCTTTCATTGTCATTAACAAACCATTCACCAGGCTTTCACTGTCATTAACAAACCAGTAACAAGGCATTCACGGTCATTAACAAACCATTAACAAGGCTTTCCCTGTCATTAACAAAACATTAACAAGGCTTTCACTGTCATTAACAGACCATTAACAAGGATTTCACTTTCATTTACAAACCATTAACAACACTTTCATTGTCATTAACAAACCATTAACAAGGCTTTCACTTTAATTAACAAACCATTAATAAGGCTTTCACTTTCATTAACAAACCATTAACAAGGCTTTCACTGTCATTAACAAACCACTAACACGGCTTTCACTGTTATTAACAAACCATTAATAATGCTTTCACTGTCATTAACAAACCATTAACAAGCTTTCACTGTCATTAACAAGCTATTATCAATGCTTTCATTGTCATTAGCAAACCACTAACAAGGCTTTCACTGTCATTAACAAACCACTAACACGGCTTTCACTGTCCTTAACAAACCATTAACAAGGCTTTCACTGTCATTAACAAGCCATTAACAAGGCTTTCACAGTAATTAACAAACCATTAACAAGGCTTTCACTGCCATTAACAAACCATTAACAAGGCTTTCATTGTCATTAACAAACCATTAACAAGGCTTTCAGTGTGATTAACAAACCATTAACAAGGCTTTCACTGTCATTAACAAGCTATTAACAAGGCTTTCACTGACATTAGCAAATCATTAACATGGCTTTCACTGTTATTAACAAATCATTAACAAGACTTTCAATGTCCTTAACAAACCATTAACAAGGCTTTCACTGTCATGAACAAGCTATTAACAATGCTTTCGTTGTCATTTAAAAACCATTAACAAGGCATTCACTGTCAATAACAAATCTTTAACAGGACTTTCTCTGTCCTTAACAAACCATAAACAAGGCTTTCAATGTCATTAACAAATGAGCAACAAGAATTTCACTGTCATTAACAAACCATTAGCAAGGCTTTCACTGTCATTAACAAGCCAGTAACAAGGCATTCACGGTCATTAACAAACCATTAACAAGGCTTTCACTCTCTTAACAAGCTATTAACAAGGCTTTCACTGTCATTAACCAGCCAGTAACAAGGCTTTAACTGTCATTTACAAGCTATTAACAAAGCTTTCACTGCCATTAACAAACCATTAACAAGGCTTTCACTGTCAATAACAAGCCATTAACAAGGCTTTCACTGTGATTAATAAAGCATTAAAAAGGCGTTCACTGTCATTAAGAACCCATTAACAAGGATTTCACTGTCATTACGAAACCATTAACAAGGCTTTCACTGTCATTAATATTTCATTAACAAGGCTTTCACTGTCATTAACAAATAATTATCAATGCTTTCACTGTCATTACGAAACCAAAAACAAGACTTTCACTGTCATTAATAATCCATTAACAAGGCTTTCACTGTCATTAACAAATCATTACCAAGGCTTTCACTGTCATTAAGAAACCATTAACAAGGCTTTCACTGTCATTAACAAACCAATAACAAGGCTTTCACTGTCATTAACAAAGCATTAACAAGGCTTTCACTGTTATTAACTAACCAATAACAAGGCTTTTACTGTAATTAACAAACCATTAACATGGCTTTCACTGTCATTAACAAATCACTAACAAGGCTTCCACTGTCATTAACAAGCTATTAATAAAGCTTTCATTGTCATTACAAACCATTAACAAGGCTTTCACTGTTATTAACAACCATTAACAAGGCTTTTACTGTCATTAACAAACTATTAACAACGCTTTCATTGTCATTAACAAATCATTAACAAGGCTTTTACTGTCAATAACAAACTATTAACAAGGGTTTCACTGTCATTAACAAGACTTTCACTGTCATTAACAAACCATTAGCAAGGCTTTCACTGTCATTAACAAGCCAGTAACAAGGCATTCACTGTCATTAACAAGCTATTAACAAGGCTTTCACTGTCATTAAAAAACCATTAACAAGGCTTTTACTGTCATTAACAACCTATTAACAAGTCTTTCACGGTCATTAACAAGCTATTAAGAAGGCTTTCACTGTCGTTAACAAGCCATTAACGAGACTTTCACTGTAAGTAACAAGCTATTAACAAGGTTTTCACTGTCATTAACAAGCCAGTAACAAGGCATTCACTGTCATTAACAAGCTATTAACAAGGCTTTCACTGTCATTAACAAACCATTAACAAGGCTTTCACTGTCATTAACAAACCATTAACAAGGCTTTCACTGTCATTAACAAACCATTAACAAGGCTTTCACTGTCATTTACAAGCTATTAACAATGGTTTCATTGTGATTAACAAACCACTAACATGGCTTTCATTGTCATTAACAAACCATTAACCAGGCTTTCACTGTCATGAGCAAAACATTAACAAGGCTTTAATTGTCATTAACAAGCTATTAACAATGCTTCCACTGTCATTAACAAACCATTTACAAGGTGTTCAGTGTTATTAATAAAGCATTAACAAGCCGTTCACTGTCATTAAGAAACCATTATCAAGGATTTCACTGTCATTACGAAACCATTAACAAGGTTTTCACTGTCATTAACAAATCATTACCAAGGCTTTCACTGTCATTAACAAGGCTTTCATTGTTATTAACAAACCATTAACAAGGCTCTCACTGTTATTAACAAAGCATTAACAAGGCTTTCACTGTCATTAACAAACCATTAACAAGGCTTTGACTGTCATTAACAAACCATTAACAAGGCTTTCACTGTTATTAACACGCTATTAACAAGGCTTTCACTGTCATTAACAAACCATTAACAAGGCTTTCACTGTCATTAACAAACCATTATCAAGGCTTTCACTGTTATTAACAAGCTATTAACAAGACTTTCACTGTCATTAACAAACCACTAACAAAGCTTTCACTGTCATTAACAAGCCATTAACAAGGCTTTCACTGTCATTAACAAGGCTTTCATTGTCATTAACAAGCTATTAACAAGGCTTTCACTATTATTAATAAACCATTAACAAGGCTTTCACTGTCATTAACAAGCCATCAAAAAGGCTTCCACTGTCATTAACAAACCATTAACAAGGCTTTCACTGTCATTAACAAGCCATTAACAAGGCTTTCACTGTCATTAACAAGCTATTGATAAGGCTTTCACTGTCATTAACAAGCCACTAAGAAGGCTTCCACTGTCATTAACAAGCTATTAATAAAGCTTACATTGTCATGAACAAACCATTAACAATGCTTTCACTGTTATTAACAAACCATTAACAAGGCTTTCACTGTTATTAACAATCTATTAACAAGGCGTTCACTGTCATTAACAAGGCTTTCATTGTCATTAACAAGCTATTAACAAGGCTTTCACTGTTATTAATAAAACATTAACAAGACTTTCACTGTCATTAACCAGCCATTAAGAAGGCTTTCATTGTCATTAACAAACCATTAACAAGGCTTTCACTGCTATTAACAAGCTATTAACAAGGCATTCACGGTCATTAACAAACCATGAGCAAGGCTTCCACTGTCATTAACAAGCTATTAATAAAGCTGTCATTATGATTAACAAACCATTAACAAGGCTTTCACTGCTATTAACAAGCTATTAACAAGGCTTTCACTGTCATTAACAAAACATTAACAAGGCTTACCCTGTCATTAACAAACCATTAACACGGCTTTCACTGTCATTAACAGATCATTAATAAGGCTTTCACTGTCATTAACAAACCATTAACAAGCTTTCACTGTCATTAACAAACCATTAACCAGGCTTACACTGTCATTAACAAGTCATTAACCAAGCTTTCACTGTCATTAACAAGCTATTAACAAGGCTTTCACTGTCATTAACAAGCCAGTAACAAGGCATTCACGGTCATTAACAAACCATTAACAAGGCTTTCACTGTCATTAACAAGGCTTTCACTGTCATTAACAATCTATTAAAAAGGCTTTCACTGTCATTAACAAGCCACTAACAAGGCTTCCACTGTCATTAACAAGCTATTAATAAAGTTTCATTGTCATTAACAGACCATTAACAAGGCTTTCACTGTCATTACCAAACCATTAACAAGGCTTTCACTGTTATTAACAAAGCATTAACAAGGCTTTTACTGTCATTAACAAACTATTAACAAGGCTTTCATTGTCATTAACAAACCATTAACAAGGCTTTCACTGTTATTAACAATCTATTAACAAGGGTTTAACTGTCATTAACAAGACTTTCACTGTCTTTAACAAGCCATTAGCAAGGCTTTCACTGTCATTAACAAGCCAGTAACAAGGCATTCACGGTCATTAATAAACCATTTAAAAGGCTTTTACTGTCATTAACAAGCTATTAACAAGTCTTTCACGGCCATTCACCAGCTATTAAGAAGGCTTTCACTGTCATTAACAAACCATTAACCAGGCTTTCACTGTAAGTAACAAGCTATTAACGACGTTTTCACTGTCATTAACAAGCCAGTAACAAGGCATTCACTGTCATTAACAAGCTATTAACAAGGCTTTCACTGTCATTAACAAACCATTAACAAGGCTTTCACTGTCATTAACAAGCCATTAACAAGGCTTTCACTGTCATGAACAAAACATTAACAAGGCTTACCCTGTCATTAACAAACCATTAACAAGGCTTTCACTGTCATTGACAGACAATTAATAAGGCTTTCACTGTCATTAACAAACCATTAACATGTCTTTCACTGTCATTAACAAACCATTAACCAGGCTTTCACTGTCATTAAGACGCCATTAACCAGGCTTTCACTGTCATTAACAAGCTATTAACAAGGCTTCCACTGTCATTAACCAGCTATTAATAAAGCTTTCATTGTCATTAACAAACCATTAACAAGGCTTTCACTGTCATTACCAAATCATTAACAAGGTTTTCACTGTTATTAACAAACCATTAACAAGGCTTTTACTGTCATTAACAAACTATTAACAAGGCTTTCATTGTCATTAACAAACCATTAACAAGGCTTTCACTGTTATTAACAAACTATTAACAAGGCTTTCACTGTCATTAACATGACTTTCACTGTCATTAACCAACCATTAGCAAGGCTTTCACTGTCATTAACAAGCCAGTAACAAGGCATTCACGGTCATTAACAAACCATTAAATAGGCTTTTACTGTCATTAACAAGCTATTAACAAGCCTTTCACAGTCATTAACAAGCTATTAAGAAGGCTTTCACTGTCGTTAACAAACCATTAACCAGGCTTTCACTGTAAGTAACAAGCTATTAACAAGGTTTTCACTGTCATTAACAAACCATTAACAAGGCTTTCACTGTCATTAACAAGGCTTTCACTGTCATTACCAATCTATTAATATGGCTTTCACTATCATTAACAAGCCACTAACAAGGCTCCCACTGTCATTAACAAGCTATTAATAAAGCTTTCATTGTCATTAACAAACCATTAACAAGGCTTTCACTGTCATTACCAAATCATTAACAAGGCTTTCACTGTTATTAACAAACCATTAACAAGGCTTTTACTGTCATTAACAAACTATTAAAAAGGCTTTCATTGTCATTAACAAACCATTAACAAGGCTTTCACTGTCATTAACAAGACTTTGACTGTCATTAACAATCCATTAGCAAGGCTTTCACTGTCATTAACAAGCCAGTAACAAGGCATTCACGGTCATTAACAAACCATTAAAACGGCTTTCACTGTCATTAACAAGCTATTAACAAGTCTTTCACGGTCATTAACAAGCTATTAAGAAGGCTTTCATTGTCATTAACAAACCACTAACAATGCTTTCACTGTCATTAACAAACTATTTACAAGGCTCTCACTGTTATTTATAAAGCAATAACAAGGCATTCACTGTCATTAAGAACCCATTAACAAGGATTTCACTGTCATTACGAAACCATTAACAAGGCTTTCACTGTCATTAATATATCATTAACAAGGCTTTCACAGTCATTAACAAATCATTAACAATGCTTTCACTGTCATTACGAAACCATTAACAAGACTTTCACTGTCATTAATAATCCATTATCAAGGCTTTCACTGTCATTAACAAATCATTACGAAGGCTTTCACTGTCATTAAGAAACCATTAACAAGGCTTTCACTGTCATTAACAAACCAATAACAAGGCTTTCACTGTCATTAACAAAGCATTAACAAGGCTTTCACTGTTATTAACAAACCAATAACATGGCTTTTACTGTAATTAACAAACCATTAACAAGGCTCTCACTGTCATTAACAAACCATTAACAAGGCTTTCATTGTCATTAACAAACCATTAACAAGGCTTTCACTGTTATTAACAATCTATTAACAAGGCTTTCACTGTCATTAACAAGACTTTCACTGTCATTAACAAACCATTAGCAAGGCTTTCACTGTCATTAACAAGCCAGTAACAAGGCATTCACGGTCATTAACAAACCATTAAAAAGGCTTTTACTGTCATTAACAAGCTATTAACAAGTCTTTCACGGTCATTAACAAGCTATTAAGAAGGCTTTCACTGTCATTAACAAACCATTAAACAGGCTTTCACTGTAAGTAACAAGCTATTAACAAGGTTTTCACTGTCATTAACAAGCCAGTAACAAGGCATTCACTGTCATTAACAAGCTATTAACAAGGCTTTCACTGTCATTAACAAACCATTAACAAGGCTTTCACTGTCATTAACAAGCCATTAACAAGGCTTTCACTGTCATTAACAAACCATTAACAAGGCTTTCACTGACATGAACAAACCATTAACAAGGCTGTCACTGTCATTAACAAGCTATTAACCATGCTTTCATTGTCATTAACAAACCACTAACAAGGCTTTCATTGTCATTAACAAACCATTAACCAGGCTTTCACTGTCATGAACAAAACATTAACAAGGCTTTCATTGTCATTAACAAGCTATTAACAATGCTTTCACTGTCATTAACAAACCATTTACAAGGCGTTCACTGTTATTAATAAAGCATTAACAAGGCGTTCACTGTCATTAAGAAACCAATATCAAGGATTTCACGGTCATTACAAAACCATTAACAAGGTTTTCACTGTCATTAATATACCATTAACAAGGCTTTCACTGTCATTAATAAATCATTAACAATGCTTTCACTGTCATTACGAAACCATTAACAAGGCTTTCACTGTCATTAATAAACCATTAACAAGGCATTCACTGTCATTAACAAATCATTACCAAGGCTTTCACTGTCATTAAGAAACCATTAACAAGGCTTTCACTGTCATTAACAAACCATTAACAAGGCTTTCACTGTATTAACAAACCATTAACAAGGCTTTTACTGTCATTAACAAACTATTAAAAAGGCTTTCATTGTCATTAACAAACCATTAGCAAGGCTTTCACTGTTATTAACAATCTATTAACAAGGCTTTCACTGTCATTAACAAGACTTTCACTGTCATTAACAAACCATTAGCAAGGATTTCACTGTCATTAACAAGCCAGTAACAAGGCATTCACAGTCATTAACAAACCATTAAAAAGGCTTTTGCTGTCATTAACAAGCTATTAACAAGTCTTTCACGGTCATTAACAAGCTATTAAGAAGGCTTTCAGTGTCGTTAACAAACCATTGACCAGGCTTTCACTGTAAGTAACAAGCTATTAACAAGGTTTTCACTGTCATTAACAAGCCAGTAACAAGGCATTCACTGTCATTAACAAGCTATTAACAAGGCTTTCACTGTCATTAACAAACCATTAACAAGGCTTTCACTGTCATTAACAAGCCATTAACAAGGCTTTCACTGTCATTAGCAAACCATTTACAAGGCTTTCACTGTTATTAATAAAGCATTAACAAGGCATTCACTGTCATTAAAAACACATTAACAAGGATTTCACTGTCATTACGAAGCCATTAACAAGGCTTTCACTGTCATTAATATATCATTAACAATGCTTTCACTGTCATTAACAAATCATTAACAATGCTTTCACTGTCATTACGAAACCATTAACAAGACTTTCACTGTCATTAATAATCCATTAACAAGGCTTTCACTGTCATTAACAAATCATTACCAAGGCTTTCACTGTCATTAAGAAACCATTAACAAGGTTTCACTGTCATTAACAAATCAATAACAAGGCTTTCACTGTCATTAACAAAGCATTAACAAGCCTTTCATTGTCATTAACAAGCTATTAACAATGCTTTCACTGTCATTAACAAACCATTTACAAGGCGTTCACTGTTATTAATAAAGCATTAACATGGCGTTCACTGTCATTAAGAAACCATTAACAAGGATTTCACTGTCATTACGAAACCATTAACAAGGCTTTCACTGTCATTAATATACCATTAACAAGGCTTTCACTGTCATTAACAAATCATTAACAATGCTTTCTCTGTCATTACGAAACCATTAACAAGGCTTTCACTGTCATTAATAAACCATTAACAAGGCTTTCACTGTCATTAACAAACCATTACCAAGGCTTTCACTGTCATTAACAAATCATTAACAAGGCTTTCACTGTCATTAACAAACCATTAATAATGCTTTCACTGCTGTTAACAAGCTATTAACAAGGCTTTCACTGTCATTAACAAACCAATAACAAGGCTTTCACTGTCATTAACAAGACATTAACAAGGCTTTCCCTGTCATCAACAAACCATTAACAAGGCTTTCACTGTCATTAACAAGCTATTAACAATGCTTTCATTGTCCTTAACAAACCACTAACAAGGCTTTCACTGTCATTAACAAACCATTAATAAGGCTTTCATTGTCATTAACAAAACATTAACAAGGCTTTCACTGTTATTAACCAATCATTAACATGGCTTTCACTGTCATTAACAAACCATTAACAAGGCTTTCACTGTCATGAACAAAGCATTAACAAGGTTTTCATTGTCATTAACAAGCCATTAACAAGGCTTTCACTGTCATTAACAAACCATTTATAAGGCTTTCACTGTTATTAACAATCTATTAACAAGGCTTTCACTGTCATTAGCAAGCTATTAACAAGGCTTTCACTGTCATTAACAAGCTTTTAACAATCTTTCAGTGTTATTAATAAACCATTAACAAGGCGTTCACTGTCATTAACAAACCATTAAGAAGGCTTTCTCTGTCATTAACAAACCATTAACAAGACTTTCACTGTCATTAACAAGCTATTAACAAGGCTTTCACTGTCATTGATGTAATGTATATACCTTTAAGGGGGGAACTGCTTTTTACAGCTCATGTATAATGTAGTACCAGCAGTGAGCACACCTGTATATAGCACTGAGTAGTAATCTGTACAGTTCTGTTCCAGAGTGAGCCACATTGAGTAAACACTTGTTGTACCATTCTCCTGCAGTCTGTGTCTTTCTACTGACGGACACAACATTGGCAATGAGGCAAATTCGATCCTACTTGCAACTCTGCATCACCACCCAGGGATTCATTCCTGGAGACCAGTAGATTGGAGCTCAAGGCCAGAGACACGGGCGTCAACCACGGGCAGCCGCCCAGTCATCCAGCAGAGACTCGAGAATTGCGGGGGAGGCTTTCCAGTCGCGGTGGTCCAGCGAAACGGGCTGGCAACAGGTAGTGCACAGACCCTTCCCGGACAGCGGTGGGCTAGAGCCCGACCGAGCGGCACAGCAAAGGGCCGAGCAGCATCGACGGGAGAGAGAGAGAGAGGGCAGAGCACACAGGATGCAGCCGGTGTTCAGGGGCCAAGCAGCGTCGAGGAGAGGGAGAGAGATGCGTAGAAACCCGTGAGGCGCCGCCATTGCCACAAGGACCGCCGAGAGTGGCGTTGACAGCAGCACAGGAGAAGCGCGCAAAACCTACAGGGCGCCGCCATTGCCACAAGGACTGCCGAGAGCGGCATTGGCAGCAGCAGGGAAGGAAGGAAAGCGCGCGAGATGCCATTTTAAACCACACCCAAAATGCCGAAGAGTGGCAGTATCACCACATTTCAGAATGAAGTCAAAGATTGGACTACATATGTCGAACGAATAGAGGTATACTGCAAGGCAAATGAGGTGTCAGATGACAAGAAAGCGCCGGTATTGTTAAATTTAATGGGTGCAAAGACGTATGGCTTATTATGAAATCTAGTAACCCCAGCGAAGCCAGTGGAAAAGAGTTTTGGAGACATAGTGGTGATACTACAGGAAAATTTAAACCCCACACCACTGCTGATAGCAGAAAGATTCAAGTTTCACAAACGGAACCAGCATAAGGATGAAAGCAATGCTGAATATTTAACAGAACTGCACAAACTATTGAAACACTGCCAGTTTGGAACGGGACTGGCAGATACCTTAAGGGACAAGTTTGTGTGTGGGCTTCAAAGTGAAGGAACCCAGAAACGGCTTTTATCTGAAAAGGACATTACGCTGAACAAGGCTTTCAGCATTGTGGTATCATATGAAGCAGCAGCACGGGGCGCTGCAGAGATACAACAGAGACTGCAAGAATATGGCACAAACGAAATGTCATACAGAACAGAGAAGTGCTATCGCTGCGGCAGAACAACACACGACCACAATGATTGCTGGTTCAATGACAAAGTGTGCAGACAGTGTGGAAAAGTAGGACACATAGCACGAGTCTGCAGGTCGGGAAAGCAAACCAGCAATAAGAAATCTCCAAAAAAAAAGTACAAGGAGGTACATAAGGTGACGGAGAATAGTTCAGACAAACAAAAGAGTGATACCGACTCCGAAAACAGGGAGCTGAGTTGTCTGAAACTACATAATGTGATCAAAATGGAGGATCACTGAACCATTTGGGTCACTCTCAAGATTGCAGGAGTCCAGGTAAAAATGGAATTGGACACAGGATCAGCCCTAACAGTCATAAACTGACGGGACTACGAGCGGCTATTCTCACACATACCCTTGAGAGACACAAAAATTATTTTGAAGATGTACACGGGGCAAAAAGTCTACCCCAAAGGAAAAATAAGGGTGACCGTTATATATAACGGTAAGGAAACACCAAAACTAGACCTGTATGTATTGCAAGATGGAGGACCACCATTACTGGGACGTGAATGGATCCGGAAAATACAGCTGGATTGGCATTCCATACAAGCACTGACTGTGGCTGCCAAAAAGGATGACGACGTCACACCTGGGCGACTGTCAAAGGTCCTGGGCGACTGTCAAAGGTCCTAACCGACACGCAAGAAGTGTTCCAGCAAGGACTCGGAACATTAAAAGGCATGACAGCAACAATTAAAATCGAAGAAAACGGAAGCCCAAAATTTTTTAAGGCCAGACCGGTACCTTATGCGATCCGCCCAGCTGTTGAAGCAGAGCTGGAGAGTTTGGAACATTCAGGAGTACTGTTCAAGGCAGGCTGGAGCGAGTGGGCTACACCCATCGTCCCTGTGATGAAAAAGTCGTTGAGCAGCATGCCTGGGGAACCAAGGAAGGTTCGCATCTGTGGGGACTTTAAGGTAACAGTGAACCCAACCCTTCACACCGTGCAATATCCACTTCCGCGGATTGAAGATGTTTTCCCCTCGCTATCTGGAGGGAAACGCTTCACTAAGATTGATCTGGCCCAGGCGTATCTGCAAATGGAGGTAGAAGAAGCATCAAAAAAATATCTCACAATCAACACCCATAAAGCTCTCTACCAATACAACCGGCTGGTATTTGGGGTAGCATCAGCTCCGGCTATTTGGCAAAGGGCAATGGAACAAGTCCTGCAAGGGATCCCAGGGACCCAGTGTTATTTGGATGACATCCTGGTCACAGGCGAAAATGACAGTGATCACCTCGCCAACCTGGAGCAGGTGCTCACTAGATTGAAGGAATATGGGCTCCGAGCTAACCGCCACAAATGCGAGTTTTTTAAAAAACAGATCTCGGATTGTGGCCACGTTATCAATAAAGAGTGTAGTGTCCGTGTGTAGATAAAGACACTGAAGACAGGAGTTGGTTCATAGGTATTTACTAAGCAAGCCTGGGGGGGGGTTCTAAAGGATATACACAATACACAGGCTTATATAGCCCAAGTGGCAATTACCGGCATTACGCACACCTGGGGCTCTTAAAGGCACATACATCACAATTCCTCCCCGTCTAGCTAACTAGTACATCATATTTTAAGTAATTATTAATTACATGTTATATGCAAAATAATATACATTGCTGTATTAATTAATTATAAGTTAGTCTCTCAGGAGGCTTCCTGACTCGGTCCGGATAACGCCTCGGGGGTGTAGTAGTTTCTGGTGGTGTAGTAGGTTCTTCTGGCAAGGCTGATTCGGCTTGAAGGCCAGTGTCGGGTTCATCGGGTTCCAGTATCACCGGATCGGAGGTAGATATGGGTATCTCTACTTCATCGTTAGATGTATAGCGTGGTGGTGTAGGTTGTCCCTTTTCGGATGACTTGATGATTTGGTCAGCATGGCGCCCTATTATGCTTTCTCCGATGTCCACGGTATACATCAGTGGTCCTAGTCATGTGCAGATAGTTCCAGGCTGCCATTTCTCGGTACGGTAGTCCTGGGCCAAAACCGGTTGGCCTATCTGGAAGGCCCTAGTTGGCCTTTCATTCATGCCCTGAAACTGCGGTTCTCCACGTCCCTTCGGATGTTGGGTTTGACCAAATCCAGCCGGCATCTTAGGTTTCTATTGTAGAACATCATGGCGGGAGTTTGGTTTGTAACCATATGTGTTGCATTCCTATATGCAAATAAGAAGTTATCCACCTTGTGCTGAAGTTTTATGTCTTCATTACCCATGGCCTTTATGGCCTTCTTAAAGGTCTGGACAAACCTTTCAGCCAATCCATTGGTGGCGGGATGGTATGGGGCGGACGTGTAGTGCTTTACCCCATTGTTCTTTAAGAACTTTCTGAATTCTTCGGACACAAATTGCGGTCCATTATCAGAACATATCTGTTCCGGCAGCCCATTCCTGGCAAATATGGTCCTTAATACTGTGATGGTTTTTTCTGTGGTGGTGGAGGACATCTTTATTACCTCCGGCTACTTGGAGTGTGCATCAACTGCGATTAAGAACATTGAGTCCATAAATGGACCAGCAAAGTCGATGTGCACCCTTTGCCAGGGAGATGAGGGCCACTCCCATGGATGTAGAGGGGCCTGTGGCGGAGCATTTTGGACCTTCTGGCATCCTAGGCAGCTCTTGGTCATGTCTTCGATGTCTCCATCGATACCTGGCCACCATACAAACGCCCTAGCTAGGTTCTTCATTTTCACTCCACCCAGATGCCCCTCGTGAAGCTCCTTTAGCACTTTATCCTGGAGTTTGGGTGGAATCACCACTCTGGATCCACACATCAAGGTTCCTCGGCACACTGACAGCTGTTCCCTTCTTTGCGAGAATGCTGGCAACAGTGGTTCGGCATGTGCTGGCCATCCCTTCATTGTTAAATCGTAGACCCGTGAGAGAGTAGGGTCATTTCTGGTCTCCCTTTCAATGGCAGAATTTGTCACCGGTAGACATTCCACTATGGTAGAGTGGAATATCTCTACTGGGTCTACTGTAGCTGCCTCTTCTATCGTTGGCAACGGCAGGCGCGATAAACCGTCAGCATTCCCATGCTGTTTTGACCCTTTGTATTCAATGTTGTATTGGTGTGCCCCTAGAAAAAGGGACCACCTCTGTAGTCTTTGTGCCGTCATAATGGGGACACCTTTCTTAGGGTTGAATATGGAGATGAGGGGTTGATGGTCAGTCAGCAAGGTAAATTTTTGTCCGTGTAGGTAATGGTTGAATTTCTTCACTCCCCATACCAGGCTGAGTGCTTCCCTGTCTATCTGGGCATAGTTACGCTCAGCTGAGTTCAATGAGCGTGACGCAAAAGCTATCGGCCGTTCCGAGCCATCAGGGAATCTATGGGACAATACTGCTCCTATGCCGTAAGGGGATGCATCGCACGCCAGTCTGATTGGTAGTGATGGGTTGTAATGAGCCAAAACTTTCTCGGATGTGATTAAGTCTTTACATTTATGGAAGGCACGTTTACAGTCTTCGTTCCATTTCCAAATCACTCCTGTGTGTAGAAGATCATTAAGAGGGTGTAGAATAGTTGATAAGTTTGGTAAAAATTTATGATAGTAATTTATTAATCCCAGGAATGACCTCAATTGTGAAACATTTTCAGGTGCTGGGGCTTTTATAACTGCTTCAATTTTTTCAGGTGACTTATGCAACCCTTCCTTATTAATTATGTGGCCACAATGTGATTTCTGATTTTGGAAAAATTCGCACTTGGGGCGATTTGCTCGTAGGCCCCATTCTTTCAGCCTAGTGAGCACCTGCTCCAAATTGGCAAGGTGCTCGTTGTCATTTTCTCCTGTTATAAGGATGTCGTCTAGGTAACACTGCGTCCCCGGAATCCCTTGCAGGACTTGCTCCATAGCTCTTTGCCAGATAGCTGGAGCTGATGCTACTCCAAAAACCAGTCGATTGTACTGGTACAGGCCTTTGTGTGTGTTTATTGTGAGATACTTTTTAGAGGTCTCCTCAACCTCCATCTGTAGATATGCCTGTGCCAAGTCAATTTTTGTGAAACGTTTTCCTCCGGATAGTGAGGCGAAAATATCTTCTATCCTCGGAAGAGGATACTGTACCGTGTGAAGGACCGGGTTTACAGTCACCTTAAAGTCCCCACAGATGCGAATTTTTCTCTGTTCCTCAGAGTTATTTTTCAATGCTTTTTTCATGACTGGAACGATGGGTGTTGCCCATTCGCTCCAATCTATTTTGGATAATACGCCTGCCTTTTCCAAATTCTCCAGCTCTGCCTCGACTGCCGGACGTATTGCGTATGGCACCGGTCTTGCCTTAAAAAATTTTGGAATTGCTGCATCTTCCACTTTTATTGAGGCGGTGATGCCTTTCAAGGTTCCTAGTTTCTCTTGAAACACTTCTTTGGCGTTGGCCAAGATGTCTTTTAATCGTTCAGGTATGATGTCATCATTGTTTTTTTCCTTACTGGTCACCGTCAGTGCCTGAATGGAGTGCCAGTCTAAATGTATCTTCCTTATCCATTCACGTCCCAACAACGGTGGACCACCATCTTGTAGAATGTATAAATACAACTTTTGTATTTCTTTGCCGTTGTATACCACAGGCACCTTTATTTTTCCTTTGGGGTATACTTTCTGCCCCGTATATGTTTTTAAGATAATGGATGTGTCTTTTAGAGGTATATGCGAAAATAGCCTCTCGTAATCTCGTCGATTTATTACGGTTAGAGCTGATCCTGTATCTAGCTCCATTTTAACTGGGGACCCTGCTATTATGAGGGTAACCCAAATGGTCTGGTAATCTTCATTGGCAATTACATTATGTAATTTGAGAGAGCTTAGTCTCTTGTTCCCGGAGTCGCTATCGCTCTTCTGGTCTTTGGAGCTTCTGTCCGTCATCATTTGTACCTTTCTGTGCTTTTCCTTATTGATTCTTTTCCCGTTAGTGGTTTTTTTATTTTCAGATCGGCATACACGTGGAATGTGTCCCATCTTCCCGCATCGCCTGCATGCTTTTTCTTTGAACCAGCAATCCCTCTGGTCATGGTTGGATCTGCCGCAGCGATAACATCTCTCGAAACCCCGTGTCATTTCATGGGTGCCGAAGTCCTGTGGCCTTTGCTGTATCTTTGCCGCTCCTATTGCACTGAAAGCCTTGTCCAGTGTTAAATCTTTTCCAGAAGATACCTTTTTTTGTGTTTCTACACTTAGGGGATCGCAGATGAATTTGCCTTGCAGAGAATCTGCCAGTCCTGCCTCGAATTGGCAGTGTAGGGTATCAACAATCTCCTCAAAATTCTTGTCCATCGGTTCGGCTGGAGTGATTAAGTTGCGTAACAGCTTGTATGTTTCTGCGCCCATTAGATCCAGAAGCACTGAAGCTTTTTTTTCTTCTATTCCATTTGCGGTGCAAAACACCTCCACTCTTTCTACATATGTGGTCCAATCCTCTATCTTGTTATCAAAAACATCAATATTGCCAAAGTTAGGCTCTGTTTCATTATCAAAAGCATCAATATTGCCAGACTTAGGCATTTCAAAAAAAAGATATGGCGCTTCCCGCGCTTTTTTTTTTCTCTCTGTAGCAACGATATGGCGCTTCCTGCGCTTTCCCGCCGCTGCTACCGATAACAACACTGTTTTACTGTGGTTTTGGTTTATTCACTGTTGGAGACTCGTTCCCGACGGAGGTCTAAACGCTGACCTGTTTGCCGCGCCGGCCGTCTCCCGAGTGCACCCTCCCAGTCCGTTATTGCTTGCCTCCGATTTCGCTGCCTGTCTCAGCTGTAGAGCCCGCCGCTGGAGCCCCAGCCTGACGCCCAGGAAGGATTAGCGCAGTACCTGCCACCAGCTTGGCCAGCTGGTGAAACCACAGTTTCTATTACTTCCTTGAGTCTTCTGGACGCTGGAGGAATCGATGTGCTTGAGGTGCTGCCGAATTGCAGGTAAGTCCGTTTCCACTTCGTCGCCACTGTAGTGTCCGTGTGTAGATAAAGACACTGAAGACAGGAGTTGGTTCATAGGTATTTACTAAGCAAGTCTGGGGGGGGGGTTCTAAAGGATATACACAATACACAGGCTTATATAGCCCAAGTGGCAATTACCGGCATTACGCACACCTGGGGCTCTTAAAGGCACATACACCACAATTGCTCTTAAAGGCACATACACCACAAAGAGGGTTTACATAAGTCCCCAGAAAAGATTGAGGCAGTAGTCAAGGCTCAAGCACCGGAAAACGTGTCAGAACTGAGGTCGTTCCTTGGGCTGGTAAACTACTAACATAAGTTCTTGCCAAATTTGTCCACAATACTACACCCACTGAACACCCTACTGCAAACTGGAGTGCCATGGAAGTGGAGTGACGAATGTAAACGAGCTCTCTAGAAGAGCAAAACACTAATCACATCGAAAGAGGTATTGGCCCATTTCAACCCAGCACTACCAATTCGGTTGGCGTGAGATGCGTCACCCTACGGCATTGGAGCGGTGCTGTTGCACAAATTCTCGGACGGCTCAGAGAGGCCAATAGCCTTTGCGTCACGATCACTAACCTCAGCTGAGCGTAACTACGCCCAGATTGACAGGGAGGCCCTCAGCCTAGTGTGGGGAGTGAAAAAGTTCAATCACTATTTGCACAGGCAGAAATGCACCTTGCTGACTGACCACCAGCCTCTTGTCTCCATTTTTAATCCGAAGAAGGGCGTTCCGGTGATGACTGCGCAACAACTACAAAGATGGTCACTCTTTCTAGGGGCGCACCACTATGAGATTGAATATAAGGGCATGAAACAGCATGGAAATGCTGATGGGCTATCACACCTGCCACTGCCTACTGCGGAGGAAGCACCAGCAGTGGATCCTGTCGAAATATTTCGTTCGACTATAGTTGAATACCTACCGGTAACTAACGCTCATATAGAAAAGGAGACCCGAAATGACCCAACACTGACTCGGGTATATGAATTGACGGTGAAGGGATGGCCAGCACATGGCGACTCACTGTTGCCAGCATTCTCGACAAGAAGAGAACAGCTGTCAGTGTGCCGGGGGACCTTGATGTGTGGATCCCGAGTGGTAATTCCACCCAAGTTAAGGGATAGAGTGCTCAATGAGCTTCATGAGGGTCATCTCGGAGGGGTAAAAATGAAAAGCCTTGCCAGGGCTTATGTGTGGTGGCCGGGAATTGATAAACAAATCGAGGACCTGACCAAGAGCTGCTCAGGATGCCAGAAAGTCCAAAATGCACCACCACATGCCCCTCTACACCCATGGGAGTGGCCCTCATCTCCATGGCAATGGGTGCATATTGATTTTGCTGGTCCATTCATGGACTCAATGTTTTTAATAGCCGTGGATGCGCACTCGAAATGGCCTGAGGTCATCAAAATGTCCTCCACCACCACGGAGAAAACTATTGCAGTCCTATGGACCATTTTTGCCAGGAACGGCTTGCCAGAACAGATTTGCTCCGACAACGGACCACAGTTTGTGTCCAAAGAGTTCCAGAGGTTTATGAAGAAGAATGGGGTAAGGCATTACACATCCGCCCCGTATCATCCAGCCTCAAATGGATTGGCTGAGAGGTTTGTACAAACCTTTAAGAAGGCAATAAAGGCTATGTACAATGACAACATTCCGCTGCAGCATAAGGTGGACAATTTCCTGTTCGCCTACATGCAGTCACCAACCAGGCCCCGGCCATGATGTTCTTTAACCGAAGGTTAAGATCTCGCCTGGATTTGCTCAGACCAAACGTACGAAGAGATGTTGAGAGTAAGCAATTCCAGCACATCCATGAGAAGCCAACAAGGAGCTTCAATGTAGGGCAAGCAGTCTTGGCCCGCGACTACCGAACAGAAAAATGGCAGCCAGGAACGATATGCACACGGCAGGGCCCACTAATGTACACAGTGGACGTTGGGGAGAACATCGTGAGACGCCATGCTGACCAGATCCTAGAGTCACAGGGACAAGTCAACCCCATGCCTCGCCCATACATACCTGGTGAGGAACCCGATGTACAGGTCGCATCTACCCCAGAAACAGTAGCATCGGAAGCTGATGACCCAACCGACGACAGGGTGCCAGAATCGCCTCCGCACCAAGAGCAAGACACTCGGGAAAGGCGCTATCCAGAAAGGATCAGAAAGCCTCCCCAAAGACTGAATATATAAATGGACTATTTTCAGCTAACGTTGTATGTTAAAAGTGTTAATTGTAATTAGTTTGATATTTAATTGTTAAATGAGTGTTATGGTACTGTTAATCTAAAAGGGGAGGAATTGTAATGTATATACCTTTAAGGGGGGAACTACTTTTTACAGCTCATGTATACTGTAGTACCGGCAGTGACCACACCTGTATATAGCACTGAGTAGTAATCTGTACAGTTCAGTTCCAGAGTGAGCCACGTTGAGTAAACACCTGTTGTACCGTTCTCCTGCAGTCTGTGTCTTACTACTGACGGACACAACAATTAACAAGCTATTAACAAGGCTTTCACTGTCATTAACAAGCCAGTAACAAGGCATTCACAGTCATTAACTAGCCATTAACAATTCCAGGGACTTGAGCACAGAATCTCGGTTGACACTCCAGTGCAATATTAATGAAAGCTGTGGCCCTCCCTGGTTCAGGTATCGAATAGCCAAGTCTGCTTTGGAGGATTGATCTGGTTGCAAGTTTCTATTGACAGGTGTATCATCTTGGAACTACTTCACCCCCAAAAAGAGATCTACTTCCTGCTCTCCTCCACTAGAAAAGGCGTCCCAAAGCATTTTACATCCAATTAAATACTGTTGCCATGGAGGAAATGCAGCAGCCAATTTTGCAAGCAGCAAGCTCCCACAAGCAGGAAAGTCTTGTTAAGGGCTTGTTAATGACAGTACAAGCCTTGTTAATGACTGTAAAAATATTAGTCGGGACACCGGGGAGAACTCCCCTGCTCTTCTTCAAAATAGTGCCATGTGATCCATCACATCCTACCGAGAGAGCAGACGGGGCATCGGTTTAACGTCTCCTCCAAAAGATGGCATCTCCGGCAGTGCAGCACATCTCTCAGCACTGCACTGGAGCGTCAGTCTCTGGGGCGGGACTTGAACCCACAACCTTCTGACTCAGCGTTACCCACTGAGCCACAGCTGACACCTCAGCAAGCAACAAAGTAGAGGCTCGTACCCTTTTTCAATATAGCATAAATATAAGACATGGAAAGAAAATCAGTTCCGGTTTCAAGCAATCAGGTGCAAAAAAAAAACCTGAAATCAATCAGGCTTTTCCGACCAGGCATTTCTAACAGTAGTTAATAATTGGTACACGTGATAGTTAAATAATACAAGCGCAGAAACTCCAATTCGGAAAAGAAATATTAAGACAAGCTGATGGACCACTCCATAGATTCTGTTACAGAAAAGTCTTTGGTGGTGAAGAAAAACCTGAGCTGGTTAAAAACAGACTCGGAATCAGACTCGCAATTTTTTTTAAAGTCGAGCACAACAGCTGTGAGTTGAAGCTGTTTATTATAGTGCTTATCCTTATCAACCGTGATAGATGATGTTTTTGGAATAGACGACAACACTGCAGCTGAAAGGATTAGGTTGCTGCGAGATTTTTGCGAAAGTCGATCTGGATTGGTGTTATTTTAATATCATAACCCGTTTGTTGTAGACTGAGCTTTATGCAAGACGTGACGGAGAACTCGTGCCATGATCCTCGCAGGTCTCTGCACACTCCACTTGTTCTGAATGGCAAGATGTTACAAATTCTGCTGCTTCATCATAGATTCGTTTTTTAAAATCTTTCCATTGCAATATAATCACTTTACCAAAGGATCGCACAGCACAGAAGGAGGCCAGTCGGCCCATCGTGCCTGTGCCGGCTCTCTCTCTGTGAACGAGCGATCCAATTAGTCCCACTGGCCCCTGCTCTTTCCCCATAGCCCTGCAAGTCCTTCCTTTTTAAGTATTTTATCCAATTCCCCTTTTGAAAGTTACGGCTGAATCTGACTCCACCGCCCTTTCAGGCAGCGCATTCCAGGTCACAACAACTCGATGAGTTAAAAAAAAAAAATTATCATCTTCCCCCCCCGCCCCCACCTGACTTTCCTGCTAATTATCTTAAATCTGTATCCTCTGGTTACCGAAGCTCCTTTCGTTGGTAAACTAAAGATATAATCAGGCATGTCCCACTGGCTTTAGCGCAGAACAGATATGCATCATGTATATGGAGGAAAATCGGGCAGGTTTGTTTACAGGCGCAAAATCCGACCCAGACGATTATCCGATATTCTCTGCGCCCAGGCGACGCTGTGCACCTGGATGCAGACGCAGGAAATTCTCCCAAGCAGTGTTAAATTTTCCTTTAAGGTAGGAACCTGTGTAGCCACACCCACAGTTCTCCTACACACGCCCAATGCTTTTGCTCATGATCGGTGAATGCGTTCAACCAGCTCTCAATTTTCACATTCGGTGACCCCTTCGCTAAACCCTAACCCTGCTCTGTCCGCAAGTGTGACCCGGTCATGCTTCCCTCCCCCATTCCCACTCTGATTTCTCCATCCCGGTCCGGCAACGCCTCGATTTTAAAATTCTCATCTTTGTTTTCAAATCCCTCCATGGTCTCGCCCCACCCTAATTCTGTATCCTCCTCCAGCCCAAAACCTCTGCGCTCCTCCAATTCTGGCCTCTTGCGCATCCCCGATTTTAATCGCTCAACCATTGGCGGCTGTGCCTTCAGCTGCCGAGGCCCTAAGCTCTGGAATTGTCTTAAGCCTTGGTGCTATCGTGAGTACCTTCAGACTTTAGCTATATTGCCCATTTGTGTGGGCGACGTGAGGAGGATCTGCTGGTGCCTGGGTGGGCAGGCAGTTTGATATTTCTGGTTTGGACTCTGGTGGAACACAGTGCTGGAGGAGCAATGGGGTCTGCACCCTTGCCATTAGCCTACTTTTGTTCTCATTTTGGGACTGGTGGGCCCACTGAGTTAGATCTTGGCTTTGTGCGATAGTGTAAAATAGATGATAGCGAATCGACAGCCTCTCCCCAATTTTTATTTCCATTGATGACACATTGCTGTTTGTGGGAGCTTGCTGTGCTCAAATTGGCTGCCATGTTTCCTACATTACAACAGTGACTACACTTCAAAAGTACTTCATTGGCTGTAAAGCTCTTTGGGCAGTCCTGAGGTCGTGGGAGGCGCTATACAAATGCGAGTCTTTTTTTAAAATTCCCATTGAAGTCAATGGAAATAAAAATGGGGAAAGGTGTAAAAGAGGCTGCCGATTCACTCGTTTTACAATGTCGCACTAAGTCGAGATCTATCCCATTGTATTATGGCAGCATTTTCCTTTTCAATTTCAGACCTGATCTGGAGACGTTTTGGGGGAAAAATTCATGTGGTTTGCGCCACACCTTGGTGCCAGGTGATGGCGCTGAAATGCCATTGACAGCTGATGGCGGTTCCAGCGCTGCACACAATATTGGTGGCGCCGGTACCACTGCTGGTAAACCTTAGCACCAGGGAGCTCACCATCATGGAGATCGTGACGTCAGTGAGTGCACAATGCTCACTGGACGCCCGATCGCCAACATTAGATTTAGCCACAGAAAATGCTGGAAACACTCAGTGGGCCAGGCAGCATCCGTGGAGAGAGAAACAGAGTTAACATTTCAGGTCTGTGACCCTTTGTCAGAATTGGTAAAAGTTGGAGATATAACAGGTTTTAAGCAGCTGCCGAGGCAGGGAAAGGGGGGTTGTGGAGGGGAGGAAGGAACTGAAGGCACAGTTTGTGCTAGGGTTGAACTCAGGAGAGATAAAATGTTGCAAATGGGGATAGCAGAATCATCAACAGTTGCCGCCTGAAAAAATGGGGGGGGGGTTATAGGTTATAGTCTGAAATTGTTGAACTCAATGTTGAATCCAGAAGGCTGTAAAGTGCCTAATCGAAAGATGAGATGCTGTTCCTTGAGCTTACGTTGAGCTTCATTGGAACATGGTGTGGAGATGCCGGTGTTGGACTGGGTTGGACAAATGTAAGAAGTCACACAACACCAGGTTATAGTCCAACAGCTTTATTTGAAATCACAAGCTTTCGGAGCGCTGCTCCTTCATCAGGTGAACCTGGTGTTGTGTGATTTCTTACATTTGTCCACCCCAGTCCAACACCGGCATCTCCACACCATGGCTACTATCAACACCACAAACTGCCAGCTCAAAGTGGAGAGGATCTCCAAGAAGATCGGGCATATTGACACAGACTTCACCTGATGAAGGAGCAGCGCTCCGAAAGCTTGTGATTTCAAATAAAGCTGTTGGACTATAACCTGGTGTTGTGTGATTTCTTACATTCATTGGATCAGTGTAAGAGGCCGAGGACAGAGAGGTCAGAGTGGGAGTGGAGGGGAGAATTAAAGTGACAAGCTGTAGAAGCCCAATCCGTAAGGGTGACCCCGAGCTTCCGGTTGCTTGTCACTTTAATTCTCTGTTTCTCTCTCCACGGATGCTGCCTGGCCTGCTGAGTGTTTCCAACATTTTCTGTTGTTATTTCAGATTTCCAGCATCCACAGTATTTTGCTATTGGATTTAGCCACTTACCTTAATGGCAGCGCAGGACAACGACAGGGAGAGCTGGCCTCTACCAGCAGGAAGCAAGCTGCAGCAGTGATGTTTAAAGGCACCGTCCCCAATCAGCTGTACCTGACATGGTTCTGCAGTTTCAGTGCAGGTTTGCTGCTTCCTGCAACTGAAACAGCTCTCTTTAGTTATTTCAAGATTTTTCAGGTGACAGGGAGGTGTAATCATCAATAACATGTTATTCTAGAATGGTACACTAGGTGGAGCTGTATGTTTAGTAGGGGGCTACCCACAAGGCAGTAGTCAAGATGGATGCCTGTACACTAGCCCACATGGTTGAATAAATGACTAGCTAGAAGCTAGCTGTTCATAATGAAAACGTCTATTTATGAACATAACATGGTACCAGGATTGGTAATATCTGCTGAATATTGTGAAACGCGATGTGGAGAATTTGAAGCCACCGGAGGGTTTGAAACTCACAGGGAATTTTGACTGCAATTGGCGGACTTTCAAACAACAATTCGAACTCTACCTTGCCGCCATCGGATTCGGTACGATGCCAGACGCAAGGAAAATAGCGTTACTGCTCATGGTTGCAGGCCCACAGGTGATAGAGGTATTTAATACGTTTGTATTTGATCAAGAGGAGGACAGAGAAAAAATGGACGATGTGCGAAAGAAGTTTGAATCACATTGTTCTCCCAAAAAGGAGACCTATGAGAGGTACGTATTCCGTTCACGGGCACAGCAGCAAAATGAGACTTTTGATAGCTTTGTGACCGATCTGAAACTGAAAGCACAGACATGTAATTTCTCTGAGCTGAAATCATCCATGATTCGTGACCAGATTGTGTTTGGTATTCATGATAAGAAAGTCAGGGAATGTTTGTTGAGAGAAACCGAACTAACATTGGAGGATGCTGTGAAAATATGCCATGCCAGTGAGCTAGCTCAACAGCATGCAAAGACTTTCAGTGAAATTAATAATAAAGCAACTGTAATGAGTGACTGTGCTGCTGTCGGTGCTGTGTCCTACAAAGGAAAGAAACTTGGGCAGAACAGAAATGCAAAGCAATCGGAGGATGGAATTTTTAATTGTAAACGCTGTGGTTACCAGCACCAGCCAAGACAATGCCCAGTGTTTGGGAAAATGTGCACAAAATGTAATGGAAAGAATTACTTTGCCAAACAATGCTTTGCAAAAGTAAAAACAAAGAAAGGGCAACAAGTCAATGTAATTGAGGACACTGATTTAAGTGAGACATTTTTTGTAGGAATGGTGTCATGTGACAATATAGAAAAGGATACAGAAAATGTGCAGTCCTCAGGAATGGACAATGCTGAACATAAAGTTAATGCAGTAAAAGAGGATAAATGGATGATGTCACTGCAGGTAAATGGAACATTAGTTACATTGAAACTAGACACTGGGGCAAAAGCAAACTTAATCAGTATGAGTGACATTAAAAATATGAAAGAAAAGCCCAAAATACAGAAAAAGTCAGCACTACTGAAGAACTATAATGGACAGAAAATAGATAGCTTAGGTGTGTAATAATAATAAATAACTTCCGGAGGAAGTTATGTGCACATCACTTCCTGTGAACTGTGAACTGTGAACTCTGTGCATACATCACTTCCTGTGCATACGTCACTTCCTGTGTTTGGACTAGTATAAATACTGAACTGCTCAGTATAGTAAAAGGGCTTCGCCTAGAGGCATGGTGAAGACCGCTCTTGTATATAGTAGAATTATAAGTTGTTTAAAGCTTACTTTAAAGTTCCTTGATGTGTGAGACTTTTTATTACATCAATTTAAACAACTTAGTATTTACACTCACAAATGCTAGACCTTCGGACAAACTTGGAGTTAAGGATCCAGGGAACCACCCATCATGGAAAACATCCTTAAACCTACTCGTCTGGACTTGGACCCGCACAAGCAGCTGGCAGGGTATGGAAGCATTGGTACCATACTTTTGAGAATTTTCTTGATGAATGTAAAGCGAATGCTTCTACTAAACTGAGGATACTTATCAACTATGTGACCCCAACAGTGTTTGAATATGTTGATGAATGGGATAATTACGATGAGGTGATCCGGGCACTTAAAAAACTATATGCCAAGACCGCAAATGAGGTCTATGCTAGACATCTACTGGCCACAGCCCGACAAGGGCCAGGGGAATCGATTAACGAATTCCTTCAAGAACTTTGCAGGCTCAGCGTAGATTGTAACTTTCAGGCAGCCTCGGCTGAGCTGTACCGCGAAGAAATGATTCGTGATGCTTTCATCTGCGGGATTGCCTCTCCATTTATACGCCAGCGTCTGCTAGAAAGTAAAACACTTGAGCTACAAAAGGCTTTTGACCTGGCTTGTTCTCTGGATTTGGCAAAGAAAAATGCAGACCTCTATCAGCTGCCCAGATCTCGATCTGCTGCTGTAACTGCAACCAGACGATTCAAGTGGCCTCAGGTGAACCCTATCATGGAGGAATCTAATCCTGATGATAATTCTGATGAAGAAGAGGAGGATGACCCCACTTTAGCAGCCTCTTGGCAATCTAGGAAAGAATGCTTCTTTTGTGGAGATTCTTTTCACCCTAGGAAATTCTGCCCTGCTCGCAATGCGATCTGCAGTCATTGCGATAAAAAGGGACACTTTGCAAAAGTTTGCCAATCAAGAGCCTCTGCGAGGGCCTATCCAGCTAAGGCCTACCGAACTGCCCCAATTAGGGCCTATCAAGATGCTCCGGCTAGGACCTATCAAGTTTCCTCTCGAGCTCTCTCCCGAAGAAGCACACCTAGAGTTTCAGCCACTCTCTGTGCAACCACACCAATTACAGCTGCTTGCCCACAGAACCTGTTTCATGCAGCTACAAAAGTTTCAGTTAATGGGCATACCTTAGATGCCTTAATTGACTCAGGAAGTACTGATAGTTTCATTAGAGAACAGATTGTTGCGAAATTGAAACTACATATCTTCCCATCGGACCAGGCAATTGCGATGGCTCAGTCATCACTTAATACCAGAATCTCCGGCTTTTGTGTTATTGATATGACACTTAATGGTCGTATGTATCCCTCCACCCGACTTTCGGTGCTCAAGGACTTATGTAGTGATCTCATCTTAGGGGTGGATTTTCAAAAACAGCATAAGAAACTCACCATTGAGTTCGGCGGATCCAAACCTGGACTTACTATTTCTAATATACTGTCTAAATTACCGTTTTGTGCATTATCAGCAGCTTCACTTGATGAACCCTCATTATTTGCCAGTATTCCTCCTCGATGCAAGCCAATAATAACAAAATCGCGGCGCTTTAGTCAGGAAGACCAATCTTTTATTGAGGCTGAAATCTCTCGACTTTTAGCAGAGGATATCATCGAACCATGTTCGTCGCCCTGGCGGGCTCAAATCGTCATCGTCAAGAACCCTCTAAAACCTCACAAACAACGACTATGCATTGATTATTCGCAAACCATCAATCAATATACTGACTTGGATGCCTACCTATTCCAACGCATTGATGATATGGTTAATAAACTGGCCGAATACAAAGTGTTCTCAACTTACGATTTGAAAAGTGCCTATCATCAGGTACCCTTGAAGGTCTCAGATAAGCAGTACACGGCCTTTGAGGCTAATGGACGGCTGTACCAATTTCGTCGCCTCCCATTCGGGGTTACTAATGGAGTGGCTGTCTTCCAACGGGCAATGGATGGCCTGGTTAAGCAGGAAAACTTAAGGGACACTTTTCCCTATCTTGGTAACATTACTATTGCAGGTCACGATCAACAGGAACACGACGCCAACCTCCAAAAATTTCGGGATGCTCTCCATCACCGTAACTTAGAATGAATCTAAATCTGTTGAGTCGCAACTGACCATCAACATCCTTGGCTACTGCGTAGGCAATGGTATCATTAAGCCAGACCCAGAAAGACTTCGCCCGCTCCAAGAGCTCCCGTCACCTAAGAATCCGGCTTCTTTACGTCGGGCTCTTGGTCTGTTTGCATACTACGCTAAATGGATTCCTCATTTTTCAGACAAAATCCAACCCTTGCTGCATGCTAGATCATTTCCATTGGAAACAGCGGCTGTTGCAGCCTTTAACCTTCTCAAAAAACAGTTGGAGAAAGCGGCTCTTCACTCCATCGATGAGAATCTCCCTTTCATAGTCGAATGTGATGCCTCGGAGGTGGCGATCTCGGCTACTCTAAATCAGGAAGGTCGTCCTGTAGCATTTATGTCCAGGACCTTACAAGGTGCCGAGCTACATTATCCTCCGGTTGAGAAGGAAGCCACAGCCATCATAGAGGCGGTACGGAAGTGGAACCATTTCCTAACTCGCCAGCACTTTACGTTAATCACGGACCAGCGATCAGTCGCCTTCATGCTCGATAATCGAAAACGAACCAAAATTAAGAATAATAAAATACAGCTTTGGAGGATGGAACTGGCCTCTTTTGGTTACACCATTCACTATCGACCTGGCAAGGAGAATGTGGCCCCGGATACCCTCACACGAGCATTCTGCTCCACTATGTCGTCCTCTACTCTCATAGATGTCCATAATGGATTGTGTCATCCTGGCGTTACGCGCATGCTACATTTCGTACGATCATGGAATCTCCCCTTTTCTACTGGAGATGTAAAGAAAATGTGCTCAGAATGCCGGCTTTGTGCAGAATTAAAACCTCAGTTCTTCCACCCCTCAGATGGTATGCCCATACACGCAACCCAACCGATGCAACGACTTAGCATCGATTTTAAGGGCCCAGTGCCCTCTTCAACTCGGAACACATATTTGCTCACCATGATTGATGAATATTCACGTTTTCCGTTTGCCTTCCCCTGCTCCAATATGCCGGCGTCCACAGTAATCTGCTGCCTTGAGCAGGTATTTTCTCTCTGTGGCATGGCGGCTTACATTCACTCGGATCGGGGTCCATCCTTTATGTCAAGGGAACTCAAGGACTACCTCTCAGAACGGGGAATTGCTACAAGCAAAACGACGCCATATCATCCCATCGGAAATGGGCAGGTAGAGAGGTATAACGGTATCATCTGGAATTCCGTACATCTTGCTTTAAGATCTCGGGGCCTACCAAACCAGCAATGGGAAGCAGTGCTTCCGGATGCATTGCACTCTATACGGTCCCTTCTTTCTACAGCCACAAATACTACACCTCATGAGCGGTTCTTTGGATTCCAGCGTCGCTCATCTTATGGGACATCCCTCCCGTCATGGCTAACTACTCCTGGACCTGTACTACTCCGAAGATACGTTCGGACGTCTAAAAATGACCCTCTCGTAGACGAGGTCGAACTAACCGATGCCAACCCCACCTATGCATACATACGATATCCCGACGGCCGAGAATCTACCGTATCATTACGGGATCTGGCTCCCTGCCCACCAGGACCTAGTGGGACATCGAGTGATGGTATTTTACCAGGAGCCTCTTGGAACCTACCGGGTACCCCTCTCCAGGATCCTGATCTGACACCAACTAGCTTGGTGCTGGTAGAACCCCGTACTCAAAGTTGCGACCCTCCCAGTACCACGCACCAAAGTACTGATCCGCCACAGACCAGCTTTGCACCTCCCTCTGAACAGAGACAGACCGACTCTGCACCTATTGGGGCTCGTACACGAAGCCATGATCTCCCCGACCCTTCACAGGGTAATCCAGGCCACACAGACTCTGACCAATGGCCAACAGCATGTAAGTGGACCAGTGACCCTCTACGACGGGAACCCAAACGGGTGCGACTCTTCCTCGTTTGGCGGCTGCGGAATAAAAGGAAGACCACAGCCTTCTAATCTCGCAGGAGGGAAGAATGTAATAATAATAAATAACTTCCGGAGGAAGTTATGTGCACATCACTTCCTGTGAACTGTGAACTGTGAACTCTGTGCATACATCACTTCCTGTGCATACATCACTTCCTGTGTTTGGACTAGTATAAATACTGAACTGCTCAGTATTGTAAAAGGGCTTCTCCTAGAGGCATGGTGAAGACCGCTCTTGTATATAGTAGAATTATAAGTTGTTTAAAGCTTACTTTAAAGTTCCTTGATGTGTGAGACTTTTTATTACATCAAGGTGTATGCAGACTTAAAGTGACAGTCAAAGACAAAGTGCATCATCTCATGTTTTCTGTTGTGGCTGAAGGACTTGATTCACTGCTAGGTGACAAAGTTTGTGAGGACTTAGAACTGGCCAAGAGAGTCTACCGTATAAACTGTGCTATAAGCAAACCAGATGACTCAGTGGATTCTGTAGTGAGTAATTTCCAGGATGTGTTCAAAGGATTTGGAGTTCTACCATTCACTTACAAGATCCAGCTAAAGGAGGATGCTCAGCCAGTGGTACCTGCTCCATGGAGAGTTCCAGCACCCCTGCGTGACTGGCTCAAGAAAGAACTGGACAGAATGACCACACTAGGAGTCATCAGGAAAGTCGAAGAGCCAACAGACTGGGTTAACTCCATGGTATGTGTAAAAAAAAAGAACAATGATCTAAGAGTATGCATGGATCCAAAGGACTTAAATGCAAACATAAAACATGAACACTACCAGATTCCCAAGCGAGAAGAAATCACCAGTTAAATGTCAGGTGCCAGATACTTCACAAAGCTCAATGCCTCACAAGGATTTTGGCAACTAAAACTGGATGAAGAGAGCACCAAATACTGTACCTTCAACACACCATTTGGCAGGTATTGTTTCCTCAGAATGCCTTTCGGGATAATATCTGCATCTGAAATCTTTCATAGAGCGATGGAACACATAATTGAAGGTCTGGAAGGAGTTCGGGTCTATGTTGATGACATCATTATCTGGGGCTCCACACTGAAAGAACACAATGAGAGACTGACTAAAGTACTACAGAGCATACACCGGAATGGACTGAAGCTCAACAAAGCCAAGTGTCAGTTTGGCGTCCAGGAAGTCACTTTCCTAGGAGATAATCTATCTGGTAAAGGAATAGAGCCAGATATGGAAAAAGTAAACACCATACTCAAAATGCCCTGACCCACTGACAGAAAAGGAGTGCTACGCATCATGGGGATGATAAACTTCATTGGAAAGTTCATTCCTAACTTGTCAGCCAAGACAGCCTGTCTGCGAGACCTGCTACATAAAACAAGTGAGTTCGCATGGACAGAAAGACATGAACAAGAGTGGATGAACCTTAAAACAGTGCTGACAACCACACCTGTACTCACCTTCTTTGACCCAACAAAGAGAATCAAAGTGTCAACGGATGCATCAAAAGATGGCCTAGGCTCGGTCTTGCTACAAGCAGAGGGTGAAGATTGGAAGCCTGTTGTCTATGCCCCAGGTCTATGACTGATTCTGAGTGTCGATACGCCCAGATTGAAAAGGAATGTCTAGGCTTTGTAGTTGGACTAGAAAAGTCCCATGGCTACATATATGGACTTCCCACCTTCACAGTTGAGACAGACCACTGCCCACTGGTTGCCATCATTAAAAAAAATCTGAATGAGACGTCTCCAAGGATGCAACGACTCATGATGAAGCTGCAAAGATATGACTTTGAACTGATCTACACACCAGGCAAACACATAGTGTTAGCAGACGCACTATCCTGAGCACCCACAATGAGTCATGTGAGCTCTACTGAGGAAGACGTGGATGTTCATGTGAGTATGGTCACTGCTGCGCTGCCCGTGTCAGACACAAAATCAAAGCAAAAAGCAGAAGAAACAGTAAAAGATACAGTATTACAAACAGTAATAGAGAATATTCATCATGGTTGGCCAAAAGGTTCCTGTCCAAAGTACTATCACATCAGGTCAGAGTTAAGTGTCGCAAGTGGACTATTACTAAAACAGAACAGAATAGTCATTCCACAGGCTCTACGTCAAGACATGCTCAAAAGGATTCATGAGGGATGTTAAGTATGTGTATTGTATTGAACAATTAACACAAAGACTTAAACGTATAACTCAAACAGGTCTTTACTGGTTGGAGGTAGGGACTATACATAGGTCTTTACTTCATGCCCACAGGCGGGAACTGAGGGGAGATCAGTACCCACAGTACTATTTATACCCCTATGGCCAGGAGTGGTACTGCGTATCACTACGCCCAACAAGTAGTGCAGTCCTGTCCATAGGTTCAAAGTAGCACACATATTACATACACAACATTCCTCCCTTCCTAGCTTTACAGTCATCTCCCCATTTAACATAACGTAATAACATATATACATATATAACTTCAGGTTTACATAACAGAATAACATAGATACATAGATAACTTCATGTCAAAACAGATCACAGATTCAGTCTCTGCGGAAAACAGTTCACAGATTCAATCTCTGTGGTGGAGTCGGTTCACGTTGCTGGAGTGACTCATTCAATAGTCCTTCCATGGATTTAACAGTTTGAACTTCCGAACTGAATTGGCTCCGTTCGGAGGGACCACATGTGTGATCTGGTAGAGGTAATAATGGTTCAGATGGGTCATCTTCTGTTTCGACTTTTCCTTTTCTGCTTCTTGGAGACTCTCTGGGCTCCACTGTCAGCTGCCAGCTGCATGCGCAGTTCCTCCTTCTCTCCCTCCTTTTTCCGTAGTAGAGCCACCTTCTCCCGATGTTCCGTAGACTTTCGGTGCTCCTCCATGATTTCTGTATGGTGGGAGTCGAAGTTACAAGTTGGGCAGGACAGGACATAGTAATATTCGGTGTCGTCCTGATCTAGGCCAGCGAGAGGGTCTTCTATTTCCTCCATACCCAGCTGGGCGTTAGCCAGCTTTTGTTCCAAGTCCAGACATCTTTCCTGAAGAGACTTCTTCATGCGTACCTCTTCATCCAGCTTTTTCTGGGCTTTCAGCAAGTCGTTTACTAATGACCTCATTTGAGATTTTACTACTTCAACTTCTTTTGGAGATTGATTGATCGGACTATTCAATCCCTCTACCGGAGCAGCTGTTTCAGCGGTCTGTTGTTCTACGTTGACGTGAGTCAGCGTACTTTTGGCATCCAAGGGCTGCTCTGTTGCAGTCATCTCAGTCTGTGTTGCCACCTCAGCTCTTCCAATAACCTTTGAGAGCTCCGAACCCCTTTCGTTTGAATATTGAAGTTCGTGTTCAAGTTTTTCCCATTTCAGAGTCCTGTCCTTCAGCATATGCAGGAGTTGGCTGACCGTTAACTCCTCTGACATCAGACGTTTTGTGTGCTCCTGCTCCATTTTCTCCATCAGCTGCTTCTGTTGTCTTTCCAGATTCTCCAACTCTATATCAAAGAACTCTTTCGTTGCATTCAACTCTTGCTCACAACGGCGAAGCATTTGTTCTAATTGCTGTTGTAGTTTGAAATGGAGTTGAGTTCGAGCCCGGTGTCCCTCAGAAATGGGCACATCAGTAGACTTGCCAGACTCAGAATCCACAGTTAAACTATGTTGTTGTTGCTCAGTGGAATTCTGTGCTGAAACTTTGTCTTTTGCACCTGAGTTGGGCTTACCATCATCCGTTCCAGAGTCTGGGCCGACTATCTTCACCGAGTTCTCACTCGTTATTGTTTGTAGGAAATGCCAGTCCATATTCATTTTCCTAATCCACTCCCGTCCTAGTAGTGGAGAACCTCCTTCAGATATCACATATAAGTCCATTATTTGACTGTCTTCGCCCTTGTGGACCACTGCAACCTCTATTTTCCCGATGGGGTACACTCTTTGCCCCGTGTATGTTTTCAATATAATCCCCGTATCCTGTAGGGGAATATGTTGGAATAACTTTCCGTAATCTTTCTTATTTATGACCGTCAATGCCGATCCAGTGTCCAATTCCAGTTTTACTTGGACTCCTTCTATCTGAAGAGTGACCCAAATTGTCTGGAGGTCTGCACCCTTACCAGCGTTGAGTACTCTTAAGCTAGCCAGTTCATTACAGCTTAAGCTAGCCAGTTCATTACTGCTAGCGTCTGAATCGGACTCCTGTTCGCTCACCTTGTGTACCTTTGCGTATTTTCCTTGCGGTGACTTCTTGTTGCTGGTCTTCTTCCCTGACCTGCATACTCTAGCTATATGTCCAAGCCTACCACAAGTTCTACATTCTTGGTTTTTAAACCAACACTGGTTCTGATCATGCGTTGTCTTTCCACAACGATAACATTTGCCAGAACTCACACCCAATTTGTGTGCACTGAGCTCCGGTGACCGTAGCTGCATTACTGCCGTGCCTCTCGCTGCGGCTTCGTGTGCTGCTGCCATAGTGACCGCCTTCTCAAGCGTCAGCTCATTCTCCTCGAGCAGTCGCTTTTGTGTATCCTGTTTAAATAAACCACACACAAATTTGTCTCGTAGTGCATCTGTCAGTCCCGTTCCAAACTGGCAATATTTCGCTAATTTACGCAATTCCAGCAAATATTCAGCATTGCTTTCATGCTGTAGCTGCCTTCTGTCGTAAAATTTAAATCGTTCCGCTAGCATCAGCGGCGTGGGGTTTAGATGATCTTTCAGGACAGTAACAATCTCATCGAACGTCTTATCCGCCGGTTCATCTGGTGATAACAGGTGTTTCAATTGCCCGTATGTCTTCGCACCCATTAAATTTAATAATGTTAGAGCTTTATCTTGGTCATGAATTTTATTGGCCTTACAATAATTTTTTACTCTTTCAACATATATGGCCCAATCTTCGAGGTCACTATCAAAGGTGCTAATATTCCCGTGTTTAGGCATTGTAGATTTGCAATTTCTCAGATTTTATTTTGTTTACTTGTTATCAAAGATGGCGGCTTCCCGCTCTTGCCGTCGTCCTCCGCCCACAAAATGGCGGTTTTCCCGCGCTTGGCGGTCTTCACCCGTCCCCCGACGCCGTCTCCCTTCAGCCCCCGAGTGCGGCCCTTATCTTTGGTTCCGATCGCTGGCCCGCGCTGCGCCTCGCACTTGAAGCAGCTCCCGGCCTCTGGCTCACCCACTCGCGCGGCTCTTGCTCGCTCCCTCCCGGGCTCTGGCTTACCCGCTCGCGCGTTTCACCGCGGCTCTTATCAGGGATTGCGATCGCCCTTATCTTCTCCAACTTCCCCAGCCCTGTCTTTGCAGCCAACACTGCACGGCTTACCCCACCACCTAGGTTGAACAAGGAAACTGCAGAAAGACTTCTGTCAGTCGCTGGAAGCTGTCAGGATGTTTGCTGCACTCCAGTGCTCAGTCGCTGATGGAGGCTTCAGAGTCCTAAAGCCTGTCGCTTCTAGTGGGGTGTGATGTTTGAAACCTCTCTTCAACTGCCGCAGGGTAAGAACCTGGCTCGTCGCCAGTGTTAAGTATGTGTATTGTATTGAACAATTAACACAAAGACTTAAACGTATAACTCAAACAGGTCTTTACTGGTTGGAGGTAGGGACTATACATAGGTCTTTACTTCATGCCCACAGGTGGGAACTGAGGGGAGATCAGTACCCACAGTACTATTTATACCCCTATGGCCAGGAGTGGTATTGCGTATCACTACGCCCAACAAGTAGTGCAGTCCTGTCCATAGGTTCAAAGTAGCACACATATTACATACACAACAAGGGACACCTCGGAATTGAAAAATGCAAAAGGAGAGCAAGAGACACTGTTTATTGGCCTGGCATAAATAAGGACATTGAGAACATGATAGGCAAATGTGAGACATGTCAGAAACACCAAAACAAACAAGCAAAGGAACCAATGATAGTAGCTGACTTACCAACAGCACCATGGCAAAAGGTTGGTATGGACCTTTTTCATTTAAATGGTAAAGACTATCTAATAGTGATTGACTACTATTCTAACTATCCTGAGATGGCGCTGCTCTCAAGCACCACAGCAAGCAGTGTCATAATGCATGTGAAATCCATCTTCGCCAGACATGGAATTCCCAGGATTGCCGTTAGCGACAATGGTCCGTGCTTCAACTGTAAGGAGTGGCAACAGTTTGCAGCACATTATGACTTTCAACACATCACATCCAGTCCTCTGTATGCTCAGTCGAATGGTAAGGCAGAGAAAGGTGTTCAAGTTCTCAAACAGCAACTGAAGAAAGCAACAGAAAGCAAGTCTGATCCTTATCTCGCCCTGCTGAGCTACCAAGCCTCCCCTTTAGACTGTGGTTCTTCACCTGCTGAGCTCCTAATTGTTAAATCCGTGAATCTTAAGGTATGGTGTTCTTCAATAAATAGATGGAGACTGCAGATGAACAATCAACAGGTGTTTACTGGATGAGGGTATTCTAAAAACTAACAGTACAGATCCGTACTCAGGGTTTATATACAGGTGTGGTCACTGCCGGTACTACAGTATACAGGAGCTGTAAAAGTAGTTCTCCTCTTAAAGGTACATACACTACAATTCCTCCCCTTTTAGATTAACAGTACCATAACATTCAATTAACAGTTAACACTTTTAACATGCACATTAACTGAAATAGTCCATTTATAGATTCAGTCTTTGGGGCGGCTTCCTGATCCTTTCTGGATAGTGCCTTTCCTGAGTGTCTTGCTCTTGGTGCGGAGGCGATTCTGGCCCCCTGTTGTCGGTTAGTTCATCAGCTTCCGATGCTACTGTTTCTGGGGTAGATGCTACCGGTATGTCGGGTTCATCACCAGGTACGCGAGACATGGGCTTGACTCGTTCCTGTGACGCTAGGATCTGGTCGACATGGTGCCTCACAATGTTCTCCCCAATATCCACTGTGTACATTAGTGGCCGTGTGCATATCGTTCCTGGTTGCCATTTCTCTGTTCGGTAGTCGCGGGCCAAGACTGGTTGTCCTACATTGAAGCTCCTTGTCGGCTTCTCATTGATGTGCTGGAATTGCTTATTCTCAACATTTCTTCGTACATTTGGTCTGAGCAAATCCAGACGAGATCTCAACCTTCGGTTAAAGAACATCATGGCCAGGGTCTGGTTGGTAACTGCATGTGTCGCATTTCTGTAGGCTAACAGGAAATTGTCCACCTTATGCTGCAGTGGAATGTCGTCATCGCACATGGCCCTTACTGCCTTTTTAAAGGTTTGTACGAACCTCTCAGCCAATCCATTTGTGGCTGGATGATACGGGGTGGATGTGTAATGCCTTTCCCCATTCCTTCTCATAAATTTCCAAAACTCTTCGGACACAAACTGTGGTCCGTTATCAGAGCAAATCTGTTCTGGCAAGCCGTTCCTGGCAAATATGGTCCGTAGGACTGCAATCGTTTTCTCCGTAGTGGTGGAGGACATTTTGATCACCTCAGGCCATTTCGAGTGCGCATCCACTGCTATTAAGAACATTGAGTCCATGAATGGACCAGCAAAATCAATATGCACCCGTTGCCATGGAGAGGAGGGCCACTCCTATGGGTGTAGAGGGGCATGTGGTGGTGCATTTTGGACCTTCTGGCATCCTGAGCAGCTCTTTGTTAGGTCCTCGATTTGTTGATCGATCCCCGGCCACCACACATAAGCCCTAGCAAGGCATTTCATTTTCACCCCTCCCAGATGGCCTTCGTGAAGCTCATTGAGCACTCTCTCCCTTAACTTGGGTGGAATTACCACTCGGGATCCACACATCAATGTCCCCTGGCATACTGACAGCTGTTCTCTTCTGGATGAGAATGCTGGCAACAGTGAGTCGCCATGTGTTGGCCATCCCTTCACCGTCAAATCATATACCCGAGACAGTGTCGGATCATTTCAGGTCTCCTTCTCTATATCCGTGTTAGTTACTGGCAAGTGTTCCATTATAGTTGAATAAAATATTTCGACAGGGTCCACTGCTGGTACTTCCTCCGCAGTAGGCAGTGGCAACCGTGATAGCCCATCAGCGTTTCCATGCTGTTTCGTGCTCTTATACTCTATTTCATAATGGCTCGCCCCTAGAAAAAGGGACCATCTATGTAGACGTTGCGCAGTCATCACCGGAACGCCCTTCTTTGGATTAAAGATGGAGACAAGTGGTTGTTGGTCAGTCAGCAAGGTGAACTTCTGCCCGTGCAGATAGTGGTTGAACTTTTTCACTACCCATACTAGGCTGAGGGCCTCCCTGTCAATCTGGGCGTAGTTGCGCTCGGCTGAGGTTAGTGACTGAGATGCAAAGGCTACTGGCCTCTCCAACCCGTCTGGGAATTTGTCCAATACCATAGGGTGATGCATCATACACCAACTGAATTGGTAGTGCTGGGTTGAAATGAGCCAACACCTCTTTTGATGTGATCAATTCTTTGCACTTCTGGAAAGCTCGTTTACATTCGTCATTCCACTTCCATGGTACCCCCAATTGCAGTAGGGTGTTCAGTGGGTGTAATACTGTAGACAAATTTGGTAAGAACTTATGGTAGTAGTTCACCAGCCCGAGGAACGACCTCAGTTGTGAAACATTTTCCGGTGCTGGAGCCTTGACTACTGCCTCAATCTTTTATGGGGACTTATGTAACCCCTCTTCATCAATAACGTGGCCACAATACGAGATCTGCTTCTGGAAAAACTCGCATTTGTGGCGATTAGCTCGTAGCCCATATTCCTTCAATCTAGTGAGCACCTGCTCCAGGTTGGCGAGGTGATCACTGTCATTTTCGCCCTTGACCAGGATGTCGTCCAAATAACACTGGGTCCCTGGAATCCCTTGCGGGACTTGATCCATTGCCCTTTGCCAAATAGCCGGAGCTGATGCTACCCCGAACACCAGCCGGTTGTATTGGTAGAGACCTTTGTGAGTGTTGATCGTGAGGTATTGTTTTGAGGCTTCTTCTACCTCCATTTGCAGGTACGCCTGGGCCAGATCAATCTTAGTGAAGCATTTTCCTCCAGATAGCGAGGCGAAAATATCTTTAATCCGCGGAAGCGGATATTGTACCGTGTGAAGGACTGGGTTCACTGTCACCTTAAAGTCCCCACAGATGCGAACTGTGATAAAAATAATAACTTCCGGGAAGTTATGTCATCACTTCCTGTGAACTGTGAACTGTGAACTATGAACTATGAACTGTGTACATACCTCACTTCCTGTCATGTGTCACTTCCGGTTGGACTGGTATAAATACTGGTCTGTTCAGTATTGTAAGAGGCTTCTACCAGAGGCATGGTAAAGACCTCTCTTGTATATAGTGTGTTTATAAGTTACTTAAAGCTTACTTTAAAGTTACTTGATGGTAAGCCTCCTTTTTCTTACATCAATTTAAGTAACTTAGTATTTACACTCACAAATACTAGACCTTCGGACAAACTTGGAATTAAGGATCCAGGGAACCACCCATCATGGAGAAAATCCTTAGACCTATTCGTCTGGACTTGGACCCGAATGCACCAGCAGCTGGCAGGGTATGGAAGCATTGGTACCGTACTTTTGAGAATTTTCTGGATGAATGTGAAGCGGATGCTCCTGCTAGATTGAAGATACTTATCAATTATGTGACCCCAAAATGTTCGAATATGTTGATGAATGGGATAATTACGATGAGGTGATTCGGGCACTTAAGAAACTGTATGCCAAGACCCCAAATGAGGTCTATGCTAGACATCTACTGGCCACAGCCCGACAAGGGCCAGGGGAATCAATTGACGAATTCCTGCAAGAGCTTCGCAGGCTCAGCGTAGATTGTAACTTTCAGGCAGCCTCAGCTGAGCTGTACCGCCAAGAAATGATTCGTGATGCTTTCATCTGCGGGATTGCCTCTCCATTTATACGCCAGCGTCTACTAGAAAGTAAAACACTTGAGCTACAAAAAGCTTTTGACCTAGCTTGTTCACTGGATTTGGCAAAGAGAAATGCAGACCTCTATCAGCTGCCCAGATCTCGATCTGCTGCTGTAGCTGCAACCAGACAATTCAAGCGGTCTCAGGTGAACCCTATCATGGGGGAATCTAATTCTGATAATTCTGATGAAGAAGAGGAGGACGACCCCACTTTAGCAGCCTCTTGGCAATCTAGGAAGGAATGCTTCTTTTGTGGAGATGCTTTTCACCCTAGGAAAACCTGCCCTGCTCGCAATGCAATCTGCAGTTATTGCGGGAAAAAAGGACACTTTGCTAAAGTTTGCCTATCAAGGGCCTCTACGAGGGCCAATCCAGCTAAGGCCTACCGAACTGCCCCAATTAGGGCCTATCAAGATGCTCCAGCTAGGACCTATCAAGCTTCCTCTCGAGCTCTCTCCCGAAGAAGCACACCGAGAGTTTTAGCCACTCTCTGTGCAACGACACCAATTACAGCTGCTTGCCCACAGAACCTGTCTCATGCAGCCACAAAAATTTCAATTAAAGGGCATACCTTAGATGCCTTAATTGACTCAGGAAGTACTGATAGTTTCATTAAGGAACAGATTGTTGCGAAATTGAAACTACATGTCTTCCCATCGGACCAGGCAATTGCGATGGCCCAGTCATCACTTAATACCAGAATCTCCGGCTTTTGTGTTGTTGATATGACACTTCATGGTCGTATGTATCCCTCCACCCGACTTTCGGTGCTCAAGGACTTATGTAGTGATCTCCTCTTAGGACTGGACTTCCAAAAACAGCATAAGAAACTCACCATTGAGTTTGGTGGATCCAAACCCGGACTTACTATTTCTAATATACCGTCTAAATTAACATTTTGTGCATTATCAGCAGCTTCACTTGATGAACCCTCATTATTTGCCAGTATTCCACCTCAATGCCAACCGATAATAACGAAATCGCGGCGCTTTAATCAGGAAGACCAATCTTTTATTGCGGCTGAAATCTCTCGACTTCTAGCAGAGGATATCATTGAACCATGTTCGTCGCCCTGGCGGGCTCAAGTCGTCATTGTCAAGAACCCTCTAAAACCTCACAAACAGCGACTATGCATCGATTATTCGCAAACCATCAATCAATATACCGACTTGGATGCCTACCCATTGCCACGCATTGATGATATGGTTAATAAACTGGCCGAATACAAAGTGTTCTCAACTTACGATTTAAAAAGTGCCTATCATCAGTTACCCTTGAAGGTCTCAGATAAGCAGTACACAGCCTTTGAGGCTAATGGACGGCTGTACCAATTTCGTCGCCTCCCATTCGGGGTTACTAATGGAGTGGCTGTCTTTCAACGGGCAATGGATGGCCGGGTTAAGCAGGAAAACCTAAGGGACACTTTTCCCTATCTTGATAACATTACCATTGCAGGTCACGATCAACAGGAACACGACTCCAACCTCCAAAAATTTCGGGATGCCCTCCATCGCCGTAATTTGACCCTGAATGAATCCAAATCTGTTGAGTCGCAACCGACCATCAACATCCTTGGCTACTGCGTAGGCAATGGTATCATTAAGCCAGACCCAGAAAGACTTCGCCCGCTCCAAGAGCTCCCGTCACCTAAGAATCCGGCTTCTTTACGTCGGGCTCTCGGTCTGTTTGCATACTACGCTAAATGGATTCCTCATTTTTCGGACAAAATCCAACCCTTGCTGCATGCTAGATCATTTCCACTGGGAACAGCGGCTGTTGCAGCCTTTAACCTTCTCAAAAAAACAGTTGGAGAAAGCGGCTCTTCACTCCATCGATGAGAATCTCCCTTTCGTGGTTGAATGTGATGCCTCGGAGGTGGCGATCTCGGCTACTCTGAATCAGGAAGGTCGTCCTGTAGCATTTATGTCCAGGACCTTACAAGGTGCCGAGCTACATTATCCTCCGGTTGAGAAAGAAGCCACAGCCATCATAGAGGCAGTACGGAAGTGGAACCATTTTCTAGCTCGCCAGCACTTTACATTGATCACGGACCAACGATCAGTCGCCTTCATGCTCGATAATTGAAAACGAACCAAAATTAAGAATAATAAAATACAACTTTGGAGGATGGAACTGGCCTCTTTTGGTTATACCATTCTCTATCGGCCTGGCAAGGAGAATGTGGCCCCGGACACCCTCACACGGGCATTCTGCTCCACTATATCATCCTCCACCCTCATGGATGTCCACATTGGTTTGTGTCATCCTGGCGTTACGCGCATGCTACATTTCGTACGATCACGGAATCTCCCTTTTTCCACTGGAGATGTAAAGAAAATATGCTCAGAATGCCGGCTTTGTGCGGAATTAAAACCTCAGTTCTTCCGCCCCTCAGATGGTATACTCATACATGCAACCCAACCGATGCAACGACTTAGCATCGATTTTAAGGGCCCAGTGCCCTCTTCAACTCGGAACACATATTTGCTCACCATGATCGACGAATATTCACGTTTTCCATTTGCCTTCCCCTGCTCCAATATGCTGGCGTCCACAGTAATCTGCTGCCTTGAGCAGGTATTTTCTCTCTGTGGCATGCCGGCTTATATTCACTCAGATCGGGGTCCATCCTTTATGTCGAGGGAACTCAAGGACTACCTCTCAGAACGGGGAATTGCTACAAGCAAAACAACACCATACCATCCCATCGGAAATGGGCAGGTAGAGAGGTATAACGGTATCATCTGGAATTCCGTACGTCTCGCTTTAAGATCTCGGGGCCTACCAGACCAGCAATGGGAAACAGTGCTTCCGGATGCATTGCACTCTATACGGTCCCTGCTTTCTACAGCCACAAATACTACACCTCATGAGCGGTTCTTTGGATTCCAGCGTCGCTCATCTCATGGGACATCACTCCCGTCATGGCTAACTACTCCTGGACCTGTATTACTCCGAAGATACGTTCGGACATCTAAAAATGACCCTCTTGTAGACGAGGTCGAACTAACCGATGCCAACCCCACCTATGCAAACATACGATATTCCGACGGCCGAGAATCTACCGTATCATTACGGGATCTGGCTCCCTGCCCACCAGGACCTAGTGGGACATCGGGTGATGGCATTTCACCAGGAAACTCTTGGGACCTATCGGGTACCCCTCTCCAGGATCCTGATCGGACACCAACTAGCTTGGTGCCGGTAGAACCCCGTGCTCAAGGTTGCGACCCTCCCAGTACCACGCATGAAAGTAATGGTCCGCCACAGACCAGCTCTGCACCTCCCTCTGAACAGAGGCAGTCTGACTTTGAACCTATTGGGGCTCGTACTCGAAGCCATGATCTCCCCGACCCTTCACAGGGCAATCCAGGCCACACGGACTCTGGCCAATGGCCAACCGCATGTAAGCGGACCAGCGACCCTCTACGACGGGAATCCAAACGGGTGCGACTCTTCCTTGTTCGGCGGCTGCGGACCAAAAGGTAGACCACAGCCTCCTAAACCTGCAGGAGGGAAGAATGTGATAAAAATAATAACTTCCGGGAAGTTATGTCATCACTTCCTGTGAACTGTGAACTGTGAACTATGAACTGTGTACATACCTCACTTCCTGTCATGTGTCACTTCCTGTTGGACTGGTATAAATACTGGTCTGTTCAGTATTGTAAGAGGCTTCTACCAGAGGCATGGTAAAGACCTCTCTTGTATATAGTGTGTTTATAAGTTACTTAAAGCTTACTTTAAAGTTACTTGATGGTAAGCCTCCTTTTTCTTACATCACGAACCTTCTTTGGTTCCCCAGGCGTATTACTCAACGACCTCTTCATTACAGGAACGATGGGTGTAGCCCACTCGCTCCAGTCCACTTTGGACAGTACTCCTGAACATTCCAAACCTTCCAGCTCTACTTCGACGGCTGGGCAGATCGCATAAGGCACCGGTCTGGCCTTTAAAAACTTTGGGCTTGCATTTTCCTCTATTTTGCTCATTGCTGTTATGCCTTTTAGTGTTCCGAGTCCCTCCTGGAACACTTCTTGTGCATCAGTTAGCATTTTTGACAGTCGTCCAGGTGTGATGTCGTCATCCTTTTTGGCCTCTACCGTCAGTGCCTGTATGGAATGCCAATCTAACTGTATCTTCCGGATCCATTCACATCCTAGTAATGGTGGTCCTCCATCTGGCAATACATATAGGTCCATTTTTGGTGTTTCCTTGCCGTTGTATATGACGTTCACCCTTATTTTTCCTTTGGGGTAGACTTTTTGCCCCGTGTACGTCTTCAAGACAATCTCTGTATCTCTCAAGGGTATATGTGAGAATAGCCGCTTGTAGTCCCTTCGGTTTATGACTGTTAGGGCTGATCCTGTGTCCAATTCCATTTTCACTTGGGCTCCGTCTATCTTGAGCGTGACCCAGATAGTTTGGTGATCCTCCATTTTGTTGACATTATGTAGTTTCAGACAACCCAGCTCCTTGCTTCCGGAGTCTGTATCACTTTTCTGTTCGTCTGAACTACTCTCCGTCACCTTATGTACCTTTTTGTACTGCTCCTGTGGAGATTTCTTGCTGCTGGTTTTCTTTCCCGACCTGCAGACTCTTGCTATGTGTCCTGCTTTTCCACACTGTCTGCACACTTGGTCATTGAACCAACAATCCTTCTGGTCATGTGTTGTTCTGCCGCAGCGATAACACTTCACTGCTCCATATGACATTTCATTGGTGCCATATTCTTGCGGTCTCCGTTGTATCTCTGCAGCGCCCCGTGCGGCTGCTTCGTGTGATACTGCCATGCTGAAAGCCTTGTCCAGCGTAAGATCCTTTTCTGATAGAAGCCGTTTCTGGGTTCCTTCACTTTGAAGCCCACACACAAACTTGTCCCTTAACGTATCTGCTAGTCCCATTCCAAACTGGCAGTGTTTCGATAGCTTGCACAGTTCCGTTAGATACTCAGCATTACTTTCGTCTTTATGCTGGTTCCTTTTGTGAAACTTAAATCTTTCTGCTATCAGCAGCGGTGTGGGGTTTAAGTGGTCCTGTAGGATTGCCACTATGCTTTCAAAATCCTTATCCACTGGCTTCTCTGGGGTTACTAGGTTTCGCAGTAAGCCATACGTTTTTGCACCCATGGAATTCAACAATACCAGTGCTTTCCTGGCATCTGGCACGTCATTCGCCTTGCAGTGTACTTCAATGCATTCCACATATGTCGCCCAATCTTCGACTTCATTGTCGAACGCTGTGACACTGCCACACTTCGGCATCCCTGGGTGTGGTTAGACTGGCTAAAATGGCGTCTCCCGCGCTCTCCCTTCTTCTCCGCTGGCTCAAAATGGCATCTCCCGTGCTTCCCTTTCTTCCCGCGCTCGCCCTTCTTCTCCGCTGCGGCTCAAATGGCGTCTCCCACGCTTCCTTTCTTCCCCCGCGGACGCTGCTCAGCCCTTGAGCACTGGCTGCGCTCTGCACGTTTTCCTGCGCGCCTCTCTCATTGCCGCCGCTCGGTCCTGAACCCCGGCTGTACTTTACCCTCTCTCTCTTTTTGTTTTCCATCGATGCCGCTCGGTCTTCAACCCCCGGCTGCGCCCTGTGCACTTTACCATCTCTCTTACCCCGTCGATGCTGCTCGGCCTTTTCTGTGCTGTTGGTCGGCTCCAGCCGCCGCTGTCTGGGAAGGGTCTGCGCCATACCTGTTGCCAGCCTGTTGCGCTGGATCATCGTGACTGGAGAACCAAGCCCAGCTCTCAACAGCCTCCCCTGCGATGCTCACTCTCTGCTGGATGACTGGGCGGTTGCTCGTGGTCGGCGCCCGTGCTTCTGGCCTCGACTTTCTTGCACTGTCCTCCAGGAGCGAATCCCTGGGAGGAAATGCAGAGTTGCAGGTAGGTTCGAATCGGCCTCGTCACCACTGTTAAATCCGTGAATCTTAAGGTATGGTGTTCTTCAATAAATAGACGGAGACTGCAGATGAACAATCAACAGGTGTTTACTGGATGAGGATATTCTAAAAACTAACAGTACAGATCCCTACTCAGGGTTTATATACAGGTGTGGTCACTACCGGTACTACAGTATACAGGAGCTGTAAAAGCAGTTCTCCTCTTAAAGGTACATACACTACACTAATGGATCGCAAGTTGTGCACCACGCTACCCTGCTGTGCAAAAGAAAAGCAGAGTAAGGAACTGAGACAGAGACTTCAACTGTTAAAGCTGAAACAGAAATCACACTATGACAAGTCATCCAAAACTCTGAAACCATTGACAAGGGATGATGTTGTCAGGATTGAGGATCCAGATGCATGGAACAGAAAAGCTACAGTTCTTGAGGAAGTAGGGCCAAGGTCATACACTGTTAGAACTGAGGAAGGACAGATTCTCAGGAGGAACCGCCGTTCCCTCCTAAAAACACAAGAAACTATCCAAGAGCAAATCGATGACAATGCCGCAACTGAATCTTGTCACTCACCACCAGAACAATCTAACACAAACACACATACAGGCTCTCATGAAAGCACATCAGACTTACCTGTGCTGAGAAGATCCACACGTGAAGTAAAAAAAGCCTGATAGAGTTAATCTTTGAGCACAAAGAAAACTATAATAAAAGAATGAAAAGCTTAGAGTTCATAAAGTAAAGCTTTGAAAATGTGTTGACTGTTGTGAAGACGTTTATGTTGTTATGATTGATTGATATTGATTGATATTGATTTTGTTTAACCTCTAAGGAAGGGGGATGTTATATGTCATTCTAGAATGGTACACTAGGTGGAGCTGTATGTTTAGTAGGGGGCTACCCACAAGGCAGTAGTCAAGATGGATGCCTGTACACTAGTCCACATGGCTGAATAAATGACTAGCTCAAGCTAGCTGTTCATAATGAAAACGTCTATTTATTTATGAACATAACAGGAGGCTGCGATTTTCCCAGTGGAGACGGGTTGGAGTCGGGTTGTCCGGTCATCGGGTTACGGTCCCGCTGCCGGTTTCAGCCGCTATGAAATAACGATTTTAGTTTAACTGGGCTTAATAAGCCCGCTGTGCGCGCTACCCGGCCCAATCAGTGTGCTGCTCGCCTCTGCTGACGTCTTCCATTCAGGTGATTTTGAGGGGCCCATGTAGCCTTTGCATTTCATTTCCTTTCTGGTATGTCCTGATAACTGGTCTTTGGAAGATGACTGCTGCAAGAGCAAAGGGCAGTAGACAGAAGGCTGGAAATTATAGACCGGTTAGCCTAACATCTGTGGTAGGTAAAATTTTGGAGTCCATTATTAAGGAGACAGTAACAGGACATTTGGATAATCATAATTTAATAGGACAAAGTCAGCATGGTTTTATGAAGGGGAAGTCATGTTTGACAAATTTGCTGGAGTTCTTTGAGGAAGTAACGTATAGGGTGGATAAAGGGGAACCAGTGGACGTAGTGTATTTAGACTTCCAAAAGGCATTTGACAAGGTGCCACACAAAAGATTATTGCTTAAGATAAAAAATCACGGGATTGGGGGTAATATTCTGGCATGGATAGAGGATTGGCTATCTAACAGAAGGCAGAGAGTTGGGATAAATGGTTCATTCTCAGACTGGCAATCAGTAACTAGTGGTGTTCCGCAGGGGTCAGTGCTGGGTCCCCAACTCTTTACAATCTATATTAACGATTTGGAGGAGGGGACCGAGTGTAACATATCAAAGTTTGCAGATGATACTAAGATGGGAGGGAAAGTAGTGAGTGAGGAGGACATAAAAAACCTGCAAGGGGACATCGACAGTGGGCAGAGATTTGGCAGATGGAATACAATACTGGAAAGTGTGAGGTTATGCACTTTGGCAGGAAAAATCGTAGAGCAAGTTATTATCTTAATGGCAAGAAACTGGAAAGTACTGAAGTACAAAGGGATCTGGGGGTCCTGGTGCACGAAACTCAAAAGGTTAGTATGCAGGTGCAGCAAGTGATTAAGAAGGCCAATGGAATGTTGGCTTTCATTGCTAGGGGGATAGAATATAAAAATAGGGAGGTATTGCTTCAGTTGTACAAGGTATTGGTGAGGCCGCACCTGGAATACTGCGTACAGTTTTGGTGTCCATACTTAAGAAAGGACATACTTGCTCTCGAGTCAGTACAAAGAAGGTTCACTCGGTTAATCCCGGGGATGAGGGGATGGACATATGAGTAGAGGTTGAGTAGATTGGGACTCTACTCATTGGAGTTCAGAAGAATGAGAGGCGATCTTATTGAAACATATAAGATTGTGAAGGGGTCGGATTGGGTGGATGCGGGGAAGATGTTCCCGATGATGGGTGAAACTAGAACTAGGGGGCATAGTCTTAGAATAAGGGGCTGCTCTTTCAAAACTGAGATGAGGAGGAACTACTTCACTCAGAGGGTGGTAGGTCCATGGAATATGCTGCCCCAAAAAGCTGTAGAAGCTACATCATTACATAAATTTAAAACAGAAATAGACAGTTTCCTAGAAGTAAAGGGAATTAAGGGTTACGGGGAGCGGGCAGGAATTTGGACATGAGTCTAGGTTCGGATCGGTCATGGCCCTGTGGGTAGCAGAGCAGGCCCAGGGGCCGTGTAGCCTGATCCTGCTCCTATTTCATGTGTCTAATTCTGTTAGATTCAGGAGATGGTTCTGTGATAGTGGATTGGCGGTTAGGATCAGATCAGCCATGATCTTATTGAATGGCGGAGCAGGCTCGAGGGGCCGATTGGCCTACTCCTGCTCCTATTTCTTATGTTCTTATGTTCTTATGGCTGCTCCTCGATTTGATGATGACTCCCTCCATGCTCTTGTGGAGGGAGTGAGAGGGCGCAGGGAGGTTCTGTTCCCTCCCAATGGACGGAGGAAGCCTCCTCAGCACACAAAGGCAGCCTGGCTGCAAATTGCTGAGGAGGTCAGCGCTTGGTCATTGTGTGGTCGCACCTGGGTGCAGTGCCGAAAAAGGTTCAATGATCTGCTACGCACAGCAAAAGTGAGTATAACATCACACTTACCTTCATTCTGCTTCCCATCTGTTCTCATCACCAGACTCTGCATTGTCAACCTACTCCTCCACATCCCAACTTACCCTTACATCCCCCGCACCATTACCTATCTCTCTCTCGTGATGTACAGAATCACTTCACCATCCTACTATGCACCCCTCACACTCGCTCTCACTGTTATGCAATGAAAAGAACTAACAACACACAGGGAGGCACCTCACTCCATCTTTGTCTCCCTCTAAGCATCTATGTTATGGAGTCTTTACACTCACTCCATCAATCTCACTGAAACTCCACTTGTGTCCCTTATTGCAGGAAAAGAGAGCCCACAATAAGAGGGAGAGGGAGGGACAGGACAGGAGGAGGCCCACCTTCGATGGCACATTTAACAACTGCTGCGGAGGCTGCTCTCGACATTGTCGGAGTGGCTGAGGAGCTGGAAGTGGGAGAGATGGGTGCAGTAGAGCAAGCTGGTGATGCAAGAGATTTGCAACCCTCTCATTTAGATTTCATGAGTCACTGAGATGGCATCTGATGTTCATAAAAATTGAGTTCTGATCATCTGCACAGTAGGATGTGTCTGCTACCTAAATATCACATATCTAACTCATGCCTTTATTCCCCCATGGGACCATCGAGAGCCCCCCTCCCCACTGTCCAGGAGGAAGAGATGGGCATCTCCTCAGAGGAACCTGCAGCCTCTGAGGGAGCAGCGTTACCAGAAATCAGTGCACCCAGCACCAGCGCAGATACGCACACCTCATTGGGGCCTTCGTGACATTGAGTAGTGTTGTCACCTGGTGTAGCACAGCTCACAACTGAGCAAGAGCAGATGGTGGATACAGGGACAGCAGTGGAGAGTCCTCGTCGGAGGCTGTAGGACGCTCCTAGCTCTGCTCAGCTGCATGTAGACGCTGTGGGCTGGATTTTCATTGAGGAGGCGGGTAGGAGGCGGGACTACAACTTTTGGGGTTGTAGTCTCGCCTCCATCGCGTTCTAGCCAACCCACATGATTTAGACTTGATTGACCTTGTTGAGCCTGCCCAGCGGGCTCAGCAGGCCAATTAAGGGCCACCCGACAACAGGTGACTCACAGATTGAAATTTCATCTGTCAAGACCTTTTGACAGATGAAATATTAGCATTTCACAGCTGTTTGAAGCTGTCAAACACTGACAATCTGTACTCCAGGATAATTCCTTTCTCTCAGGATGATTTAGAGATCTCCCCGGAACAGAAAGCTGAATGCTGCAGATTTTGACAGCTGGTGGCCATTCTGCTTTCTGTGCCGGTGAGATGAGGGACTCCCGAGACCTGAAGGAAGGAAGGCTGTAAAGGTAAGTAAAACTTCTTTAAACACTTTACACACACCAAACACACTTACCTCTGCACTCATGCACCCATCACTCACCTGAACACCGGACATCTCGACCCCTCCAAGCCCTTCATCCCGACGGCCCACCTCGCTAACTTGGCGTGGTTTGGAGCTGTCTGGAATCCCACATTTCAACAATGAAAATAGGGATTAGGCTAAAAACTGCCTGTTAACTACCTGTTAACAGGCAGTTAATTGGCACTAATCCCCTTCCCGCCTCGGGGAGGCGGGTCCCAGTGCGGGCGGGTACCCGCCTCCTTTGAAACTGGTATGGAGGCAGGTTGGGGGCGGGATGGGGTCTGGACCCCCGATTTCGGGATTTTAAACCCCCACACGCCTCCAATCCCGACTCCACGGCCCAATGAAAATCCAGCCCTGTGCCTGTGGGGCCATCCAGAAAGAGAGCGGTGCTGGAACTCCAGGAACAAGCGAAGGAGTTTCTCACAGGGTTTGCCTCCTGGGTAACTGTGAGTGTGGAGAGAATGGAGGAGTCCATCTCTAACATGTGCAATGCCATGGTGCGAATGGTGAATGTAGGTGCTGCCATGGAAATCTCCATGGAGGACATAAGTCGCCAGACTCAAATGAACATGGTGACTCTTCTAAATAGATAGTCTGCCATGGAGGATAAATGGGCATCTTTTGAGGAGAGGAACCAGAAGTACATGGATGTCCCCGTTATGAGGACTTTCAGTACAGAGATGGGTCCTCATGGCCCCACTGATGTGCAGCAAGGTGCTCTCCAGCCACTTGCTAGCAGTGAAGTACGGGTGAACCATGAGAGAGATGTTGGTGGTCCACAACAAGTAAGTGTGAGCTCCTCTCCAAGCGCTCATACACCCATGCCACTGCAGAGCCCTCAGTCAGAGCCCCAGATTCCTCAGCCAACTGAGATGGCCGTCTCAGCCCCTGCACAGCCGTAGGAGGAGCAGACTGTTGTGGAGCCCTCCCAGGCTCCCAAACCCAGAGGACGTCTGCCAAAGGCATCTAAGCAGGCGCAGCATGAAATGAGCAAGGTGCCTCTACATCTGCTGAAGCCACAGGGGAAGCACCATGTAGAAGCACGCGTAAGAGAAAGTCAACACACAAGTCACAAGGGTAGTAACTTGGGTGTTTTGACCTCATACAAAGTAAAGTTTGTCATCATGATTTGAAATGTATGAAAGAAATGCGATGGCAAAGATTCAAAGAGTTGGCCTATGTGTGCTCAGAAATGGAAGTTGCACAGTGAGGGGTCAGGGCGCCTTTCATCTGTAATGATGGTGGGGAGAGTGATAAGAAACCACAGTTTATTGTACAGATGGTGCATGGTGTGTTAAGAAGATCGGCCAGACATTCATTTCCATGTGCCAGCCACATGTGGTTGATGCATAAATTTACGTGAATCTGGCATGGATTAATGTATCCCTTGCCTCACAGCCAGCAATGTGCTCGCGTGCTGGTGGAATTGGCACATCCGCCTCCGCAAGGTGTCCCTCATCTGCCACTTCCTCCTCCACCTCCTCCTCCTCCTCTGCTGAGGAGACTGTGCGCTGAGCCACTTGTTCCTCAGGCAGCGGTAAGCCACACTGCTCTGCGATGTTATGCAGTGCACAGCAGACCACGATGATTCTGGAGACCCTGGCTGGTGCATAGTGTAGGGCACCACCAGATCTGTCGAGGCATCTGAATTGCATTTTGAGCAAGCTGGGGGTTTGCTCCATGATGCTTCTGGTGGAAATTTGGCTCTTATTGTACCACTCCTCAGCCTCGTTTGATGGCCTCCACATCGGTGTCATTAGCCACGTCTTCAGGGGATAGCCCTTGTCTCCAAGTAGCCAACCCGAAAGTTGGGTTGGCGGATTGAAGAGCTGAGGCACAGTAGACTGCCACAGGATGAATGAGTCATGGCAACTACCAGACAACTTTACGTAAACATGCATAATGTTCTTCCTGTGGTTACACACCAGCTGGACGTTATGGGAGTGGAATACAGTTCACAAATACAGCTGGGTTGTGATGGGTTGCCCTAATGGCCACAAGTGTGCAGTCTATGACACCCTGCACCCTTGGGAAGCCTGCCATATTTACAAAGCCAACCGCATGCACGATCACACTTGCTTCATCCGTGGAGAAGTGGATGTAATTGTGCAACTTTGCAAAGAGGGCATCGGTAACCTGCATGATGCAAGTGTGTGCAGCCGACTGGGAGATGCCGCTGATGTCTGCAGCTGACCCTGGAACAACCCGGAAGCAAAGAAGTTGAGTGCGGTGGTGACTTTAACAGCCACTGGTAAGGGGTGTCCACCCGTTCCTCTGGGCTCCAGGTGTTGGTGCAGTATTGCGCAGATGTCACCGACTACCTCTCGCGAAAGTCTCAGCCTCTTTTGGCACTGCTGCTCACTCAGAGAAACATAGAAACATAGAAGATAGGAGCAGGAGTAGGCCATTTGGCCCCTCGAGCCTGCTCTGCCATTCAATGAGATCATGGCTGATCATCCAAATTCAGTACCCTGTCCCTGCCTTCCCTCCATATCCCTTGATCCCTTTAGCCTTAAGAAATATATCTAACTCCTTCTTGAATATATTTAATGAACTGGCCTCTACTGCCTTCTGTGGTAGAGAATTTCACAGGTACACCACTCTCTGGGTGAAGAAATTCCTCCTCATTTCTGTCCTAGATGGCTACCCCTTATCCTTAGACTGTGACCCCTAGTTCTGGACTCCCCGGCCATTGGGAACATCCTTCCTGCATCTAGTCTGTCTAGTCCTGTTAGAATTTTCTAAGTTTCTATGAGATCCCCTCTCATTCTTCTAAACTCCAGTGAGTATAAGCCCAATCGACCCAATCTCTCCTCATACGTCATTCCTGCCATCCCAGGTATCAGTCTGGGGAATCTTCGCTGCACTCCCTCCATGGCAAGAACATCCTTCCTCAGATAAGGCGACCAAAACTGCACACAATACTCAAGATGTGGTCTCACCAAGGCCCTGTACAACTGCAGCAAGACATCCTTGTTCCTGTACTCGAACCCTCTCGCTACGAAGGCCAACATACCATTTGCCTTCTTTACCACCTGCTGCACCTGCATGCTTACCTTCAGCGACTGGTGCACAAGGACACCCAGGTCTCATTGCACTTCCCCTTCTCCCAATCTATTGCCGTTCAGATAATAATCTGCCTTCCTGTTTTTGACACCAAAGTGGATAACCTTGCATTTATCCGCATTATATTGCATCTGCCATGCTTCTGCCCAATCACCCAACCTGTCCAAATCATACTGGAGTTTCTCAGCATCCTCCTCACAGCACACACGCCCACCCAGCTTTGTGTCGTCTGCAAACTTGGAGATATTACATCTAGTTCCCTCGTCTAGATCATTAATATATATTGTGAATAGCTGGGGTCCAAGGACCGATCCCTGCGGTACCCCACTAGTCACTGCCTGCCACTCGGAAAAAGACCTGTTTATTCCAACTCTTTGCTTTCTGTCTGCCAACCAGTTCTCTATCCAAGTCAATACCTTGCCTCCAATCCCATGTGCCTTAACTTTACACGCTAATCTCTTATGCGGGACCTTATCGAAAGCCTTCTGAAAGTCCAAATACACCACATCCACTGGTTCTCCCTTATCTATTTTACCAGTTACATCCTCAAAAAATTCCAGTAGATTAGTCAAGCACGATTTACCTTTTGTAAATCCATGTTGACTTTGTCCGATCCTGTCACTGTTTTCCAAGTGCTCTGCTATTACATCTTTTATAATGGACTCTAGCATTTTCCCCACTACCGATGTCAGGCTTACTGGTCTATAATTCCCCGTTTTCTCTCTACCACCTTTTTTGAATAGTGGGGTAACATAAGCTACCCTCCAATCCATGGGTACTGTTCCAGAGTCTATCGAATTTTGGAAGATGACCAGCAATGCATCTACTATTTCTAGGGCCAGTTCCTTAAGTACCCTGGGATGTAGATTATCAGGCCCTGGGGATTTATCGGCCTTCAATCCCGTCAATTTCCCTAACACCATTTCCCTACAAATACTGATTTCTTTCAGTTCCACCCTTTCATCAGACCCTATGTTCCCCGACATCTCTGGGAGGTTATTTGTGTCCTCCTTTGTGAAGACAGAACCAAAGTATGTATTTAATTGGTCTGCCATTTCTTTGTTCCCCATTATAAATTCCCCTGATTCTGACTGCAAGAGACCTACACTTGACTTCACCAATCTTTTTCTCTTCACATATCTATAAAAGCTTTTACAGTCAGTTTTTATGTTCCCTGAAAGCTTACTCTCATACTCTATTTCCCCCCTCTTAACTAATCCCTTTGTCCTCCTTTGCTGAATCCTAAACTGCTCCCAATCCTCAGGTTTACTGCTTTAAAGCTCAGCCTCTGCCTGTCAGCCCTGTGTTGGGGGTATTTCCTGCGGTGCAGTGCAGCCCTGCACTGACGCCCTCTGCCCTGTGCAGCATCAGGTGGCTGAGGAGAAGGTTGTCACTCCTGTTGTTGCTGCTGCTGCTGTGCCTGTTTCTGCTGCTGCCGCGACTGCTCTTCCTCCGATTCTGAGGACCAGGAGGAGAGGGTATAAATGGTTCCCATTCCGCTGGTATAAATATCAGTTGAGGAAGAGATGTTATAAGCACACAGTCAATGTGGGGAGAGGAGTTTTCAAGGAGTTCACAGTGTATATGGATCTCAGAATAAACACTTACAAGCTCAATAGACCTGCAAAATGTGTTACAAAATCTCAAAACACAAACTTCTGGCATCTAACAGTCAGCCATGTTGCAGGTTCACTTTTATGCTGCCGGAGCAGCTGTCAACAATTCAGATCCTTGCTGAACCCGACACAACCAGCTGGCGTGCTTGTCGCACAACGAGCAAAATACTGAAAATGTACTAAAATGGGAAGAGCCTGTAAAAATGGAACTATCAGGCGATTAACAAGCTGTTAACTGCCTTAAGTGCCTCTCCCGCCACTTGGTGTCGGGTCTGATCGGGACTCACAGGCCCGACACATTGCAAGGTTGCACGGAGGCGGGATGGCGGCGGGTTCACAACCCGCCGTTAATCATTTGGATTTGAACTCCTGACCCACCTCCAAACCTGCCCTCCGAGTGCCGGCAAAATCACGGCCTCGCTGTCTCAGTTAATTCGCACCTTCATTTTTTTTAAATTTGTTTTTATGGGATGTGGGCGTCGCTGGCAAGGCCAGCATTTATTGCCCATCCCTAATTGCCCTTGAGAAGGTGGTGATGCGCCGCCTTCTTGAACCGCTGCAGTCCGTGTGGTGAAGGTGCTCCCACAGCGCTGTTAGGGAGGGAGTGCCAGGATTTTGACCCAGCGACGATGAAGGAATGGCCGATATACTTCCAAGTCAGGATGGTGTGTGACTTGGAGGGCAACTTGGAGGTGGTTGTGTTCCCATGCGCCTGCTGCCCTTGTCCTTCTAGGTGGAAGAGGTCATGGGTTTTGGGAGGTGCTGCCAAAGAAGCCTTGGCGAGTTGCTGCAGTGCATCTTGTAGATGGAGCACACTGCAGCCATGGTGCGCCGGTGGTGGAGGGAGTGAATGTTTAAGGTGGTGGATGGGGTGCCAATCAAGCGGGTTGCTTTGTCCTGGATGGTGTTGAGCTTCCTGAGTGTTGTTGGAGCTGCACTCATCCAGGCAAGTGGAGAGTATTCCATCACACTCCTGACTTGTGCCTTGTAGATGGTAGAAAGGCTTTGGGGAGTCAAGAGGTGAGACACTCGCCGCAGAATACCTAGCTTCTGACATGCTCTTGTTGCCACAGTATTTATGTGGCTAGTCCAGTTAAGTTTCTGGCCAATGGTGACCCCCAGGATGTTGATGGTGGGGGATTTGGCGATGGTAATGCCATTGAATGTCAAGGGACGGTGTTTAGACTCTCGCTTGTTGGAGATAAGTCATTGCCTGGCACTTGTGCGACGTGAATGTTACCTGCCACTTATCAGCCCAAACCTAAATGTCATCCAGGTCTTGTTGCTTGCGGACACGGACTGCTTCATTATCTGAGGATTTTTTCCTTAATGTTTTTAAATTGTTTCATGATTCTTTCTATTCTCCAACTGAGATGATCTGGAGTATCTATTTGGTGAATTGTTTGCTCCGCTCCCTTCTTTTTCATTTGCTTCTATTATCCAGTTCTACAGAAGATCCTGGCCTGAAACAGTGACCCATCTGTTCTCCCCACGGATGCTGACTAACCTACTTTATGTTTCCAGCATTTTCCCTATTGCTTTTTAAATTTTCAGCCAGTGTTCAAATACAACTGTGCAAATAAAATGGACCTACCACTTTCCTGCAATGTTCTATTAACGAAGCAGGAGCAGTCGGTGACCAGAGCACGCAGGTTTTAGGTAATCGGCAAAAGAACCAGAGGGGGAGATGAGGGGATGTTTTTATTTTACGCAGCGAGTTGTTGTGATCTGGAAGGCGCTGCCTGAAAGGGTGGCAGAAGCAGTAACTTTAGAAAGGGAATTGGATATATTACTTGATGAATAAAAATGTGCAGGGCCATGATGAAAGAGCAGGAGTGGGACTAATTGGAGGGCTCTTTCAAAGAGCCGGCACAGGCCCGATGGGCTGAATGGCCTCCTTCTGTGCTGTAAGATCTGAATGGACTACAAACGTTTTATAGGAAGATAGGAACAAGAGTAGGCCATTTGGCCCCTCGAGCCAGTTCTGCCACTCAGTTAGATCATGGCTGATCTGTATCTTAACTCCATCTACTCACCTTGGTTCTATAACACTTGTCTAACAACAATCTGTCAATCTCAGTTTTGAAATTTTCAATTGACCTCCAGCCCCCAGCAACAGTTCCAAATTTCCACTTACCCTTTGTGTGAAGAAGTGCTTCCCGACATCACCCCTGTGATGCTTTATGCATCAGGTCAAGAGATCCCTTGAAGGTGCCATCAGTAGTCTCCTGGGAGGGGAGCAAAACCAGATCAAAAACCCAAGACCAATTATGGATAAAAGAAATCTGGAATATTCCCCTTAGATTGAGTAGACTAGGCTTATATTCTCTCGCGTTTAGAAGATTGAGAGGTGATCTCATTGAAACGTATAAAATTCTTAGCGGCCTGACAGGGTAGATGCTGGGAGGATGTTTCCCCTGGCTGGGGAGTCGAGAACTAGGGGGTCACAGTCTCAGGATAAGAGGAATTCCCTCCCTAAACCTCTCCGCCTCTCTAACTCTCTCTCCTCCTTTAAGACGCTCCTTAAAACCTACCTCTTTGACCAAGCTTTTGGTCACCTGCCCTAATTTATCCTTACGTGGCTCAGTGTCAAATTTTTTGTCTTAAAATACTCCTGTGCAGTGCCATGGGATGTTTTATTACGTTAAAGGTGCTATATAAATACGAGATGTTGTTGTTGTTGGCCATTTAGGACTGAGATGAGGAGAAATTTCTTCACTCAGAGGGTTGTGAATCCTTGGAATTCTCTACCCCAGAGGGCTGTGGACGTTCAGCCTTTGAGTATATTCAAGACTGAAATTCAGAGGTTTTTGGATACTACGGGAATCAAGGGATATGGGGATAGGGCGGCAGGAAAGTGGAGTTGAGGTAGAAGATCAGCCATGATAATGAAGCAGTCCACACTCGCATGCAGCAGGACCTGGACGACATTCAGGCTTGGGCTGATAAATGGCAAGTAACATTCATGCCACACAAGTGCCAGACAATAACTATCTGCAACAAGAGAGCGTTTAACCATCACCCCTTGACATTCAACGGCATTAACATCGCCAAATCCACCAACATCAACATCCTGGGGGCCACCATTGACCAGAAATTTAACTGGACTAGCCACATAAATACTGTGGCTACAAGAGCAGGTCAGAGGCTGGGTATTCTGCGGCACGTTTCTCATCTCCTGAATCCCCAAAGCCTTTCTACCATCTACAAGGCACAAGTCAGGAGTGTGATGGAATACTCTCCACTTGCCTGGATGAGTGCAGCTCCAACAACACTCAAGAAGCTCGACACCATCCAGGACAAAGCAGCCCGCTTGATTTGCACCCCATTCACCACCTTAAACATTCATTCCCTCCACCACCGGCGTACCGTGGCTGCAGTCTGTACCATCTACAAGATGCACTGTAGCAACTCGCCAAGGCTTCTTCGGCAGCACCTCCCAAACCCGCGACCTCTTCCACCTAGAACAACAAGGGCAGCAGGCACTTGGGAACACCACCACCTCCAAGTTCCCCTCCAAGTCACACACCATCCTGACTTGGAAATATATCGTTGTTCCATCATAGTCGCTGGGTCGAATCCTAGAACTCCCTCCCTAACAGCACTATGGGAGTACCTTCACCACACGGACTGCAGTGGTTCAAAAAGGTGGCTCACCACCACCTTCTCAAGGGCAATTAGAGGTGGGCAATAATCCCAGGAACGAATGAAAAAGAAAGATCTTATTGAATGGCGGAGCAGGCTCGAGGGGCCTTATGGCCTAGTCCTGCTCCTGTTTCTTATGTTCTTATGATCACTCTAGGCATTCGGAGCTAGTCCAATGGACCACAATGACCATAACTTATATTGATTGCTGCCAACCTCTTGTATGATGTGACCTCCACCTCAGCCAGGAACCGGACCAGCTCTCCCGTGAAGGTACACAGTGAATCAGCAGTCACCGCACAAGTTGAGAGCCTGTTCCACAGGTCTACTAATTCTCTGGGAAAAGAAGAACCTCCTAATATCTAACCCATTTCTTCCCTTACATAATTTGTACGCATGACCCCCCCCCCCCGGTCCTCCCCAACCTGTCAAACTGAAATCATTTACCAGCCTGTACACACAATGGTTGTAGAGAACTGTAACAGGATATCGACTCTTCCGTAATAACCTGTACTTTAACATATGCTATAATTTTGCTCCTCAGTATTTCCTTGGGAAGTATAGAGAAGAAATTACTGTTAGTAAAGCTTAATGTGATCACAAGCCATTCCTCTATTTGAATGGAGGCATTGACCAACTTAAAATGTATCTATCCTTAGGTTGTATACTTCATTGCTGTGTTTTTTTTATTTAGAGTGTGATGAAGGATCTACTCCCGAAAATGTCTTTTCTCTTTACAGATGCTGACGGAACTGCTGTGTATCTACAGCATTTTCTGTTTTTTTTTAATAATTCAGCTACACTGCTTTTACATGAAGACTAGTTTCAAGTATCCTCAGATCTGATTTATTGTATCATCCGTGGCTCAGTGAGTAGCACTCTCGCTCTCTGACGTCAGAAAGTTATGGGTTCAAGTCCCACTCCGTGCAACTTGAGTACAAAATCCAGGCTGGCAGTGCCAGCGCAGTACAGGAGGGGGCGCTGCGCTGTCGGAGGTGCCGTCGTTCAGATGAGACATCTGCCCTCTCAGGCGGGCATAAAATATCCCACGGCCACTATTTTGAAAAAGAGCCGGGGAGAGTTCTAACCTGGTGTCCTGGGCCAACATTATCCCACAACCAACATCGGTAAAAAGCAGATTATCCGGCCGTTGCTTTGTGGGATCTTTCTGTGTGCAAATCGGATGCCGCGTTTCCTACATTATAACAGTGACGACACTTCAAAAGTACTTCATTGGCTGTAAAATTGGCTGAGGTTGTGAAGGGCGCTATATAAATGCAAGTTCTTTCTTTTCTTATTGTGGGTTCAGCTTGGCCTATATTTTTAGCAGCTACCGAAACCCCGACTCCAGCACCTCTGGGGTAATCAGCCTGTGAGCTTTCTCTCCGCAACCACCCAGTACGTGACATGTTTTAAAATGACATTACTTAACAACCATCTGCTTATTAAAAAGCCTTTTTTCAAGCGTAGAGCTGTGAACTAAGCTTTGGGCTTATCTTACAGATTCTCGATCCAGGGTCCACCGTGCAGCCGGTCTACTTGGGCGCACTTACTTATACTTTTAGAATCGTAGAATGATGCAGCACAGAAGGAGGCCATTCGACCCACCGTGCCTGCAACTTTTCAATTATTCCATTCTGATCCACGTTACATTTATTTGTTTTGAATCCGCATATTCTTAAAATTCAGACATTACGCGCCCCCCCACCCCCGATCCCCCCACCACAAATTTTTATTTCGGGTGGTGTGGTATAGTGGATGAAACAATGTTAACATTGCACTATTAGATATTTTTAATTGCCAACGTCTGGTGACTTTCTTAAAGTGAGCATGATAATACTTCATACGGCTCGAGTCGCAGGGACTGTCCAGAGGCTGAAACGGACTGTGAGAGAATATTAATTTGATTTGTATTGTGGTCGGTGCATGGGATTAACGCGCTGCCGTGGTATTTCGTCTCTCTGCTGAGGACTTTGTGTCGACATGTTTCCCCCTTCCTTACAAAGACAATAATGTCGGCACCACTGAAGCCTTTGTGTGGAAAATAAGATGTGCCGAAGCCCCCCCGCAGATGAAGTCTTTCTTCTGAAGAAAGATGACAAGTCTAAACACGATTTACTGAATCCATCATAATGAAACGTAATGAGATGCAAGGAAGGAAGAAGTACAATTCCATTTGTTATGCAGATGAAAGCTGCCAAGAGTCGCCTGCAAATCACATCAATTATTGCACACACTCGGATTCGAATTCCAAGTGCATGCTGGCATAATAGATTATAAAAATGTTTAAAAGCGTTTGCATAAGATGAAAAGAATGGCGAACGAATGGAATTAAGTTGAATATATAGTGCAATAAAATAATGATGAGTTGGGTCACTTGCGAATAGCAAAATGTAAAATTCAAATCTCTAACTGATCCTCTTTGTCTAATCCTGTATTATTTGTCCTATTAATGAAACTGAGTGGCATACATTAAGTCTTCTGTGCATTTTTATTACTGTTTTGATACTCACTTGTACAGAAAGCTCATGTTGCTGCAGTGGGCCGACACTCCTCATTTAAAGGGCACAGTTTTGATTGCAGCTTTGTGTGTGTGAGTGTGTGTGTGTGTGTGTGTGTGTTGTGCATGGTTAAAGAGTTTAAAGGACCGTAACAGAAACAGGGGTAGAAATTCATCTTGGGCGTCAGCCCAAAAAACGGTGGGTATCGCGCCAGCCGCCCGTTACACGCCCCGCCCGATATTCAGTTCAGCCGTATAACAGGCCGCCCCATGCGATGTCACTCGTGTTAGTCTATGGCCCCGTGAGAAATTTCTATCGCGTAGAATAAAGAGTGGAGAGACGATGAGAAGCTGGGGTTGTTCTTCTTCGAGCAGAGAAGGTTAAGGGGTGATTTAATCGAGGCGTTCAAAATGATGAAGGGTCCTGATAGAGTAAATAAGGAGGAACTGTTTCCACTGGCAGGAGGGTCGGTAACCAGAGGACACAGATTTAAGGTGACTGGTGAAAGAACCAGAAGAGATGAGGATAAATTGTTTTACGCAGCGAGTTGTTGTGATGTGGAATGTGCTGCCTGAAAGGGCGGTGGAAGCAGATTCAATAGTAGCTTTCAAAAAGGGAATTGGATAAATACATCAAAAGGAAAATGTTGCAGGGCTCGAGGGAAAGGGCAGGGGAGTGGGACTAATTGGATAGCTCTTTTCTTTCAGTTCTTTTCAGTACTCCTAGTGTGGTCTAAGGATCAATACAACTTCTCTACTTGTCAATTCTATCCCTCTAGAAATAAACCCTAGAGCTTGGTTTGCTTTTTTTAAGGCCGGATTCTGAGCCGGAAATGCGCCGCCTGCCATATTGCTTTAGGCTTCAAAAGAGGCGTCCAGGGCCCTCAACTGAAGCCGGCGTTAGACCCTTTGTCTTCGCTAATAAGGGGCCTAACGTCTGCTTAATGCCACCTTTGCCAAATTGGTTTGCCGTTGAATGCAGCCAGCGGCAGGTTTAGCAGCGTTTAGGAAAACCTGGTCCACAGGCGGCCTAACCAGCGGATCCTTAAAGGGACTGCTGCAAACCGCCACCAAACAGTTATGTTTCTTAAACCAATTTCTGGACCTATAATCTTTAGAAATAAAATTGATCTCTCTTCCTTTTCCCAGTTGCCACATTTGCAGTCTGGCATTAGCGGTCAGGACATTGCATTGATCAATGGTTCAGTACCGAAGATTGTTGAATTCAGACAACCTTCCAGCGTGCACAAGGCAACAAGACAAATATTTAAATTGGTAGTTGGAGGTTTCCTACTCCAGAGGTTTTCAAAGCATGGAACAGGATACTGGGGCTGTGACAGAATCCCACCGGGATCCAGAGGCCTCAGATTGCTGCTCATATGTCATCTAATTTCTATATCTTGACTTATTAACTCGCACACTAATAATTTCTGTAATTATAGCAGTTTCTCTCTCCTTTGGGTAGTTAACGCTACTTTTAGGAAGTTACCTTCGGGAGCGTATCAATATTCAAAGGGGCTTCCCCAACGTTTGAAAACGGCTGCCTTTCTCTAAATTAACGTTACCCTAACTCGCTGAGCGGGAAACCACGGGATCGGGTGGAACGCTGGTTTTACTCCGTTGACTGTGGGAAGGCAGGGTGCCGCCAGCATGGACGTGTTGGGCAACCAATGGCAGGAGTGTGGGCGGGGGGGGGAGGTCATGTGATGAAACCTCCGGGATTATATTCAGACACAGTTGGCGACCCCGATATGCAGCCTTGCTACGTGTTGTAGAGTTGGCCCTATGGGTATAGAAACATAGAAGATAGGAGCAGGAGTAGGCCATTCGGCCCCTCGAACCTGCTCCGCCATTCAACGAGATCATGGCTGATCATCCAAATTCAGTACCCTGTCCCTGCTTTCTCCCCATATCCCTTGATCCCTTTAGCCTTAAGAAATATATCCAACTCCTTCTTGAATATATTTAATGAACTGGCCTCCACTGCCTTCTGTGGTAGAGAATTCCACAGGTTCACCACTCTCTGGGTGAAGAAATTCCTCCTCATCTCTGTCCTAAATGGCTTACCCCTTATCCTTAGACTGTGACCCCTGGTTCTGGACTCCGCGACCATCGGGAACATCCTTCCAGCATCTAGTCTGTCTAGTCCTGTTAGAATTTTATAAGTTTCGATGAGATCCCCTCTCATCCTTCTAAACTCCAGTGAGTACAAGCCCAATCGACCCAATCTCTCCTCATACGTCATTCCTGCCATCCCAGGTATCAGCTTGGTGAATCTTCGCTGCACTCCTTCCATGGCAAGAACATCCTTCCTCAGATAAGGTGACCAAAACTGCACACAATACTCAAGATGTGGCCTCACCAAGGCCCTGTACAGCTGTAGCAAGACATCCTTGTTCCTGTACTCAAACCCTCTCACTACGAAGGCCAACATACCATTTGTCTTCTTAACCACCTGCTGCACCTGCATGCTTACTTTCAGCAACTGGTGCACAAGGACGCCCAGGTCTCATTGAACTTCCCCTTCTCCCAATCTATTGCCATTTAGATAATAATCTGTTGCAGTCCTACCTTTGCCTCATGCTTCCACCTAGCGAAAGCCCCAGAATGCAGGTGTCATAGAGTCATAGAGTCAAAACGGCACAGATGGAGGCCATTCGGCCCATCGAGTCCGTGCCGGCTCTCTGTAGAGCAACCCAGTCAGTCCCATTCCCCTGCTCTATCTCCGTAGCCCTGCAAGTTTATTTCCCTCAAATGCCTATCCAGTCTCCCCTTGAAAACATCGAGTGTCTCCGCTTCCACCACTTCCGTCAGCAGCGAGTTCCAGGTCCTCACCACTCACTGCGTAAAAAAGTTTTTCCTCACCTCCCCCCTGTATCTCTTGCCAAAAACCTTAAATCTGTGTCCCCTAGTCCTTGTACCATCAACTAGTGGGAACAGCCTTTCCCCGTCTACCCGTCTAGCCTATCTAAACCCGTCATAATCTTGTACACCTCTATCAAATCACCCCCTCAACCTCCTTTGCTCTAATGAAAACAAATCCAGCTTCTCCAACCTGTCCTTGTAGCTAAGATCCCCCAGTCCCGGAACCATTCTGGTAAATCTCCTCTGCACCCTCTCAAGGGCCTTCATATATCCTTCCTAAAGTGTGGTGACCAGAACCGGACGCAATACTGCATGAAATAAATGAGAGCATCGGGCGCTTCTCTGCCTGACACTGGGGGAACAGTGAGGCAGACTTTAGAGTAAGTATCTGGTTATTGTGAAAGAGCAAAAGAATATATTAATTGCAAGATTATCGAAAAGAATTGTGACCCTGCTGTGATTTGAACAACTCAGCCTTCGCATCTGGAGTCAGGCGCGCTACCATTGCACCACAAGGTGCACAATGTAAACGGGGATGTTTGTATATACGAGAGCAGATATTGATTAACTTCCGAATCGCTCCGTTAGCTCCTTTGGGAGTCGCAGAGTCGGGCCGCTCCTGGTCTGGAGAGGCACTTTTCCCGGACACCATCCTTTCCGGGACGGCCCTGTAGGTGCCAGTGGCCCGCCACCAAGAATGGTAATCCCCCATCCCCAAGATTTGGACCAGCGGGAGGCCTGGGAGGGATTCCCCTCCCCCACACATGTGCTGGCAGAACAGCCCTCCAAGGATTTCAGGGCAAGATATTGCAAATAAAAAAAAATTTTGGTGCACGCTCGCTATCCTTTTATCCTCTTGATGCCTTGATCCACTTATAAATCCCCTAGAGTGAGCAAGCAACCTACTCCCCGGCCTCCTCTAACGTTGCTCTCTCGGCAGCTTGGAGTGCTTTCCTGCTGCCTTTCTGTTCTTCTCTGTGAGAAAAATCCATGCTTTCCACTCGGCCCCTCCCCCAACAACTGACTAAGTTCTCCTGCTCCTCCAGAACCCACAAAAAATAATTTGACGCTCAAGTTTCGCGGGCCTTTTCGGTTCCGTCGCCCATGGAGCTGACCGGAGTGCATGCGCACTGCGCAGGCTCTGGCCAGTTTCAACCTAAAATGACAATCGGGGGTCCTATTTACGTCCATGGGACCCCGATTTCCACATTAAAAGGGTCCTATCACGTGTATCAGGCGGGTGTGTTGGACACCCAGCAGTAGGCCCCTTTTCAAAATGGCACACCTAGAGTACTGCGGACAATTTTGGTCTCCTTACCTAAGGAAGGATATGCTTGCCACAGAGGGAATGCAACAAAGGTTCACGAGATTGATTCCTGGGATGGTGGGACTGTCGTATGAGAAGAGATTGAGTAAACTAGGCCTGTATTCTCTTGAATTCAGAAGAATGAGAGGGGATCTCATTGAAGCATACAAAATTATTACAGGGTTTGATAGGGTGGATGCTGGGAGAATGTTTCCCTTGGCTGGGGAGTCTAGAACTAGGGGGTATAGTCTCAAGATAAAGGGGTCAGCCATTCAGGACTGAGATGAGAAGAAATTTCTTCACACGAGGGTGGTGAATCTTTGGAATTCTCTACCCCAGAGGGCTGTGGAGGCTCAGTCATTGGGTATATTCAAAACAGAAGTCGATAGATTTCTGACTAGTAAGGGCATCAGGGGATATGGCAATAGGGCCGGTGAATGGAGTTGAGGCAGAAGATCAGCCATGATCTCATTGAATGGCGGAGCAGGCTCGAGGGGCCGAATGGCCTACTCCTGCTCCTATTTCTTATGTTCTTATGTGCCGGCCACATCACCGATGTGTTAACAAGCGGGCGGAGAGGCAACCAACCCCATTGTGAGGCCATTAACGACCCCGACTTAAAATTTCACTTACACACAAATATCCTCTCCTATTGCAAGTGTCCTTCTTACTCTTGGCGTAGCCTGCCTTTGTATCTGTGAATAAAGTTACAAATGAGTTGATCCAGGAAATTTGTGTGCTATTAACACATTATCCCACAGGTGGTATAGCACTGGTTCTTGATCATTTGGGCACAGCCCGCACCAGAAGACGAAAATCGATCCCCTATATTTCACAAAAATGGCAGTGGAAATCTGGAACTCTCTTCCCCGAAGGGCTGTGGATGTGGGGACATTTGGAACTTTCAAGACTGAGATCAATAAGTTTCTGTTAGGTGAGGGCATCAATGGATATGGAGCCAAGGAGGGTGAATGGAGCTGAGGTACAGATCAGCTATGATCCAATTGAATGGTGGGGCAGGCACAAGGGGATGAATGGCCAACTCCTGCTCCCATGTTGCCATATTGTCTTTCATTGTGTGTGCGCAGGGAGAAGTGTCAGTTTGGCTGTCATCTCTGAGTTAGAAGATCCTGGGGGTAATATTGTCATTGTGCGATAGTGTAAAGCAACAACAACAACAACTTGCATTTATCTAGCTCCTTCAACGTAGTAAAATGTCCCAAGCCGCTTCACAGGAGCGATTATCAAACAACATTTGACACTGAGCCACATAAGGAGATATTAGGGCAGATGACCAAATGCTTGGTCAAAAGGTAAGTTTTAAGGAGCATTTTAACGCAGGAAAGACAGGTAGAGAGGCGGAGAGGTTTAGGGAGGGAATTCCAGAGCTTAGGGCCTAGGCAGCTGAAGGCACGGCCGCCAATGATTAAAATCTGGGATGCGCAAGAGGCCAGAATTGGAAGAGCGCCGGTATCTCGGGGGGTTGTGGGGCTGGAAGAGGTTCCAGAGGTAGGGAGGGGCGAGGCTATGGGGGGATTTGAAAACAAGGATGAGAATTTTAAAATGGAGGCGTTGCTCAACCAGGAGCCAATGTAGGTCAGTGAGCACAAACGGGTGATCTCGGATCAGTCGCCCATTCTACATTTCTCCCGATTTTCAGATCCATTAACTTCATGAGTTCTGAGCCCACCTTAGGACTTGAGCGCCTAATCTCGGCTGATACTTCGGCGCAGTACTGAAGGAGTCCAGCATTGTCAGAGGTGCCGTCTTTTGGATGAGACGTTAAACCGAGGCCCTGTCTGCCTGTTCGGAGGGGCCGTAAAAGATTCCATGGAACTACTTTTGAAGACGAGCAGAGGAGTCCTCCTGGTGACCCAACCAAAGCAGATTTATCTCATTTGCTGTTGGTGTGACCTTTGCTGTACAGAAATTGGCTGCTGTGTTTACCCTCAAGGCAACAGTGACCGACTATACTTCAAAAGTAATTCATCGGCTATGAAGCCCAACCTGAGGTTGTTGAAGACACTTTATAAATTAAAGTGTTTGCCTTCCTATACATCGGAATGGACCAATGACTTTTGCATTTTTATATTTACTGCTTGTGCGGTTTCTCTTGCTTCACTTGTTAAACCATTTTTATTTTAAGTGGAATCATCTTGATTTTAAGCAGAGAATTTAAAAGTGGATTTTGTCAAGATGATGACGCTATTTGTAATAGGACTGTGTGTTGTAAAGCACTGACGTACAGTTTGGTTACTTTACGACACACAATTACAATCCTTTTGAATATATTTTATTGCTATCTGCCCATAATTCATCACAGCTGGATCCAGATTGAGCATATTCGATATCAGTCCAAACTGTGAGTGGAAAGTCAGCACTACTGTCACGGCACATCGTCCCCCATGTATCTGGGGTGCTCTGATTTTACAGGTATATTTCAATCCGAGGCTGACTTGAACTTGCTCTGCTTAGTGTAAAGAAAGAAAGACTTGCATTTATATAGCGCCTTTCACAACCACCGGACGTCTCAAAGCGCTTTACAGCCAAATGAAGTAGAGTCCTCAACTTGAACTTGCTCTGCTTAGTGTAAAGAAAGAAAGACTTGCATTTATATAGCGCCTTTCACAACCACCGGACGTCTCAAAGCGCTTTACAGCCAAATGAAGTAGAGTCTCGGAGTCCACATCACGGAAGACCTCTCCTGGTCCCTCAACACCTCCTCTCTGGTAAAGAAGGCCCAGCAGCGCCTATATTTCTTGAGGAGGCTGAAGGGATGTAATCTGTCACCCCCGATCCTCTCTAACTTCTACCGCTGCACTATAGAGAGCATCCTGACAAACTGTATCACGGTATGGTACGGCAGCTGTAGCTCCCATGACCGGAAAGCCCTGCAACGGGTAGTCAAAACTGCCCAACGCATTACCGGCACCCGGCTACCGACCATAGAACATATATATCAGAAACGCTGCCTACGGAGGGCACGGTCCATCATCAAAGACCCTACCCACCCCAGCCACAGTCTGTTCGCCCTCCTACCATCTGGAAGACGCTACAGATGCATTCGCACCCGTACGACCAGATTTAGGAACAGCTTCTTTCCCAGGGCTGTCATCCTACTGAACTCCACAAATAAACACTAAAGCCTGCACATCTGCTGATGCACTTTATTATGGTCATATTTATGCTAATATATATGTACAAATGTATGTTGAAATGTTTAAGTGTCCTAATCCAAATTGTACACTCTCGGGAGCCGCAAGCCTACATTTCGTTGTACTGCACTTGTGCACTAACAATGACAGCTGATTTGATTTTTGATTTGATTTGATAATGTGGGAAATGCAGCAGCCAATTTGCACACAGCAAGCTCCCACAAACAGCAGTGTGATAACGACCAGATAACCTATTTGTTTTATGTTGTTTGAGGGATAAATATTGGCTAGGGAGAACTCCCCTGCTCTTCTTCGAAATAGTGCCATGGGATCTTTAACGTCCACCTGAGAGAGCAGACAGGGCCTCGGTTTAACATCTCATCTGAAAGACGGCACCTCTGACAGTGCGGCACTCCCTCAGCACTGCACTGGAGTGTCAGCTTAGCTTTATGTGCTCAAGTCCCTGGAGTGGGACCTGAACCCACAACCTTCTGATGCAGAGGCGAGTGCGCTACCAACTGAGCCACAGCTGACACTTGCAAAGTCTTGATCTAGACAGGTATCATGCCATAAATGCGCCACCCAAGGAATTTAAAGCATTTGAGAGTGTCTTGCTTTCAAAAAAAGCCACCCTCTGTACAACATCACTGGCTCACAAGGAGTTCTGACGAAAGGTCGTCGGCCTGAAACGTTAACTCTGTTTCTCTCTCTCCACAGATGCTGCCTGGCCTGCTGAGAGTTTCAAGCATTTTCCGTTTTTATTTCAGATTTCCAGCACCCGCAGTATTTTGCCTTTGAGAGAGGGGAAGGAGTTTGTCCTAGGACTTATGTCCCTCAGTTTAATAGTATAATTGCCCGCCCATTTTTGGTCAGACATATTATGAGCCCGCCCCCAAATACTGCACAAATTCTGCTGATGGAAAAACAGGCAGAGGCCCAGCGTAATTGGGTCCCGCCCCAGTTTCCACCCCCGTGCCTGCCAGATTACGCTGATTTGGCAGAGGGAATTCGAGGCTGAAACTTCTAATAATAAAGATATTCTCTTACAGCTAAAAGGCCATTACATCATACCTCCTCCATGACCTTTGCTCTTAGTTTGCACTAACTTACGTCAGCTCAGCGATTCCAGAGAGTGGGGCTCACAGTAAAAGATGCCCTCATCAGTACAGAAAAAGAGAAGAAAGACCAGGGTTTATAGAGCACCTTTCAGGAACTCAGGGTATCCCAGAGTGTTTTACAACCAGTGAAGTGTAGTCACTGTTGTAAGGTAGGAAAAACAGCAGTCATTCTGCGCACAGCAAGCTCCCACAAACAGCAATGTGATAATGGCCAGGTAATCTGTTTTTTCATGGCCAGGATGCCGGAGAGAACTCCTCTGCTCTTCTTCAAAATAGTACCATGGGGGATCTTTTACGTCCACCTGAGAGAGCAGACGGGGCCGTGGGTTTAACATCTCATAGCCAATAGACAGCACCTCTGCAGTACTTACACTAGAGCATCAAGCCTAGATTTGAAATCCCTGGAGTGGGACTTGAACCCACAACCTTCTGACTCAGAAGGAAAGAAAGCTACCCACTGATCCACAGCCGACACTACAAAGGAAGTTAAACATATGGGGGGGAAAATTGAGTTGCGCCCCCTTTGGGACGTGAACTTCGCTGGGGCACTACTTTTAGCACCCCGGAAAAATTAGCACTCTTGCAGCCGAAATCAGTAAGTTCGCAGATGACACGAAAATTGGTGGGGTGGTAAATAGCGAGGAGGGAAGCCTCAGGCTACAGGACGATATAGATGGGTTGGTCAGATGGGCGGAACAGTGGCAAATGGAATTTAACCCTGAAAAGTGTGAGGTGATGCATTTTGGACGGACTAACAAGGCAAGGGAATACACAATGAATGGTAGGACCCTAGGAGAGACAGAGGATCAGAGAGACCTTGGTGTGCATGTACATAGATCCCTGAAGGCAGCAGAACAGATGGATAAGGTGGTTAAAAAGGCATATGGGATACTTGCCTTCATTAGCCGTGGCATAGAATATAAGAGCAGGGAGGTTATGATGGAGCTGTACAAAACGCTGGTTAGGCCACAGCTGGAATACTGTGTGCAGTTCTGGTCACCACACTATAGGAGGGATGTGATTGCATTGGAGAGGGTGCAGAGGAGATTCACCAGGATGTTACCTGGGCTGGAGCGCTTCAGCTATGAAGAAAGACTGGACAGGCTGGGGTTGTTTTCCTTGGAGCAGAGAAGGCTGAGGGGGACCTGATTGAGGTGTACAAAATTATGAGGGGCATAGATAGGGTAGATAGAAAGGAACATTTCCCCTTAGTAGAGGGGTCAATAACCAGGGGGCACAGTTTCAAGGTAAGGGGCAGGAGGTTTAGAGGGGATTTGAGGAAAAACTTTTTCACCCAGAGGGTGGTTGGAATCTGGAACTCACTGCCTGAAAGGGTGGTAGAGGCAGGAACCCTCACAACATTCAAGAAGCATTTGGATGAGCACTTGAAATGCCATAGCATACAAGGCTACGGACCAAATGCTGGAAAATGGGATTAGATTAGACAGGGCTTGATGGCCAGCACGGACGCGATGGGCCGAAGGGCCTCTTTCTGTGCTGTATAACTCTATGACTCTATGAAATTGAATGGTAGCACCCCAAGAGGGAAGCAGGGTGCTACTGGAAGCACCCCGCCTCCATCTTGGGGCACTGCGAGGGCGCTGCTGCACATCGTGCCGCAATATTGCAGGCCTTCCTCCCCTTCTTAAAGGGAAGGGGCCTTGCGCAGCACGACCTGGGGCCCAGCTGGGCCACCGGGATCGGAGTGCTGGCAAAAGAGCCCGGCACTCAAGAGAAGTGTTGCTTAGGGCGCTAACGGGAGGTGCAAAGCAACCAAATCTTTCCCCCATAGTTGTCAAACAGACAGATATATTAGAAGGTCAGAACTGCACAAAAAGTATCTTATATGATGATAGTCGGTACCAAGCTTCGCGATTTGGGCTGATTTGTTGGTAATCTGCAGATATTGCCCTTTTCAATAGATTCTGCAAAAGTTGTCATTTAACCACAAAATGGAGTCCTGAACATAAAATGGAACCTGAAAACAACTTCACCTGGCATAGGTAATGGAACAGAACAATATGTGAAAGAGGAAGTATTAAGGGGTTTAGCATCTTTGAAAGTGGATAAATCCCCAGGCCCGGATGAAATGTATCCCAGACTGTTAAGAGAAGTAAGAGAGGAAACAGCAGAGGCTCTGACCATCATTTTCCAATCATCTCTGGCTACAGGTGTGGTGCCGGAGGGCTGGAGGACTGCTAATGTGGTACCGCTGTTTAAAAAGGGAGAAAGGGATAGACCAAGTAATTACAGGCCAGTCAGCCTAACCTCGGTGGTGGGCAAATTATTGGAAAAAAATTCTGAGGGACAGGATAAATCTTCATTTAGAAAGACATAGGATAATCAGGGACAGTCAGCGTGGATTTGTTAAGGGAAGGTCATGTCTGACTAACTTGATTGAATTCTTTGAGGAGGTAACAAGGAGGGTCGATGAGGGTAGTGCGTTTGATGTAGTCTCAGAATCACAGAAACCCCACAGTGCAGATAGAGGCCATTTCGGCCCATCGAGTCTGCACTGACACATATCCCACCCGATTTCCGTAACCCCTACACCAACACATATCCCACCCTATCCCCGTAACCCCACGTATTTAATCCCCCTAACACTAAGGGTCAATTTATCATAGCCAATCAACCTAACCCGCACATCTTTGGACTGTGGGAGGAAACCGGAGCACCCGGAGAAAACCCATGCAAACACGGGGAGAATGTGCAAACTCCACACAGACAGTCACCCGAGGCCGGATTCGAACCCGGGTCCCTGGCGCTGTGAGGCAACAGTGCTAACCACTATGCCACCGTGCTGCCCATATGGATTTTAGCGAGGCTTTTGATAAGGTCCAGCATGGCAGACAGTTCACGAAAGTAAAAGCCAATGGGATCCAAGGCAAAGTGGCAAGTTGGATCCAAAATTGGCTCAGAGGCAGGAAACAAAGGATAATGGTCGAAGGGTGTTTTTGTGATTGGAAGGCCATTTTCAGTGGGGTTCTGCAGGGCTCAGTACTGGGTCCTTTGCTTTTTGTGGTATATATTAATGATTTGGACTTGAATGTAGGAAGTATGATTAAGAAGTTTGCAGATGATACAAAAATTGGCCGTGTGGTTGATAATGAAGAAGAAAGCTGCAGACTGCAGGAAGATATCAATGGACTGGTCAGGTGGGCAGAACAGTGGCAAATGGAATTCAATCTGGAGAAGTGTGAGGTAATGCATTTGGGTGAGGTAATGCAAATGGTAGGACACTGAGAAGTGCAGAGGATCAGAGGGACCTTGGAGTGCATGTCCACAGATCCCTGAAGGTAGTAGGACAGGTAGATAAGGTGGTTAAGAAGGCATATGGGATACTTGCCTTTATTAGCCGGGGCATAGAATATAAAAGCACATTACAGGAAAGATGTGATTGCGCTAGAGGGTGTACAGAGGAGATTTACGAGGATGTTGCCTGGGCTGGGGAATTTTAGCTCTGAGGAAAGATTGGATAGGCTGGGGTTGTTTTCTTTGGAACAGAGGAGGCTGAAGGGACACCTTATTGAGGTGTATAAAATTATGAGGGGCCTAGATAGAGTGGATAGGAAGGACCTATTTCCATTAGCACAAGGTTCAATAACCAGGGGGCAAAGCTTTAAAGTAACTGGTAGGTGTAATGATCAATAACATGTCATTCTATAGTGGACACTAGGTGGAGCCGTAGAGCTCTGTAGAGCTGTATATAGCTGTATGTATATAAGACTACACTACCCAGCTGTATGTATATTAAGACTACATTACCCAGGAGGCACTAGGCTACCCACAAGGCAGCAGTCAAGATGGATGCCTCTACAGATACTGTACCTAGTCCACATGGGCTCAATAAAGTGTCTAGCAAAAGCTAGCTGTGTTCATAATAAGAATGTCTATTTATTAATGAACATAAGATGGTACCAGGATGGTGAAGATCTCCTGAAAATTGTGGAAGCGACATGGATAATTTGAAGCCACCAAAGGGTTTGAAACTCACAGGAAATATCAACTACAATTGGCAGACTTTTAAACAACAAGTCAAACTCTACATTGCAGCCATCGGATTCGGTACGGAGCCAGACGCAAGGAAGATAGCATTGCTGCTTACGGTTGCAGGCCCACAGGCAATAGAGGTATTTAATACATTTGTATTTAATCCAGAGGAGAACAGAGAAAAATTAGAAGATGTGCTAAAAAAAATTTGATGCACATTGCTCTCCCAAAAAGAATGAGACCTATGAAAGATACATCTTCCATTCTCGGACACAGCAGCAAAATGAGACTTTTGATAGCTTTATAACTGATCTGAAACTGAAAGCACAGACATGTAATTTCTCTGAGCTCAAAGCATCCATGATTCGTGACCACATTGTGTTTGGTATTCATGATAAAAAAGTCAGGGAACGTCTGTTGAGAGAAACCGAACTAAATTTGGAAAATGCTGTGAAAATATGCCAAGCCAGCGAGCTAGCTCGAAAGCACGTGAAGACTTTCAGTGAAATCAATAATGATGCGATTGTAATGAGTGATAATGCTGCTGTCAGTGCTGTGTCCTACAAGGGGAAGCAACGTGGGCAGAACAGAAATGAAAAGCAATCGGAGGATGAAATTTTTAATTGTAAACGCTGTGGTTACAAACACCAGTTAAGACAATGCCCAGCATTTGAAAAAATGTGCACAAAGTGTAATGGAAAGAATCACTTTGCCAAACAATGCTTTTCAAAAGCAAAAACTAAGAAAGGGCAACGAGTTAATGTAATTGAGGACACTGATTTAAGTGAGACATTTTTTGTAGGAATGGTGTCATGTGACAATATCAAAAAGGATACAGAAAATGTGTAGCCCTCAGAAATGGGCAATGCTGAACATAAAGTTAATGCAGTAAAAGAGGACAAATGGATGATCCCACTGCAGGTAAATGGAGCATTCGTTACCTTGAAACTAGACACTGGGGCAAAAGCAAACTTAATCAGTATGAGTGACATTAACAATATGAAAGAAAAGCCCAAAATACAGAAAAAGTCAGGACTACTGAAGGACTATAATGGACAGAAAATAGATAGCTTAGGTGTATGCAGACTTAAAGTGACAGTCAAAGACAAAGTGCATCATCTCATGTTTTCTGTTGTGGCTGAAAGACTTGATTCACTACTGGGTGACAAAGCTTGTGAGGACTTAGAACTGGTCAAGAGAGTCTACCGTATAAACTGTGCCATAAGCAGACCAGATGACTCGGTGGATTCTGTAGTGAATAATTTCCAGGATGTGTTCAAAGGATTTGGAGTTCTACCATTCACTTACAAGATCCAGCTAAAGGAGGATGCTCAGCCAGTGGTACATGCTCCACAAAGAGTTCCAGCACCCCTGCGTGACCGGCTCAAGAATGAACTGGACAGAATGACCACACTAGGAGTCATCAGGAAAGTCAAGAGCCAACAGACTGGGTTAACTCCATGGTATGTGTAAAGAAAAAGAACAATGATCTAAGAATATGCATGGATCCAAAGGACTTAAAACGTGAACACTACCAGATTCCCAAGCGAGAAGAAATTACCAGTGAAATGTCAGGTGCCAGATACTTTACAAAGCTCGATGCCTCACAAGGATTTTGGCAACTAAAACTGGATGAAGAGAGCACCAAATACTGTACCTTCAACACATCATTTGGCAGGTTTTGTTTCCTCAGAATGCCTTTCGGGATAATATCTGCATCTGAAATCTTTCATAGAGCGATGGAACACATAATTGAAGGTCTGGAAGGAGTTCGGGTCTATGTTGATGACATCATCATCTGGGGCTCCACACTGAAAGAACACAATGAGAGACTGACTAAAATGCTACAGAGCATACGCTGGAATGGACTGAAGCTCAACAAAGCCAAGTGTCAGTTTGGCGTCCAGGAAGTCACTTTCCTAGGAGATAATCTATCTGGTAAAGGAATAGAGCCAGATATGGAAAAAGTAAACGCCATGCTCAAAATGCCCCGACCCACTGACAAAAAAGGAGTGCTACGCATCATGGGGATGATAAACTTCATTGGAAAGTTCATTCCTAACTTGTCAGCCAAGACAGCCTGTCTGCGAGACCTGCTACGTAAAACAAATGAGTTCGCATGGACAGAAAGACATGAACAAGAGTGGATAAACCTCAAAACAGTGCTGACAACCACACCTGTACTCACCTTCTTTGACCCAACAAAAAGACTCAAAGTGTCAACGGATGCATCAAAGGATGGCCTAGGTGCGGTCTTGCTACAAGCAGAGGGTGAAGATTGGAAGCCTGTTGCCTATGCCTCCAGGTCTATGACTGATGCTGAGTGTCGATATGCCCAGGTTGAAAAGGAATGTCTAGGCTTGGTAGTTGGACTAGAAAAGTTTCATGGCTACATATATGGACTTGCCACCTTCACAGTTGAGACAGACCACAGCCCTCTGGTTGCCATCATAAAAAAGAACCTGAATGAGATGTCTCCAAGGATTCAACGACTCATGATGAAGCTGCAAAGATATGACTTTGAACTGATCTACACACCAGGCAAATACATAGTGTTAGCAGATGCACTATCCCGAGCACCCACAATGAGTCATGTGAGCTCTACTGAAGAAGACGTGGATGTTCATGTGAGTATGGTCACTGCTGCGCTGCCCATGTCAGACACAAAATCAAAGCAAATAGCAGAAGAAACAGTAAAAGATACAGTATTACAAACAGTAATAGAGAACATTCAGCATGGTTGGCCAAAAGGTTCCTGTCCAAAATATTTTCACATAAGGTCAGAATTGAGTGTCGCAAGTGGACTATTACTAAAACAGAACAGAATAGTCATTCCACAGGCTTTACGTCAAGACATGCTCAAAAGGATTCATGAGGGACACCTCCGTATTTAAAAATGCAAAAGGAGGGCAAGAGACACTGGCCTAGAAATTCCCTTGGGTTTGCGCCCATTTAGGGGCGCAAGAGTGGGTTGCGCCGGAAGTTGCGTCGCCGCTGAAATTAGGTGGGCCTTTAAATCGGCGTAAGCCGGTAGCGCTGCGCCGGCACCGATGACGCCATCGGTGTGCGCAGCACCCTGGTACCGCCCGAAACCACGCCGATCCCCATCTTCAGTAGCGGCCGCCTCTTCCCTGGCGGCCGCTAACAACGTTTTGAAAACCTGGCCGTGCTGCAGCCTTAGAGGCGCTATTTAAAGCGGAGGTGCGGCCGGCCGCTTTTTCGGCGGCCGCCTGCCCGCACCTCCTTCCCCGGCCTCCTCCACCCCCCCCCGCGGCATTGCCGGCTGGTTTCCGTGGAGCCCGGCACTTCGCCATTGTGCCGGGCTCTTTTGCCGGCACTTTCAACGGGGCTCCGGCCGTTGCAGGCACCTCCCCCTTAAGAGAAGGGGGAGGCCTGCAGTACAGCAGCCTGCCGCTCCGCATCGGGTGGCGTAGCGGGACCGGCAGCGCTGAAATTCACTTTCAGCGCCCCAAGCGGGGCGGGCACACCCTGTACCAGTGCCCGCTTCCGCTTTGGGTCCGCTGAAAGTGAATTTGGGGCGGGCACAACTGGCTCGGCGGTGGGCGCTAAATTTCCGGCGCAAACGTGCTGGCGGGGCGTCACCGAATTTATAGGCCACTGTTTATTGGCCTGGCATAAATAAGGACATTGAGAACATGATAGGCAAATGTGAGACATGTCAGAAACACCAAAACAAACAAGCAAAGGAACCAATGATAGTAGCTGACATACCAACAACACCATGGCAAAAGGTTGGTATGGACCTTTTTCATTTAAATGGTAAAGACTATCTAATAGTGATTGACTACTATTCTAACTATCCTGAGATGGCGCTGCTCTCAAGCACCACAGCAAGCAGTGTCATAATGCATGTGAAATCCATCTTCGCCAGACATGGAATTCCCAGGATTGCCGTTAGCGACAATGGTCCGTGCTTCAACTGTAAGGAGTGGCAACTGTTTGCAGCACATTATGACTTTCAGCACATCACATCCAGTCCTTTGTATGCTCAGTCAAATGGTAAGGCAGAGAAAGGTGTTCACGTTCTCAAGCAGCTACTGAAGAAAGCGACAGAAAGCAAGTCTGATCCTTATCTCGCCCTGCTGAGCTACCGAGCCTCACCTTTAGACTGTGGTTCTTCACCTGCTCAACTACTAATGGGTCGCAAGTTGCGCACCATGCTACCCTGCTGTGCAAAAGAACAGCAAAGTGAGGAACTGAGACAGAGACTTCAACTGTTAAAGCTGAAACAGAAATCATACTATGACAAGTCATCCAAAACTCTAAAACCATTGACAAGGGATGATGTTGTCAGGATTGAGGATCCAGATGCATGGAACAGGAAAGCTACAGTTCTTGAGGAAGTAGGACCAAGGTCATACACTGTTAGAAGTGAGGAAGGACAGATTCTCAGGAGGAACCGCCGTTCCCTCCTAAAAACACAAGAGACTATTCAAGAGCAGATTGATGACAATGCCGCAACTGCATCTTGTCATTCACCGCCAGAACAATCTCATGAAGACACATCAGACTTACCCGTGTTGAGAAGATCCACACGTGAAGTAAAAAAGCCTGATAGACTGAATCTTTGAGTACAATGTAAAGCTTTGAAAATGTGTTGACTGTTTTGAAAATGTTTATGTTTATAGAGCACTAACAAAAGTGTTACTGATATTATCTTTATTGTTTTCTTGAAAGTTGATTGATATTGATTTTGTTAAACCTCAAAGAAAGGGGGATGTAATGATCAATAACATGTCATTCTATAGTGGACACTAGGTGGAGCCGTAGAGCTGTGTATAGCTGTATATAGCTGTATGTATATAAGACTACACTACCCAGCTGTATGTATATTAAGACTACATTACCCAGGAGGCACTAGGCTACCCACAAGGCAGCAGTCAAGATGGATGCCTCTACAGATACTGTACCTAGTCCACATGGGCTCAATAAAGTGTCTAGCAAAAGCTAGCTGTGTTCATAATAAGAATGTCTATTTATTAATGAACATAAGAGTAGGAGGTTTAGAGGGGATTTGAGGAGAATCTTTTTCACCCAGAGGGTGGTGGGGGTCTGGAACTCACTGCCTGAAAGGGTGGTAGAGGCAGAAACCCTCATCACATTTAAAAAGTACTTGGAAATGCACTTGAAGTGCTGTAATCTACAAGGCTACGGACCAAGTACTGGAAAGTGGGATTAGGATGGACAGCTCTTTGTCGGCTGGCACGTGTAAAGTCTGTAGGTTGTGCAGTAAATAACTTCAGAGACTTTAGAAGTACAAACAAAACAGGTCTTTACTATTCAGAGGTCTGGGCGATTTCTGCCCTAGTTAACGTATCACAACCCTTATATACTGGTGTGGTCACTATCGGTATTACAGTATACATGAGCCAATAAATAGTGCCACCCTGAAGTAGTGCTCTTAAAGGCGAACGGTCACATTCTATAGTTCCCTTAAAGGTAAACGGTTACATACACAACACTCCTCCCTTCCTAGCTTATTACTTACAGAATCCCGTTAAACATACAATCTTCAATTTTATATAAACAGGTTGCAGATATACTCTCGATGGAGTCAACGTCATATAACAATTTACAGATATACTCTCGATGGAGTCAACGTCATATAACTTCATGTTTAACATAACATAATAACATATATAACTTCATGTCAAAACAGATCACAGATTCAGTCTCTGTGGAAAACAGTTCATAGATTCAGTCTCTGTGGTGTAGTCGGTTCACATTGCTGGAGTGACTCATTCAATAGTCCTTCCATGGGTTTAACAGTTTGAACTTCCGAACTGAATTGGCTCCGTTCGGAGGGACCACGTGTGTGATCTGGTAGAGGTAATCATGGTTCAGATGGGTCATCTTCTGTTTCGACTTTTCCTTTTCTGCTTCTTGGAGACTCTCTGGGCTCCACTGTCAGCTGCCAGCTGCATGCGCAGTTCCTCCTTCTCTTCCTCCTTTTTCCGTAGTAGAGCCACCTTCTCCCGATGTTCCGTAGACTTTCGGTGCTCCTCCATGATTTCTGTATGGTGGGAGTCGAAGTTACAAGTTGGGCAGGACAGGACATAGTAATATTCGGAGTCGTCCTGAGCTAGGCCAGCGAGAGGGTCTTCTATGTCCTCCCTACCCAGCTGGACGTCAGCCAGCTTTTGTTCCAAATCCAGACATCTTTCCTGAAGAGACTTCTTCACGTGTTCCGCTTCCTCTAACTTTTTCTGGGCTTTCAGCAAGTTGTTTACTAATGACCTCATTTGTGATTTTAATACTTCAACTTCCTTTGGAGATTGATTGATCGGACTATTCAATCCCTCTACCGGAGCAGTTGTTTCAGCGTTCTGTTGTTCAACCTTGACATGAGTCAGCGTACTTTTGGTATCTAAGGGTTGCTCTGCTGCCATCTTCTCAGTCTGTGTTGCAACCTCGGCTATTTCAATAACTTTTGAGAGCTCCAAACCCTTCTCCTCTGACGATTTAAGCTCATGTTCATGGCCCATTCTTACGGTCTCTGTGTTTCTTACAGTTCCCTTTTCTTCCACTGAAAAGATTTCCAGTTGCATCTGTTCTTCAAGTCGTTGGACCTCGGCCATTGCCGCTTCATATTTATTTTGTGTTTCCTTTAATAATTTAACGAGTTCTTGGACATCCTGTATTCCCTGTTCTGGTATGTCTTCCACCACTAATTTTTTTCCTATGGATTGAATCCCTAACGATGAGTCAGCCTTGGCCTGAAGCTCATCAAACATTTCCTGCAGACTTTGTAATTCTTGCTTATGGTCAACCTTTAGTCGTTCATGTTCTTTCACTAACACGAGCTTTTCGGAAGTTGCCAAGTTAACCCCTTCCAGGATTGTAGTCCGAGCCTGTTCATACTGTTCTTTCAACTCGTTACACTCTGCTTGCAACAAGTCGTAGAGGTGAACTGGAATACCATCCTGACTTCCTGAAGATTCCTCTTCCTTTGGATCGTTCTGTGTATATTCTAGTTCCTGAACAGCCTCAGGGAGATGTGATTGGTACTTGGCCACGATGGCTCTATGGTCGCTCTCTGCTTGAGCGAGCTGTCTCTGTTGTCTTTCCAGGGACTCCCATTCGGTGTCCCAGAACATTTTCACCTTTTCCATCTCTTGTAGGAGACGGGCACTCAACTGTTCTAATTGTCGTTGTACTTTGACATAACGTTGAGTTCTAGCCCGGTGTTCCTCCGTAATGCATCTGTCTGTAGCTTGAACAGACTCAGAATTCTCTGTCTTTATGCACGCCATCGATTTCCCAACCTTAGTCCGTGAGTTCATGTTAATCTTGTTTTTCATACATAAGCTGGACTTATCGTATTCCGGCTCGGAGTCTGAGCTGCTTGTCTGCACCGAGTCCTCACTCGTCATTGCTTGTCGGTAGTGCCATTCCATGTCTATTTTCTTGATCCACTCCCGTCCCAGAAGTGGTGGTCCTCCCTCAGGTAGTACGTACAGATACATTCGTGGGTGTTCTTTACCCCTATCTCTCACCTTGACTCGTATTTTTCCCAGGGGGTATACATGATGCCCCGTGTATGTCTGTAATACGAATTTGGTATTTCTTAAGGGTATGTGAGAGAATAGCCGGTGATAGTCCTTTTGGTTGATGACGGATACAGCTGATCCCGTGTCCAGCTCCATTCGTACTTGGACTCCCGCTATTTTTAGTGTGACCCAGATCAACTGTAGATCAGTTACTTTACCCACATGGTGGATTCTCAGACTATCCAGCTCCTGGCTGTTTGGGTCTGAGTCTGAATTTTGTTCGTCTGAACTCTTTTCAGCCACCTGATGCACCTTGTTGTACTTTCCTTGTGGTGGTGGCTTCCTTTGCTTGTTGGTCTTCTTTCCGGACCTGCATACCTTCGCGATGTGACCCAGTTTGCCACATTTCCTGCACTCTTGGTTCTTAAACCAGCACTGATTCTGGTCGTGCGTTGTCTTTCCACAACGGTAGCATTTGGGAGTGCTTGTTGTAATTTGGTCCACCCCGAGTGCCGCCGCCTTTAGCTGCATTTCCGCCGTCCCTTTCGCTGCGGCTTCGTGCGATGAAGCTATGAGGACAGCCCTGTCCAATGTGAGGTCGTTTTCTTCCAGAAGTCCCTTCTGCGTTCCTTCTTTGGCCAAGCCGCATACGAACTTGTCCCGCAGCGCCTCTGTCAAATTCCCTCCAAACTGGCAGTATTTCGCTAGCTTACGCAGTTCGACTAAGTATTCCGCATTGCTTTCATCTTGCCTCTGGGTTCTGGCGTAAAATTTAAATCGTTCAGCCAGCATCAACGGTGTGGGGTTCAAGTGATCCTTCAACACTGTTACGATCTCTTCGAAGGTCTGGTCCACTGGTTTAACTGGTGCTATTAGATGTTTCAAAAGCCCGTATGTTTTTGCTCCCATCGAATTTAACAAAGTTATTGCCTTGTTGTCATCCTCAATTTCGTTGGCTACGCAATATATTTCTATGCGTTCCACATACGTGGCCCAGTCTTCTATTTCTGCATTAAAGTCATTAATATTTCCTCGCTTAGGCATCTTCTTCTCTTTTTGAGAACAGTACAAGTATTACTTTACTTATTATTAATTTTCTTCTCTCTTCTTGAGAACACACCAGCCTTTCTGAAAAATCTTATTACTTTTCTGAAATTCTTAATAATTTCCAAGATGGCGGTTTCCCGCTTCTTCCTTCTTCTTCAGCGGTTTTCCCCGAAAAATGGCGGCTTTCCCGCGCTTCTCGCTCTCCCCGCCCACTTCAATGGCGGTTTTCCCGCGCTTGGCGGTCTTCACCCGGTCCCCCGACGCCGTCTGTCAGCCCGAGTGCGGTCCTTATCTATAATGCGATCGCTGGATCGCGAAGCGGCTGCCGGCCCTTATCTGTAGATCCGATCGCTCTCGCGGCTCTCGGCCCTTATCTGGAGATGCGATCGCTGGCTTGCAACGCCTCCCGCTCGGCTCTGGCTCCCCCGCTCGCGCGGCTCTTGGCTCTGACACTCCCGCGCCTACTCGCAGGCTCAGCGCTTCGTGGCAGCGGTTGCTGCACGGCTTCTCACATTGCCCGCGGTCCGGCTGTCACCCGACGCCGTTGGACCCGAATGCTTTGCCCTTCTCCTCCAAATACTTCTACCCCGTTTTTTTTTAAATTTATTTGTTTTAACTACTCACAGTCTCTTCGGCCGCCTTGTTTTAGGCTGATTGGCTCGCTCAAGATGTGGTAGCAGGGTAATCTGTGCCTGTTGCTGCCGCAGCTTTGCTGTTAATCTTCCAGCTTCCAGTAAGTACTATACTTTTAGTAGACGGAGCCTCGTGTTTTCTTTTTGAAGCTCTCTGCTACTGGTTAGTCTTGCCGCAGGGTACGATCGGACTCGTCGCCACTGTAAAGTCTGTAGGTTGTGCAGTAAATAACTTCAGAGACTTTAGAAGTACAAACAAAACAGGTCTTTACTATTCAGAGGTCTGGGCGATTTCTGCCCTAGTTAACGTATCACAACCCTTATATACTGGTGTGGTCACTATCGGTATTACAGTATACATGAGCCAATAAATAGTGCCACCCTGAAGTAGTGCTCTTAAAGGCGAACGGTCACATTCTATAGTTCCCTTAAAGGTAAACGGTTACATACACAACAGCACGGACAAGATGGGCTGAATGGCCTCCTTCTGTGCTGTAAATTTCTATGTGCTATGGTACCTAAAAGTATAGTCAGGTAAATAAAACAACACGCAAGCTGCTTTTGCTTTTGTTGGGACGTCCCATGAGTGGAGCGACGCTGGAACCTAAAGAATCGCTCGTGAGGAGTGATATTAGTGGACGTAAAAAGAAGAGACCTGATGGAATGCAACGCATCAGGGAGCACAGTTTCCCACTGCTGGTCTGGTAGGTTGCGTGACCTCAGTGCAAGACGAACAGCATTCCAAATGATAGCGTTGTATCTCTCAACCTGTCCATTACCGATGGGATGATACGGTGTCATTTTGCTTGTGGCGATTCCCCGTTGGGAAAGATAACTTTTGAGTTCGCTTGACATGAAGGAGGGGCCCCGATCAGAGTGGATGAAATTGGCCGTACCGCAAAGGGAAAAGACTTGATCGAGGCATTTGATCACTGTGCAAGTAAGCATATTGGGACAGGGGAAAGCAAAGGGAAAGCGTGAATATTCGTCCACCATAGTAAGTAAGTAGGTGTTTCGCGTTGAGGAAGGCAATGGCCCTTTAAAGTCAATGCTAAGTCGCTGCATAGGCTGCATAGCGTGTATGAGCGGGCCGTCCGATGGATGGAAGAATTGCAGTTTTAATTCCGCACAGATTCTACAGGTGGAGCAAATTCTTTTCACATCTTCCGTAGAAAATGGGAGATTTTTAGATCGCACAAAGTGCAACATACGGGTAATGCCAGGATGGCATAAGTCAGTATGAAGGTCCGCAAGAGTCGAAGTTGATATAGAAGAGCAGAATGCACGCGTGAGGGTACCCAGGGCCACATTCTCTTTGCCGGGTCGATAATGTATGGTGTAGTCAAAGGCGGCCAATTCCATCCTCCAAAGTTGTATTTTGTTATTCTTGATCTTAGTGCATTTCTGGTTATCCAGCATAAAGGCCACGGAGCGCTGATCGGTTATAAGTGTGAAATGGCGATGAGCAAGAAAATGACTCTATTTATGTACTGCTTCTTCTCGAATATTATGGCCTCCTTCTCGACAGGAAGATAATGGAGCTCGCTACCCTGCAAAGTTCTGGACAGAAATGCAACGGGTCGACCACCTTGATTCAAGGTAGCCGAGATCAATAGATCCAATGCATCGCACTCGACCACGAAAGGGAGATTTTCATCGATGGAACGAAGCGTGGCTTTTTCCGGTTGTCGCTTGAGGAGGTTGAAAGCTGAAATAGCCATTGCCTCCAACGGAAATGACATTGCATGACGCAGGGGCTGGACCTTGTCGGAGAAGTGGGGTATCCACATTGCATAATAGGCAAACACACCAAGTGCCCGACGAAGAGAGCCGAGATTCGTAGGGGGAGGGAGCTCCTGAAGCGGATGAAGTCGCTCCAGATCCGGTTTGATGACACCGTTGCCCACCCAGTAGCCAAGGATGTTGACTGATGGTACTGATTTCACAGATTTGGACTCATTTAAGGTTAAGGTGTGACGACGGAGAATGTCAAAACATTTCTGGAGGTTGGCATCATGCTCCTTCTGGTTATGACCAGCAATGGTGATATTATCTAGATATGGAAAAGTGTCCGTTAAGTTCTCCTGTTTGACTAGGCTATCCATTGCCCGTTGAAAGACGGCCACCCCATTGGTGAACCCAAATGGAAGGCGACAAAACTGATAAAGCCGACCATTGGCCTCAAAGGCCATATACTTTCTGTCAGAGTCCTTTAACGGTACTTGATGGTATGCGCTCTTTGAATCAAAAGTTGAAAATACCTTGTAGTTGGCAAGGTTATTGACCATGTCATCGATGCGTGGTAGTGGGCAGGCATCCAGGTCGATATACTGGTTAATAGTTTGCGAGTAATTGATGCAAAGACGTTTCTTGTGTTGCTTCAGAGGATTTTTAACAACGATGACTTGAGCCCACCAGGAAGATGAACATGGTTCAATGATACCGTCAGCGAGAAGGCGAAAGATTTCTGCCTCAATAAAGGATCGATCATCTTGGCTGAAACGTCGTGATTTAGTGACTATGGGCTTACATCAGGTGGAAAGATTGGCAAACAAGGAGGGCTCGTCGAGCAAAGCCGCCGAAAGTGTACAAAACGGGACTTTGGAAATAGTAAGCTCCGGCTTTGACCCTCCAAACTCGAAAGTGAGTCTTTTGTTTTGTTTCTGGAAATCCTGTCCCAGGAGCACATCACTGCATAGGTTTTTGAGCACCCCGAGCCGGGTGGAGAAATAAGTGCAGCCATTGAGAATAAGATCACCAAGACAAAAGCCGGAAGAGTTGGTGGTCAGAGTCGTCAGAGCCATTGCAATCTCCCTGTCCAAGGGGTAAATACGCAGTTTTAACTTACTGACAGCCCGCTCACTAATGAAGCTGTCAGAGCTGCATGAGTCGATTAGTGCGCTTAAAATGTGTCCATTTACTGAAACCTTCGTAGCTGCATGGGACAGACTTTGGGGAAAAACAGCTGTGATGGGAGGAGGGGCAGTTTTACCCTTGACAGCTGTAACCTTAGTAGTGGTTCTTGGGGGAGGAGCAGTTTTATAGATTGTAGCTGTAACCTTAGTAGTGGTTCTTGGGGGAGGAGCAGTTTTATAGATTGCAGCTATAACCTTAGTAGTGGCTCTTGGGGGAGGAGCAGTTTTATAGATAGTAGCTGCAAAACTAACAGGGGCTCTTGACCGGTCTACCTTAGAAAAGTGGCCTTTCTTACTAACAAAGGCTCTTGACTGGCATACCTTAGAAAAGTGACCTTTCTTACTGCAATGATTGCAGGTTGCGTTACGAGCAGGACAAAATTTCCTATAGTGGAATGCACCTCCACAGAAGAAACACTTCCTTCCAGATTGTCAAGATGCCGCTAGGGCAGGGTCGTCATCAGTGAAGGCTTCTAGGGTAGGGTTGTCATATGCTAGGTTAGAGTCATCATCAGTGAGGGCTTCTGCCCGAGACCTATTGAAGGAGTCATTAAAAGTGATAGCAGCAGCCCGTGCACATGGTAAAAGATAGGCATCTGCATTCCTCTTTGCTAAGTCCAGGGAACATGCCTGGTCATAGGCAGCCTGTAACTTGAGGGTTTTATTCTCCAACAGACGCTGGCATATGAAGGGAGACATAATTCCGTTAATAAAAGAATCACGAATTAGCTCCTTCTGGTACTACTCAGCTGTGACAGCTTTAAGATTACAATCCTTGCTGAGCCTGCAAAGCTTTTGAAGGAATTTGTCAAGTGATTCCCCGGGTTGTTGTCGAGTGGTGGCCAGTAGATGCCGAGCAAAAATTTTGTTTGGGGCCTTAACATATAGTCGCTGTAATATTAGGATAGCAGAGTCATAGTCTACACAGTCTTCGATATAGTCAAACACATGAGGAGATGCATAATTGGCAAATATCTCTAATTTATCAGGAACATTCTCACCACACACCCTGAGGAAGTTGCTGAAGGTACGATACCAGTGTTTCCATACCTTAGCAGTTGTAGGTGAATTCGGGTCCAGGTCAAGACGGGCGGGTCTGAGTAGTTTGTCCATGATGGATTGATTACTACGTCGGAGTTCACTTCTACAGTTGAAGTCGTAGCTAGCTGTTCCCGAAATCACTCAGAGCGTGGAGCTGATACACAGTTGATTAAATTGATGTAAAAAGACTACGGAGCACTTGGTTTGAGTATAAAACAAAGCTTTAATCAACTGTTTCACAACCATGAGTTCTAGTTACATCACTAGTTCCTGGTTACAGAAACATCCTGAGCAAGCTGGGCCCACGCCCGAGTATTTATACTCCTTGGACGGCGCCACCAGCTGGCCGCCCAGTGTTACTTCATGAGTCATGATAAAATTCATGACACAGGTCATGAGTTCAAATCCCGTCATGACAAATTGTGAAACTGAATTCAATAATCTGGTAATTTGTATTCTAGTGCCAGAAAATGAAAGCTGTTTTTTTTTGTAAAACACGAACTGGTTCACGAATTCCCTTCATGTGACTCCAGTCCCACACCATGTGATTGGTCCTCAAATGCAGGCCAATGAGGGATGGGCAATAAATACGGTCTTGCCTGTGTCACCCACATTCCAAGAACACATTTTTAATAACAATTTCTGATCAATGAGGTTCCTGTCCAAACACTTTTGGGTGGGTGGTAATTTCAACCTAACTCACTGGGAGGGAAACCCACGGGACTGGGCGGAGCGACGGTAACGTTCCCCGTTGACTTTATCGGTGAGTAAAATCGGGCGTTAAACCAGCGCCGCGCCCCATCCCGTCAGTTTCCCGACGGGCGGGTTCGGTTCCAACTGCCCCCCAGTTATGTTTTGTTATTCTATTGAGTAATTCTATTTATGGGTTAATGCCGATGGGAATTTCTACTCTTCCACCTCCAAACGGCAGTACCACCTGCATTCCTTAGCTGCACTCGCAATCGGAGCTGCCGTGTTTGTTGCCGAGTTAACCAGTCAGAAGAGTAAAGCAGAGACGCAGAACAAAAAACAAATGAAATCGTATTAGACTGAGATGTTAGCTGCACGGGTTCAACAGACTGTTCTTTTTTTTTAAACCACAGCTTGTGTTAGGGGCACTGTTTGTTCCGCACCAATATTTCTCCTTCTGGCTTTGCACTTAACAGTAAAGGATGACCGCCCTCATCGCCATTAAAGCTAATTCATGCTTTAGTTCGGATGAATTCCACACACTATTCCCTAATACATTTAGCACTATGTCTTAGCATTAATCAAACCAACAGTGATGGCTTCTATTACAGCTTCAGCCACAGCCGGGCACATTGCACTTCATTCACAGGCACGTCCTAACAGAAAGGGGCAAATCCTGGCCAGGGATTTCCCTCGGCCCTGCTCCCACTCCGCCGACGTAACTTTGCCGGAACTTACCTGCAACTGTGCCGCGTTTACGGGGAAGTTGCGGCAGCAGAGCGGGAGCTGAGCCGAGGAATTTGCCGGCCTTTCGAGTCTCAGCAATTATGGTTGCAGTGACCAAAAACAAAAGGCAGGGGATGGGAGAGGGGTGGGCATCATTTGTAGATTCTCATTCGGCCGGTTTGTGGAGTCCTCTCTCGGGGTGGAAGATCAGTTGAACGTCAATTTAAGCTAAGGAAATAATGCTGGTCATTGACATGCTGGCTCGCAGAAGGGCTTATAATCAGAGGAGGCAAGGAGTGTAGTAATTCCTGCAGCGTCAACAGCAGCACTCAAGTCTATGTTCATGGCCCTTTACAAGCTCGAACTGGAAATGCTCACTCATTAGTCAATGTGCCATGTGGAGGTGTATTAGTCAAGTTGCTGATAGCTTGGTTAAGTGGGCTGTTCACAGTATTACCTTCCTGATAACCCAGGAGCAAATGCAATAAGACTTTCTCACCACTCCTGATTTCCCCAGAGAGGTTATTTGCCATTAATTGGAAGTATGTGGAACAACATAATTCACCTTTCGCAGTTGTAAAGGATTTAATTCTATAAACAGTCGGCTTGTACCTGATGCCAAACACATGGGGTCTTCCCACAACTCATTTATTCTGAGTAAATCCACATTGTTTTGGAGACTCAGAGTACACCAGAAGCCGTTGATGGATGCTGAAAGGCGATGGGGAGGGGAATGTTCTGAAATCCGAGCTGATCTTTTCCCTTCTAAAGTGTCAGCCGTGGCTCAGTGGGCAGCACCCTCGCCTCTGAGTCAGAGGGTTGTATGGTTCAAGTCCCACTCCAGGGACTTCTAGACTGACACGCCAGAGCAGTGCTGAGGGACTGCTCAGGGAGTGCTGCACTGTCGGAGGTGTCGTCTTTCAGCCCCGTCTGCCCTCTCAGGTGGGCGAAAAAAAATCCCGTGACACTATTTCAAAGAAGAGCAGGGGAGTTCTCCCAGTATCCTCGCCAATGTTTATCCCTCAACCAACATCGCAAAACAATTATCTGGTCATTAGCTGTTTGTGGGAGCTTGCTGTGCGCAAATTGGCTGCCGCGTTTCCTACATTACAACCGTGACTGCACTTCAAAAAGTACTTCATTGGCTGTAAAGTGCTTTTGGGACATCCTGAGGTCGTGAAAGGTGCTATATAAATTCAAGATAAGGAAGAGCATAAGGGAGGTGCACTATCCTTCCAGCCACATAACTGAGAGGACTTGCAGAAACTATGCTTTGGCTGTTGTGATTGCTTAAATAACATCAACAATATATATAGATCTAGCACCTTTAACCTAGAAAAACATTCCAAAGCCTTTCACAGAGGCATCTTCTTCTTCTTAGGCAGTCCCTCGGAACCGAGGATGACTTGCTTCCACATTAAAAATTAGTTCTCAGGTGACTGATGAGTCCAATGCGGGACCTACAGTCTCTGTCACAGGTGGGGCAGACGGTGGTTGAAGGGGCGGGTGGGTGGGGTGCTTGGGTTGACATGCACTCCTTGCGCTGCCTGCGCTTGGCTTCCGCTTGCTCCCGGCGAAGAGACTCGAGGTGTTCGGCGCCTTCCCGGATGCTTCTCCTCCACTTTGTGCGGTCTTGGGCCAGGGATTCCCAGGTTTCGATGGGGATGTTACACTTTTTCAAGGAGGCTTTGAGGGTGTCCTTGAAGCGTTTCCTCTGCCCACCTGGGGCTCTCTTGCCATGCCGGAGCTCAGAGTAGAGCGCTTGTTTTGGGAGTCTCGTATCGGGCATGCGGACAATGTAACCCGTCCATCGGAGCTGATCGAGCGTGGTCAAAGCTTCGATGCTGGGGATGTTGGCCTGAGCGAGAACACTGACATTGGTGCGCCTATCCTGCCAATGGATTTGCAGGATCTTGCAGAAGCAGCGTTGGTGGTACCTCTCCAGTGCTTTGAGGTGCCTGCTGTACATGGTCCATGTCTCTGAGGCATTCAGCAGGGCGGGTATCACTGCTGCTCTGTAGACCATGAGCTTAGTGCCAGGTTTGAGGTCCTGGTCTTCAAACACTCTCTTCCTCAGGTGACCGAAGGCTGCACTGGCACACTGAAGGCGGTGTTGGACTTCGTCGTCGACGTCTGCCCTTGTTGACAGTAGGCTCCCGAGGGATGGAAAGCGGTTCACGTTGTCCAAGGCCTTGTCGTGCATTTTGATAATCGGGGGGCAATACTATGTGGCGGGGGCAGGTTGGTAGAGGACCTTTGTCTTACGGATGTTTAGTGTAAGGCCCATGCTCTCGTACGCTTCGGTGAAGGTGTTGACGATGGTTTGGAGTTCGACCTCCGAGTGAGCGCAGACGCAAGCGTCGTCTGCATACTATAATTCGATGCCAGAGGATGGGACGACCTTGGATCTGGACTGGAGGCGACGGAGGTTGAACAGTTTCCCGTTTGTTCTGTAAATTAGCTCCACTCCAGTGGGGAGCTTACTGAGGGTGAGATGGAGCATTGCAGCAAGGAAGATCGAGAAGAGTGTTGGTGCGATGACACAGCCTTGCTTGACCCCGGTTCGTACGTGAATTGGGTCTGTGGTGGAACCGATGGTCAGGATCACGGCTTGCATGTCGTCATGAAGCAGGCGGAGGATGGTGACAAACTTTTGAGGGCAACCAAATTTGAGGAGGACACTCCATAATCCCTCACGGGCAAAAAGTCAGACAAAAAATGCACGTCGAGCAAAGAAGGAGATATTCGGAGGGGGGTGACTAAAAGCTTGGTCAACGAGGTGGGTTTTAAGAAGGTCTTAAAGGAAGTAGGGAGGTTTAGGGTGGGAGTTCCAGAGCATGGGACAGCTGAAGGCACAAATGCCAATGGTTGGAGGGTTGCGAACGATGCCCTGAGATGGAGGAACAAAGTGGTGTTGTAGGGCTGGTGGAGGTCACAGAGAGCTATATAAATGCAAGTCTTTCTTTTCTTACCCTATCCTCTCCCTCACAAAGAACCGCCTATTTCCACCTCTGTAACATCGCCTGAGTTCCCCCCCACCTCCTCTGCCCATCTGCTGCTGAAGCTCTCAGCTCTCAGAGATAGGGGAGGGGAAGGGCCATGAAGGGGATTTAAATGTGCGGATGAGCATTTTAAAATTTGAGGCGTTGGATGAACGGGAACCGATGCAGTTCAGCAAAGAACAGGAGTGACGGGTGAGCGGGACTCGGTACAGGACACGATACAGGCAGCCCAAATTTAAACGAGCTGAAGTGTACAGCAGCATGGAGGGTGGGAAGCCGGCCAGGAATAGTTGAGTCTGGGGGCAATGAAGGCAAGGCTGAGAGCTTCAGCAGCAGATGGGCAGAGGAGGCGGGGGAACTCGGGCGATGTTACAGAGGTGGAAATAGGCGGTTCCTTGTGAGGGAGAGGATAGGATAAGAAATGAAAGACTTGCATTTATATAGCACCTTTCATTACCTCAGGACCCCCTCCAGAGCACTTTACAGCCAATGAAGTATTTTTGAATTGGAGTCATTGTTGTAATGTAGTAAACTTGCCAGCCAATTTGCGCACAGCAAGGTCCCACAAACGGTGATATGATAATGAGCAGATGATCTGTTTTGGTGATGTTAATTGAGGGATAAATATTGGCCAGGACACCGGGGGGGGGGGGGGGGGGGGGGGGAACTCTCCTGCTCTTCTTCAAATAGTTCTGTGGGACCTTTTACGTTCACCTGAGAGGGCAGACAGGGCCTAAATTCACCGTCTCATCCGAAGGATGGTACTTCAGACAGCGCAGCACTCCCTCAGTACTGCACTGGGAGTGTCAGCCTAGATTTTGTGTTCGGGAAGTTCAGCTCAGGGTTAAATAGGTTTAACCTCATTGCTGCTAAATCCAAAATTTATATCCTTCAGTTAGAACCCGAACTATGCACAATGCTCTCACGTCTACTGAACCTTAAGAAAATTTGATACTTTGTTAGGAATGTACGGGACTAAAAAAGACCACTTCAATCCACTTGGTACGGCCAGAAAAGACTTGCAGAATGTAGTGGGATTTTATTGCGAATCAAACACTTCTAAAATATTGCTGTTCTGGGTGGGTGGTGCTGAGATGTCTGATTGCATTGATATTTCTATACTGGAATGGGAAGTACTGTGTACAGTTTTGTTCACCTTACCTAAGGAAAGATATACTTGCCTTAGAGGGAGTGCGACGAAGGTCCACCAAGACTGATTCCTGGGATGGGGGGGATTGTCCTATGAGGAGAGATTGAGTAGACTAGGTTTATATTCCCCAGAGTTTAGAAGAATGAGAGGTGATCTCATTGAAACATATAAAATTGTTACAGGGCTTGACAGGGTAGATGCTGGAAGGGTGTTTCCCCTGGCTGGAGAATCTAGAACCAGGGGTCACAGTCTCAGAATAAGGGGTCGGCCATTTAGGACTGAGATGAGGAGAAATTTCTTCACTCAGAGGATGGTGAATCTTTGGAATTCTCTACCCCAGAGGGCTGTGGAGTCTCAGTTGTTCAGTATATTCAAGACAGAGATCAATTATTGGATACTAAAGGAATCAAGGGATATGGGGATAGCTCGGGAAGGTGGAGTTGAGGTAGAAGATCAGCCATGATCTTACTGAATGGTGGAGCAGGCTCGAGGGGCCAAATGACCTACTCCTGCTCCTATTTCTTATGTTCTTATAGCTTTAGGATCAGCTTTTACAGATTGAAGGGCTTTCACATTCACACAATAAGAAAAAAAAACATCATCCAGCATAGATCCTGGAGAGAGGCCTTATCAGATATACGTGAGGAATTGGCAGTCCTAGGAAGATTAATCTGATTGAAAACAGCAACCAGCAAACATTGGTACTTACTTAGTCTAGTCACAAACTGTTCAGTCCTGCAAACCCAGGATGGAACAACCCCTGCAATGGCTCAATAACAGGACAGATTGCATCAACTATGTCTAGATTAGTTTCTCAAGTACTGTCTGAATGATGGATTGGGGAAGCTCTGTTTTACTCTGAAAGGGGAATTAACAACAACTTGCATTTATATAGCACTTTTAACGTAGTAAAATGTCCCAAGGCACTTCACAGGAGCGTCATCGAACAAAATCTGACACCGAGCCTCATAAGGAGATATTAGGACAGATGACCAAAAGCTTGGCCAAAGAAGTAGGTTTTAAGGAGCGTCTTAAAGGAGGAGAGAGAGCGAGGTAGAGAGGCGGAGAGGTTTAGGGAGGGAATTCCAAAGTTTAGGGCCTAGGCAGCTGAAGGCACGGCTGCCAATGGTGGAGCAATTAAAATGGGGGATGTGCAAGGGGTCATAATTGGAGGAGCGCAGAGACCGTGGAGGGTTGTAGGGCTGTGAGCAATGAATAATTCTTACTTTAAGGAACTTGTGTCACGCAGCTAAAAGCAGCCAGCATTGTTACCATTTCTTATGCTCTAATAAGAATTTTATGCATAGAATAGTGTTGCTTTAGGAACTGGCTGAATTTTAATAGCCATGATATTTTTTGCTTGGAGATGTGATCATAAGACTAGAATCATTAGATGCATGTTCTTTCCTTGGTTCGCACCCTGCCCTCTAGGCACTTGCCACCCCATTAGTGTCAATGTCTAGGCAGTCCTTTCCTCAGGAGAGCTGACTTGTTTGAAGTCAGTGGTACCTCTCCTCTCCGCCTCCCTCCCCAATACTCTTAACAGACAACTTTTTTGTTGCTAGTTTCTCCTTAGTTGGCCTGGAGACATCATTAAATCTTTTTGTTTTGTCAATCTTCCTATTTCTCTTGACTGGGAAGACAGCAGTGATCTTTACTGCAACCCTCCCACAGGCTTTCCTGTCTATGTAGAAGCAGAAGAATTTGTAGCATTGCTTGGGAGGGAGAAGGTGACCTCTGGTTCCCAAAGCTCTCCACCACAGGGGTTTTTTCCTCGCCTCATGTCTGGGTCTGTTGTAAACTAATTGATGGAGATTGATCGCTATGATTAGTCAATAACTCCATTATCGTTGCATCGTGTGACGACCAGGATGGTAGAAGGCGACCTAGATGGACCGTGGCCTTTTGCCGTCTAGCAATTCCTATGTTCGAATAATTTCCAATTCCAGATATGTCAGCTGACAGGCGGCAGTGTGAAATACCTGAAACATGAAGTCTGAAATAAAAATACAGAGGTACTTGCATCATTTTAGTTGGTGTCAGACAGACCTATTAGAATGATCCGATACTAAATCCAAAGCAAATATTCAGCCGTGATTGACATCAGATATCTCTAGAGGAAAAAAGCATGAAATATAAATGCAGATTCAATTGACATTTCTAATGTTATGAAAAGTCTGACTGAGCCTGAATTTCTGATCCGTTTCAAACCTTAGCTCATTTTCAGAATTGTCGGTTCGCTTCACCTTGTTAAAACATGGATCTGACCCAAAGGATGTCAATGGAATCCTTGCTGCCTAGCCACACAAGGGCACATCTTTATTCGGGGTGGGAATTGGGAGAGTGGAGGGAGCCGAAGCGGACTGCAAAGCATCTGCTCACCACCCAACCCCCCACTCCAACCCCCCACCCCAGGAGTGTGACGTCACCGCCGGAGGGTGAGACTCAAAATTGGTGAGGGGTCAGGTCACCACCGGGGACCAACAGAAATGGTCCCCGGCAAGGTAAGAATGGATTAGGTGTTGGAGGGCACGGCAAGTCTATGATCGGGGGTGGGTGGTGGGGGGGAGCCCAGGACAGGGGTGGCAGAATATAGTTTCTATGGTGAGAGTCCCAAACCTAACACAATATTCCAAATGAAGTTTGATCAATGCTCTGTATAAGTGCAATAGTTCCACCTTCCTTTTATGTTCTATGGGGGAAAACTTTGGTTGACTAGCGCCAATAAGAGGGCGCTAATGGGGTGCAAAGCAACTAGCGCCCGGGCACGGCAATGTTTGCGCCGCTCGCGAAGTTGACCAGACATTTTGCAGCGACGCTAAACACTACCGCCATGATCTCCTGCGCCCGCAGATCGTGACGCCAGTCGAGCATGCAACGCCCCGGTAGAGCCCCGGATCGGATAGTCAGTGGCGCCCCCTGCCTTTCCGCCTGCTTCTAGCAACGACAGGTAGAGGGGAATGTTTTGCAGTTGGGAAGGGACTGGGGGAGCGTTATTTAAAGGCGGCCACTTTCTGCCTTTTTTTGTCAGCGACATTTTTGCACCATGCATTCTGAGAGAGAGAGAGAGAGAGAGACTTCTGGAGAGGTTCAACGCTGTGTGAAGGAGTTTTGGGTACTGAGCAGCACTTTGCAGGTTCATTTTGATTTGACCTTCCTTGCATTGATTTAGAAGAGACTATGGGGGCTGCACTCTGGGCTCTTTCCCTGGGCCTCTCCATTGTTCTTTCCAGCACAATTGATGTACAGGTCTCTCCAGGCCGAGATTCAAGGCTGCAATGAGCAGGGTGTGACTGGAGAGCAAGATCGACCCTCCCCTTTAAGAACTGGCCAGCACCAGTGTGTCTGTGTTCCATTGCTGACTGACATCACATGAGCTTCACCAGCGCTCTGAGGTAGTACCTCTCTCCTCGGTGTTAGCGCCTTAAGAGAGGTGTGTAGCGCCTGATTTAGCGCCCCAATCACCTCCAGGGACGATAGAAGCCAAGTTTGCAGTCGGAGGTGATAATTAGCGCCAGGCGCTAAACTTTGTGCCCGGCCGATAATTGCGCCCCAAACGAGGCGATACCGAATTTCTCCCCCTATACCTCTTGTGATGAAGCCAAGTATCCTATTGGTCTTTTCACTTGCAAGCTAGCTTTTAATGCCTTCCATCTTTTTTTATTTGTTCCTGGGATGTGGGCATCGCTGGCAAGGTCAGCAATTATTGCCCATCCCTAATTGCTCTTCAGAAGGTGGTGGTGAGCCGCCTTCTTGAACCGCTGCAGTCCGTGTGGTGAAGGTACTCCCACAGTGCTGTTAGGGAGGGAGTTCCAGGATTTTGACCCAGTGATGAAGGAACGGCGATATACTTCCAAGTCAGGATGGTGTGTAACTTGGAAGGGAACTTGGAGGTGATGGTGTTCCCACATGCCTACTGCCCTTGTCCTTCTAGGTGGTAGAGGTCATGGGTTTGGGAGATGTTGCCGAAGAAGCCTTGGCGAGTTGCTGCAGTGCATCTTGTAGATGGTACACACTGCAGCCACGGTATGCCGGTGGTGGAGGGAGTGAATGTTTAAGGTGGTAGATGGGGTGCCAATCAAGCGGGCTGCTTTGTCCTGGATGGTGTCGAGCTTCTTGAGTGTTGTTGGAGCTGCACTCATCCAGGCAAGTGGAGTGTATTCCATCACACTCCTGACCTGTGCCTTGAAGATGGTAGAAAGGCTTTGGGGAGTCAGGCGGTGAGACACTCGCCGCAGAATACCCAGCCTCTGACCTGCTCTTGTGGCCACAGTATTTATGTGGCTGGTCCAGTTAAGTTTCTAGTCAATGGTGACCCCCCAGAGTGTTGAGGGTGGGGGATTCGGCGATAGTCTGGGCCCCTAACTCCTTGTTGTGATATATTTTCTCCCTTAACGTTTTCCCATCTAGTCTTTATTTCCAGCTGGCATTCTTATCTCCAAAGTGTACTACCTCAAACTTTGTGTTAAACTGCACCTGTCACCTTTTAACCCATACGTTTAATCTATCCCTGTCCTTTTGCAAATTTTTCTTCTCTTTTTCACAATTCACTATACTGTGGCGGAGCCACCAAAGGACTCAGATCGTTTGTATATAATTCCTTTAACAACATGTTAGCTACAGCCTGAGTCTGTATCTTTATTTATGCTGTTTAACTGTACAGAGCGTGGTTACTTTAACAGTGTGGTTAAAATGTGATGACGTCACGCCGTTCATCACGTGATTCCCCACTGGCGGGAAAATGTGATGACGCCATGATGTCAGCCACGGGACTGCAGGGGCAGTCCTCGTGGAGCCTCCAAAGAGAGCAGACCTACATTCGATGTTATTCTGCAGTTTCTTGTTAAAACCTGTTTGTTTCATTAAAGTTCGTTTTGTTTGATCGCCTGAGTAGAACTCAGTCTTTTAGTTAGGAACCCACGTTCCTACATTGGTGACCCCGACTTTCGCGAACGGTTTTCGTGGAAGATCTTCAGCATGGAAACGAACACCGTGACTCTAAAACTGCCACAGTTCTGGGAGCAACAACCAGCCGCGTGGTTTATCCAGGCTGAAGCCCAGTTCGCCATCAGGAACATCGTCGCGGATCAGACCCGTTATTACTACGTGGTCTCCGCCCTCGATAGCGCCACTGCCTCGCGGATCGTCAGCCTCCTCGGTAGTCCTCCTACTGACCGCAAGTATGATACGTTAAAGGCGCGGTTGCTACAAGTCTTCGGGCTCTCGAAGTTAGAACGCGCTCACCGGCTCCTCGCTATGCCCGGCCTCGGGGACTCCAAACCGTCCGAGCTCATGAGCCAAATGCTCACGCTCTTAGGTGCCGAACCGGAATGCTTCCTTTTCCGGGAGCTATTCCTCTGCCAACTGTCGGAGCAGGTGCAGGCTGCCCTAGCCAGGTCCGAGGTCACAGACTGCGCCGAGCTTGCTGCCGAAGCAGATAAGATTTTCACAGTAACCCAGCAGTGCTGCGCTGCCACGAGACGCCCATCCCCCACAGACGCGGCTCCAGCTCCTCTTGCAGCGAGCTGGTGCTCCTACCACGCTCGTTTTGGCGCGAAAGCACGACGCTGCCGCTCTCCCTGCAGCTTTTCACCCAAAAAAACAACAAAGCTCCTGCAGTATTCCTGGCGAAGGAGGGCCAGGTCTAACGGGCGCTCCGCGGCTGCGATGGCCACCAGATCTTCGGGGAAACTTCTTTACATCACCGACTCCCTATCGGGTCGACGTTTCCTTTGCGACACTGGGGCGCAGTGTAGCATCCTACCTGCGTCGAATCTCGATATGCAAGCTGGGGACCACGGCTTTTCCCTCGTGGCGGCTAATGGCGCAGCCATTCGAACTTTCCGAAAGCGGCGGGTCCAAGTGTGTTTCGGCGGTCAGCGCTTCCATTGGGAATTCGTCACGGCCACAGTCTCGCAGGCCATCCTAAGGGCGGATTTTCTGTGTGCCAACGGCCTCCTCGTCGATGTCCGGCACCGTCGTTTGATCAATGCGGCCACCTTCCACTCGATTCCGTGCCACCACGGTACCACCGTGTCGCGCTCTATCGCCTGCGCGTTCCCATCTCCGGATGACTTCACTCGGCTCCTCGGAGAGTTCCCGGAGCTGACCAGTCCCACTTTCTCCTCCTCGGCCATGAAGCATGGTGTTGAACATCATATCACCACTACTGGCTCCCCGGTTTATGCACGGGCTAGAAGGCTTGAACCCGGCAAGCTCGCGGCTGCGAAAGCGGAGTTCGACATGATGGAGCGGCTGGGGATTATTCGCCAGTCGAATAGTCCCTGGTCTTCGCCTCTCCACATTGTTCCGAAACCGGGCGGTGGCTGGCGACCATGCGGTGACTACCGACGCCTGAACGACGCCACTACTCCTGATCGGTACCCGATCCCGCATATTCAGGATTTCTCGGCCCATTTGGCGGGAAATTCTATCTTTTCAAAAGTCGACCTCGTCCGGGGGTATCACCAGGTTCCCGTGCACCCACAAGACGTCCCGAAAACTGCAGTCATCACCCCTTTCGGCCTTTTTGCATTCCTGTGGATGCCTTTTGGCTTGAAGAACGAGGCACAGGCTTTGCAGCGCTTGATGGACTCCGTGCTCTGAGACCTAAACTTCATCTTCATCTACCTCGACGACATTCTCATCGCCAGCGCTAGCAAGGAAGAGCACATCTGCCATTTGCGTACCCTCTTTACATGCCTCAGTCAGCATGGTTTGATCATCAACCCAGCCAAATGCCAGTTCGGCCTGCAGCGGATCGATTTCTTGGGACACCGCATCACATCAGACGGCGCCGTCCCCTTACTGACGAAGGTGGAAGCTGTTACCTCTTTCCCGCGCCCGCCAACCGTCAAGGCCCTGCAAGAGTTCCTCGGGATGGTCAATTTCTATCACCGATTCGTCCCTAAGGCGGCTCAGCTTATGTAGCCTTTGTGCGGGGCCCTCAAGGGCAAGTCCAGTAAGGATCCAATCAGCTGGACGGCCGAGATGGACCAGGTGTTCATCAACACCAAGAGCGCTTTGGCCAACGCAACCATGCTGGCGCACCCACTTCCAGGTGCCACCATCGCCCTTACCACCGACGCTTCAGACTACGCCATCGGTGCAGTGCAGGAGCAGTGGGTGAACGGCACGTGGCAACCGCTGGCGTTTTTCAGCCGTCAACTACGGAGAAATGAAAGAAAATACAGCACCTTCGATCGGGAGTTGCTGGCCCTTTTTCTAGCCATCCGCCATTTCCGGTTCTTATTAGAAGGACGTCCCTTCACGGCTTTTGTCGACCACAAGCCTCTAACGTTCGCCATGGCCAAGGCCGCCGAACCGTGGTCAGCTCATCAGCAACGTCACCTGACGTTTATTTCTGAATTTACCACGGACATTCAACATGTGTCTGGCAAAGACAACCTGGTAGCGGATAGCCTCTCCCGCGTGACGGTTCATGCGGTTCACCTTGGGATTGACTACGCCCTCATGGCTGCGGATCAGGCCTCAGACCCAGAGGTCCAATCATACAGAACCGTCCCCTCTAGTTTCCAAGCGACCGACGTCAGATTCCAGGCCACAGGCACCACGCTCCTTTGCGACGTCTCCATGAGCGTTCCCCGACCTATCGTGCCAGTCGCATGGTGCCGGAAGGTGTTTGACGCCATACACGGATTGTCGCACCCTGGTATGAAGGCTTCACAACGGCTAATGTCGGCGAAGTTCGTCTGGAAGGGTATGCACCTCGATGTCCGTGACTGGGCCAACACTTGCGTGGTCTGCCAGAAGGCCAAGGTCCAGCGTCATGTAAAAGCTCCAGTGGCCACGTTCGCTGTTCCGGAGCATCATTTCGACCACGTGCATGTGGATCTTGTGGGGCCACTTCCGCCTTCCCATGGTTATACGCATCTCCTCACCATGGTGGACCGCACCACTAGGTGGCCAGAGGCAATTCCTTTGGTTTCTACCACTTCAGCAGATGTCGCTAGAGCTTTCATCTCCTGTTGGGTTGCTCGTTTCGGGGTACCGGCGGACATCTCCTCTGATCGTGGGCCACAATTTTCCTCGGAGCTCTGGAACACTGTAGCTCAGGGGCTCAGCACCAAACTTCATCGCACCACCGCCTATCATCCACAGGTGAACGGCCTGTGCGAGCGATTCCACCGGTCGCTTAAAGCCACCCTACGGGCCAGTCTTCAAGGTGCGGGATGGGTGGACAGACTCCCATGGGTCCTTTTGGGTCTTCGTACAGCGCCCAAAGAAGACCTGCAATCATCCTCCGCAGAACTCGTTTATGGCCAGCCACTCCGAGTACCAGGGGATTTCCTCCCTTCTCCCACAGAGCCATGGTCCGCCTCCCAGCAACTCGTCAGCCACCAGGAAGCGGCCAGATGCTTCGCTCCGGTGCCTACATCAAATCATGGCCTACAGAGCTGCCACGTGCCAGCTGAGCGGAAGAACGCCGAGTACGTATTTATCCACCACGACGCTCACCAGGATCCGCTCAAGTCCCCTTACACTGGTCCTTTCCGCGTCATTGAATCAGGAGACAAATCCTTTTCGGTCGACATCAGAGGAAAGCCGGATCACATTTCGGTGGACCGGTTGAAGCCGGCTCACTTGGACCTGGACCGCCCAGTCGTCATCGCTCAACCGCCGAAACGTGGTCGACCGCCCACAGCCGCCGTGCCAGATCAACCACAGCCGCCCGCTAGCTCGACCACACTCGCCGCGGCAGCTCAACCACAACCGCCCGCCAGCTCAACCACCGTCCATCAGCTTCCTCTGCAGGTTTACCGAAGTCACTCGGACAGACTGGTCAGGCCTCCTCGACGCCTCACTTTTGCTGTTAAAGACAATTCTGGGGGGGCGCATGTGGCGGAGCCACCAAAGGACTCAGATCGTTTGTATATAATTCCTTTAACAACATGTTAGCTACAGCCTGAGTCTGTATCTTTATTTATGCTGTTTAACTGTACAGAGCGTGGTTACTTTAACAGCGCGGCTAAAACGTGATGACGTCACGCCGTTCATCACGTGATTCCCCACTGGCGGGAAAACGTGATGACGTCAGCCACGGGACTGCAGGGGCAGTCCTCGTGGAGCCTCCAAAGAGAGCAGACCTACATTCGATGTTATCCTGCAGTTTCTTGTTAAAGCCTGTTTGTTTCATTAAAGTTCGTTTTGTTTGATCGCCTGAGTAGAACTCAGTCTTTTAGTTAGAAACCCACGTTCCTACAATACCTCCTAGCTTAATATCATCTACAAACTTGGACACGCTCCCTTCTATTCTGAAATCCATTTATATGGAGTGAAAAGATAGGTATACCCTCCAATCCAAGACACTCTTATCTCCGCTCTCTGTCCCCAACCCCCCAAACAGTTTCTTATTCATACCACAAAATTGTCATTTCTATACATCTGAGTTTTTGGCTATTAATCTCCAGTGGGGAATATTATTAAATACTTCCTGAAAATCCATTGATCCTCCTCTACCTTGCGGCTCAGCGACTCCATTGAAGGCCTCTATTAAGTTAGTTAGACCTGAGTACGTATCGCAAAGCCGCGTTGACTTTCTCTATTCTGCCGACACTTTTTCAAGTGCTCGCTTACTCTGTCTCCAATGATGGAGTCTAGCAACCTTTCCCCTACTGACATTAAACTCATTGCGATGTACAGTAATTACTTGGTGTGCACTTTTCTCCTTTTTTGAGTAATAGTGTAATATTTGCCATCTTCCAATCCACCAGTATTATGCTCAAATCCACCAAGCTGTGGCAGATTCTAACTTAAAACATTCCAATTTCCTTGTCTATTTCTTTTAACACCTTCGGGAGGAAACTGTCAAAACCTGGAATTTTGTTTGGCTTCAATCCCATCAGTTCATCAGTTACAATCTTTCTGTGTCCCACTCTTCACGCTGGAGAAAGATAGTTGGATATAGGCCCCCTGAAAAATCAGAGACAATCAAATGAAAAATTATTTGAAGTCAAGTCTAGATAATTACTAATAATGGCATAGAATTTTACAGCACAGAAACAGGCCAGGCCGTAGGGAATGGTAGCAGAGTGGTTATGTTACTGGGCTAGTAATCCAAAGGCCTTGATTAATGATCTGCGAGACATGAGTTCAAATCCCACCATGGCAGCTGTGGAATTTAAATTCAGTTAATTAAATAAATCTGGAACAAAAAGTTAGCATCAGTAATGGTGACCATGACACTGCCAGATTGTCATAAAAACCCATCTGATTCACTAATGTCCTTTAGGGAAGGAAATCTGCCGTCCTTACCCGGTCTGGCCTATATGTGACTCCAGACCCACAGCAATGTGGTTGAGTCTTAACTGCCCTCTGAAATGGCCGAGCAAACCACTCAGTTGTAACAAACTGCTGCAATGAACAGTGGTTCATGAAGGTGGTCTCACCACCACCTTCTCAAGAGCAATTAGGGATGGGCAATAAATGCCAGCCTTGCCAGTGACACCCGCATCCCAAGAATAAATAAAAAAGAACTGCTATTTGCTGGTGTTTATGCTCTTCCCAGCCTGCTTCATCTCACCCAATCCGCATAGCATAATGGGGGAAAAATTCGGTATCGCGCCATTATCGGCCGTGCACAAAGTTTAGCGCCTGGCACTAATTATCGCCTCCGACAGCAAACTTGGCTTTTATCGCCCCTGGAGGTGATTGGAGCGCTAAATCAGGCGCTTCACACCTGTCTTAAGGCGCAAAGGCCAAGGAGCGAGGCGCTACCTCAGAGCGCTGGCGAAGCAAGGAAGGGCAAATCAAAATAAACCTGCAAAGTGCTGCTCAGTAGTCAAAACTCCTTCACACAGCGTTGAATCTTTCCAGAAGTCTCTCTCCCAGAATGCGTGGTGCAAAAATGTCACCGACAAAAAATGGCAGGAAGCGGTCGCCTTTAAATAGCGCTCCCCTAGTCCCTTTCTGACAGCATAACGCTCCCCTCAACCTGTCGTTGCTAGCGGCAGGCGGTAAGGCAGGGGGCGCCACTCAATATCCGGTCCGGGGCGCTAACGGGGCATTGTGCACTCGACTGACATCACAATCTGCCGGCGCAGGAGATCGTGGCGGTAGTGTGTAGCGCCGCTGCAAAATGTCCAGTTAATTTCGCGAGCGGTGCAAACATTGCCGCGCCCAGGCGCTCGTTGCTTTGCAAACTACTGAATTTTTCCCCCAATATCTCCACAACAAATTTAGTTCTACAATCTAAAAATTAAGGGTCATAATAATGATAAACCACAAGAAAAATGATTGCTATAGTATTTGCGTCAGCCCAGTCTGTTTTCTCTCATCCTTATGTATAATTGCTTTCTCCTGTATTAGGTCTCCCCAGTGCCGTGTACCAGTCCCTTGAGGAGAAGGTGAGCGAATGATCTACTCCCAGGCTTCTGGCAATGTTACTCTTCAGTAGGCGGCTAGAAGGTGCACACGGTTATTCTCGGCTTGCTTGCCCTCCAGTATCACCTCCGGGTGCGGAAGGACATGGCCCCGACCTGGTTACTCCCAGTGACATGGCCGAGGTCAGGGACTCGGCACGTGGAGAATCATTGAAATGGCACCAAGCACTATTGGCTTCTATGAAGTATGAAAATTACCAGCCATGATTGGAACTGTTCCCAGATGCCACCATTTGTTATTTAATCACTCCATTTCACTTGTAGAATTTTACGTAAGCATTTCACTTAGAAGCTATTCAATCGTCTCCTTTCTATTTTGGTTTTTGGCCGTGTCTTTCGCCTCTATATTGATAACACCTACTCAATTGTTAGTTCTTCATATTAATAGATATTAGATTCTTCTCTGTTTCAAAATATTTTCCAAATGACTAAAATCATATGGTGTCATTGATATGCAGGGGATCAACTCTTTTGATGTATGACTGTCTTTAAGTCCCAGGGTGAGAATTTTATAACATTCTCAATCTTTTCTGCACCAGTTGCAGTTCTTAAGCTGTTTGTCCTTTTTTTTTGCTGTGGAGATCCTGAGATGAATATAATGACCTCGTCTTGCTACATTGCCTGCTCCTTTCTATAAATACTTTTCGTATCATATCATCGGCATAATCCAGATCTCACAGACACCAAGCAGAATATTGATCTACTTTTTGCCTCTTTCCTTTAGCGTTCCATAACTATATCGATCCAACCTTTTCTTCTTTGCGTCTGGTCAATGGTCAACAGAGATAACATAGGCAACAAAAAAAAAAGCAGCCCTGTTCTGCCTGGCTAACATGATAAACCTCTCTAGGCAGTCGAGTCGGTTAAAAATTCATGTTTAGAGCAGTTGATTGCAAGTGATTTGTAACCTTTTGATCCCTTATCTCCTTTGGCCAATTTGTCTTTAAAGACCGGTAGCTTTCAGTTTAAGGTTTTTAGAGCTCACCATGTCTTAGAACAGAATAAACCCCGCAAGCAAACTGGGAGATTTTCCCTTATCTACACTGCAGTGTTTATTTCTAAGAACCTGCAGGCCCGAGTATTCTACATAAAGATAACCCAAGGTTCATTCTATCAGTATTCTATCTGGCCCACTTTCATCTCCAGTGGCATTTTGCTCATAAGCAAAGCCTTAATGCTCGGTTTGGGAGGATCTTCTGTCAGGCTTCACCCATCAACTCACACCGCATTTGGACTGAGCTGCCTAGCCCTGTTATCCGTTCTCTGTCTCATCTGTTTGACGCCAGCAGGGAGTTTGAATTACTGGTGTGGTTTTTTTTTGTTCCTTCTAAACAACACAGGCCTTTAAAAAAGGACAGAAACCACAACAACAACTTGCAGTATACAGCACCTTTAACACAGCAAAACATTCCAAGGCCCTCCTTCACAGGAGCGTTACCAAAGAAGATGTGACACCGAGCCACATAAGCAGATATTAGCTCAGCTTGGTCACAGAGGTAGGTTTTAAAGAATGTCTTAAAGGAAGAGAGAGAGGTAGGGAAGTGGAGAGGTTTAGGGAGGGAATTCAATAGCTTAGGGAATGGCCACCCTAGTTGACACAGAAAGAGATGATACTGTTGGAGTCCGAACCCCCAACCACCAGTTCTCTCGTTCTCTCTATACATCTGGGTTGCAAGTGGTCAGTGTAAAGTCTGTGGGTTGTGCAGTTAATAAATACACAGACTTCAGAAATAACAACAAACAGGTCTTTACTATTCGAAGGTCCGGGCGAATCTGCCCCAGTTATCCTGTCACAACACTTATATACTGGTGTGGTCACTGTCGGTATTACAGTATACAGAAGCCAAACAAGTAGTGCCACACTTAAAGTAGTTCCCTTAAAGGTGAACGGTTACATACAATAATTTCCTTAAGGGTAGACGGGTACATACACTACAATCCTCCCTTTTTAGCTTTCAACATACTGAGTCCATAGTGGACATACATTATCACATATATATATACAGATTTATTTAAGACAGTTCATAGATTCAGTCTTTCGGGAGGTTTCCGGATTCTGTCCGGGTAACGCCGCAGTGGTGTCGTCATTCCAAGCGGGCTAGTAGGTGTTTCTGGTAAAGTTGAATCGGCTCGAAGCACAGTGTCAGGTTCCTCTGACTCCAGAACTACCAGATCGGACGTAGGTGTTCTGGGTAACTCAGTCTCAACCTTATCCGGGTAAGGTGGTGAAGTCGGGGGCCCATTTGTGGCGGACCCTATGATCTGGTCAACATGGCGCCTTATTATATTGTCTCCAATGTCCACAGTGTACATCAACGGGCCTAGCCTTTTTCCAATCGTTCCAGGCTGCCATTTCTCAGTACGATAGTCCCGGGCCAAAACTCGTTGACCGGTCTGGAAGGATCTAGTGGCCCTTTCGTTCATGCCCTGGAATTGCCGGTTCTCTACGTCCCTTCTGACGTTTGGTTTGAGTAAATCCAGCCGACATCGTAGGCGTCTATTACAAAACATCATCGCGGGAGTTTGATTTGTGACCGCATGGGTTGCATTTCGGTATGCCAACAAAAAACTATCCACCTTATGCTGTAAACTTATGTCTTCATTACTCATGGCCTTTACGGCCTTCTTGAAGGTCTGGACAAACCTTTCAGCCAATCCATTGGAGGCGGGATGGTATGGGGCTGACGTGTAATGTTTAACTCCATTGCTCTTTAAGAATTTCTTAAATTCCTCAGATACAAATTGCGGTCCATTGTCAGAACAGATCTGTTCTGGCAGGCCATTCCGAGCAAACATAGTCCTTAACACCGTGATGGTTTTTTCCGTCGTGGTGGTGGTCATCTTAATTACTTCTGGCCACTTGGAGTGAGCATCTACCGCTATTAGGAACATCGAGTCCATAAATGGACCAGCAAAGTCGATGTGTACTCTTTGCCAGGGAGATGAGGGCCACTCCCATGGGTGCAGAGGAGCCTGTGGTGGCGCATTCTGAACCCTCTGACATTCTAGGCAATTCTTCGTGATCTCCTCTATGTCCCCATCGATGCCTGGCCACCACACAAATGCCCTTGCTAGATTCTTCATCTTTACGCCACCCAGGTGTCCTTCGTGCAGCTCCTTGAGTACCTTCTTTTGGAGTTTGGGTGGAATCACCACTCTAGACCCACACATCAGGGTTCCTCGACACACTGACAGTTGTTCTTTCCTCTGTGAGAATGCTTGCAGTGTTGGTTCGCACTGTGCTGGCCATCCCTCCACCGTTAAATCATAGACTCGTGAAAGAGTCGGGTCATTCCTTGTCTCATTCTCAATCATTGAGTTTGTTATCGGCAGACACTCCACTATTGATGAGTGGAACAACTCTACTGGGTCCACTGTCCTCGCTTCTTCTACCATCGGCAATGGCAAGCGTGATAGCCCATCAGCGTTTCCATGCTGTTTGGACCGTTTGTATTCAATATCATACTGGTGTGCCCCAAATAAAACTGACCATCTTTGTAACCTTTGTGCCGTCATGGTAGAAACGGCCTTGTTTGGGTTGAATATGGACACCAACGGCTGGTGGTCCGTCAGCAATGTGAACCTCTTACACTGCAGGTAATGGTTGAATTTCTTCACGCCCCACACAAGACTGAGGGCCTCCCTATCTATCTGGGCGTAATTTCGTTCCGCTGGTGTCAATGATCGGGACGCGAATGCCACCGGCCTTTCCGAGCCATTTGGTAGTCTGTGCGAAAGTACTGCCCCAATTCCGTACGGGGAAGCATCACAAGCTAGCCGAAGGGGTAATGCTGGGTTGAAATGAGCCAACACTTCTTCAGAGGTAATCAACTCCTTGCTCCTGCGAAAAGCCTTTTTGCATTCTTCACTCCACCTCCATGGTGTTTCTTTCCGCAACAGCTCATTTAGCGGATGCAGCACCGTAGATAAATTTGGCAGAAACTTGTGATAATAATTAATCAACCCCAAGAATGACCTTAGCTGTGACACGTTTCCTGGAGCGGGGGCCTTCACGACCGCTTCTATCTTTTCCGGTGACTTATGTAGTCCCTCTCGGTCAATGACATGACCGCAGTATGAGATCCGTTTTTGGAAGAACTCACACTTCTTGCGATTAACCCGAAGGCCATACTCTTTCAACCTGGTGAGTACCAGTTTCAAATTCATGAGGTGTTCTTCCTCATCTTTTCCCGTGATTAGAATATCATCTAAGTAGCACTGCGTGCTTGGAATTCCTTGTAACACCTGTTCCATGGCCCTCTGCCAAATTGCTGGCGCCGAAGCTACTCCAAAGACCAGTCTATTATAGCGATACAAGCCTCTGTGAGTGTTGATGGTGAGGTATTGGCGTGACTCTTCCTCAACCTCCATCTGTAAATATGCCTGAGCCAAGTCTATCTTCGTGAAGTGCTTCCCTCCAGCCAATGAAGCAAAAATATCTTCAATCCGCGGAAGCGGGTATTGTACCGTGTGAAGTACCGGATTCACTGTGATCTTGAAATCTCCGCAGATACGGACCTTCCCCGGTCCCCCTGGCTTATTACTTGGTGAGGATTTCATGACGGGAACAATGGGCGTGGCCCACTCACTCCAGTCTACTTTTGACAGAACCCCTGATCGTTCAAGTTCTTCTAGTTCTGCCTCTACCGCTGGTCGTATTGCGTACGGTACCGATCTGGCCTTAAAAAACTTTGGGCTTGCATGTTCTGCAATCTTGACCTTTGCTTTAATACCTCGCAGCGTTCCCAGTCCTTGCTGGAATACCTCTTTAGCTTCGTCTAATATTCTGGACAACCGTTCAGGTTTGACATCCTCTTTTTCGGACTCCACCGTCATGGTGTTTAGTGCATGCCAGTCCATCTTTATTTTTCGGATCCACTCTCATCCCAGAAGTGGTGGACCTCCCTCAGGCAACACATACAGATCTAACCAGTGGTGAACTTTATCCTGGTATCTCACCTTAACCTCTAGTTTTCCGATGGGGAATACTTTGTGCCCCGTGTATGTCTGCAGCACTAGATCCGTATTCCGTAGTGGAATATGCTTGAAAAACTTTTTATAGTCATGCTTATTCATGACAGTCAACGCCGATCCTGTGTCTACTTCCATTTTTACTTGGACCTTCTCAATCTGTAACGTTATCCAAATAGTTTGTCGGTCGGCTTCATTGCTCACGTTGTGGATTCTCAGACTGTCCAGTCCTTTGTGTTTGGAGTGTGAGTCCGACTTCTGTTCCTTCAGACTCTTCCTAGTCGCCTCTTGTACCTTTCTGTACCATTTTTGTGAGGACTCGTTATTGTTGTACGTCGTTCCTGACCGGCACACTTTAGCTATGTGCCCGATCTTGCCACATTTCCGGCATTCTTGGTTTTTACCCCAGCAACGCTTCTGGTCGTGTGTTGTCTTCCCACAACGATAGCATTTCGTAGTCCTCGAGGTGATGTGGTCCACCCCTAGTGCCACCGCCTTCCGCTGCATTACCGCCGTTCCTTTTGCTGTGGCTTCGTATGATGCGGCTATAAGGACAGCCCTGTCAAGTGTGAGGTTGTTCTCTTCCAGTAGTCGCTTTTGCGTCCCTTCTTTGGACAATCCACATACGAACTTGTCTCGCAGTGCCTCTGTCAGATTCCCTCCGAACTGGCAGTGTTTCGCTAGCCTCCGCAGTTCGACCAAGTATTCCGCGTTGCTTTCGTCTTTCTTCTGCGTTCTCGCATAGAATCTGAATCATTCAGCCAGCTTCAACGGTGTGGGGTTCAAGTGATCCTTCAGCACCGCTACTATATCCTCGAAAGTCTGATCCGCCGGTTTAGCTGGAGAGAGAAGATGTTTCAACAACCCGAATGTTTTCGCACCCATCATGTTAAGTAAGGTTACAGCTTTTTCCTCCTTAGCTATTTTGTTAGCCTTACAATGTATCTCAATACGTTCCACGTACGTGGGCCAGTCTTCTATCTCGGAGTTAAAATCGTTGCTGTCCCCACGCTTAGGCATCTTCCTTTCTTTGGGTACAACACAAATATTTCTTTAAATTCTTATGTATTTTTTTTTTCTAAGATGGCGGCTTTTCCCGCGAATTTGGCGGTTTCCCGCTCTTCCTTTCTCTCCCCGCCCACTTCAATGGCGGTTTCCCGCTTCTGTCGGCTCCTCCGCCTAATGGCGGCTTCCCGCGTTTCTTCCTGGTGGAAGGGGTACGCTTTCCCCGCAGCGGACAGGTTCAGCCGCTGGGCTGGCTCTCGCACAGCTCCCCCTACTCGGCTCTGTCTTCTCCTCCCGCCCGCACGGCTCTACCGGCGCTGGGTACACCCCATTAACGGAGGACAGTTCAGCCGCTGGACTGGCTTTCGCGCAGTCTCTCACCCCGTTTTCGGCTGTGTCTCTCTCCCACTCCCGCACGTTCGGTTTTGCCGGCTCTGAGTACCCCGTTGGTGGAGAACAGCTCAGCCGCTGGACTGGCTCCTCGCAGTCTCTCTCTCCGCCCCCGGCTCTCACCTGCACGGTTCCCGTTCGCCTCCCCAGCCCTCTCGCAGACCGGTGTTTCCCTCCCCGGCTGCGGCTGGGTTTCTCTTCCCGCACCTACTCGCAGGCTCAGCGCATCGTGGCTGCGGTCGCTGCCCGGATTTTTCCCACCGATCGCGGTCCGGCTGTCACCCGACGCCGTTGGACCCGACTTTTGACCGGCTCAGCTCCCCCTCGACCGAGGTCGAGTGCTCTGCCCTTATCCTCCAGATATTCTCTACACCTTCCCCTACTCACAGTCTCTTCGGCCGCCTTGTTCCCTGCTGATCGGCTCACTCTGTACCGTGGCAGAAGGGTAGTCAGTGCCTGTTGCAGACGGAAGCTTTTGTTGCTAATGTCTTCCACCTTTCTCCTGCTGCAGCCTCGTGTTTTCTCCCAGCAGCACGACGAGGGCGGTTGCCTCTCTTCGACGCTCTTCTTGCTTTGGTAATCTTGCCGCAGGGTACGATCGGACTCGTCGCCACTGTAAAGTCTGTGGGTTGTGCAGTTAATAAATACACAGACTTCAGAAATAACAACAAACAGGTCTTTACTATTCGAAGGTCCGGGCGAATCTGCCCCAGTTATCCTGTCACAACACTTATATACTGGTGTGGTCACTGTCGGTATTACAGTATACAGAAGCCAAACAAGTAGTGCCACACTTAAAGTAGTTCCCTTAAAGGTGAACGGTTACATACAATAATTTCCTTAAGGGTAGACGGGTACATACACTACAGTCAGTTCCTAAATTAATACATCAGGAGGTGGAGACTGCAGGTTAGGACAAAGGGTCAGGCTGAGGTTTGGGCCTGGTCAAGGTCTGTTGGAGTCAGGCTTTGGTTTGCCAGGCCGCAGTCAAGGCTAACCTGAGGATGAGGATGGGCCCCAGGCCACGGATTTAAGCGGGGGCTAGAATTGGTGGCCCCATCACAACTTCAGGCCCTTATACAAAATGTGGCTTAAAAAAACCCTGTATAAACTTATTACTCCTTTATTCTTGTCCTCCTTCCTCTTACTTATAAAACCCAAAGGCCTAGAAATTCGGTGGGCTGCGCCACCAGTTAGCGCCTAAAGAGGGCACTCAGTGGCTTTAGCGCCACTGGCCACGCCTCCCGCGATATTTAGCTGGGGCGCTAATGGCGGCGTAAACCTGTTGCGCTGCGCCGCCTCCGATGATGTCACCGGTGTGCGCAGCGCCCCGCTACCGCCCCGATCTCGATATTTGGCAGCGACCGCCTCTGTAGCGCCGTTCGCAAATGGCGCCCGGTTCACGGGGCCTTCCTGTGGCGGCAGTGGCGCAAATTAAGGTGGAGGTGCGGGGCGGCCGTTTTTTTCGGCGGCCGTCTGCCAGCACCTCCATCCCCAGCCTCCTGATCGCCCCCCGCTGCATTGCCGGCTGTTTTCCGAGAGCCCGGCACTTCTCCTCGGTGCCGGGCTCTTTTGCCGGCACTCGCGAACTCCGATCGCGCTGGTGCAGGCCCCTCCCCCTTAAGAATGGGAGGAAGGCCTGCAGTACCGCAGCGCGCCGTGCCACGTGTGGAGCTGCAGCACGTTGCGCTGCGATATTCAGTTTCAGCGCCCTAAGAGGGACGCGGAGCACCTCGAGCCTCGCCCCGTGTCCCTCTTGGGGCGCTCAAGCTGAATTTCCGGCGGTCGCTACTGCTCCAAACGCTGCGCTAAATCCAACGCCCAGGCGAGCTTGGCGCCCCATTTGCGGCTCCACCCAATTTCTCCCCCAAAATGTTTTAGAATTACATACAGTCTACAGCATAGTAACAGACCATTCGGCCCAACTGGTCCATGCCTGTCTTTATGCTCCACACGAGCCTCCTCCCACTCTACTTCATCTCACCCTATCAGCATATCCTTCTATTAATTTCTCCCTCATGTACTTATCTAGCTTCCTCTTAAATGCATCTATGCTATTTGCCTCAACTAATCCATGTGGTAGCGAGTTCCACATTCTAACCACTCTCTGGGTAAAGAAGTTTCTCCTGAATTCCTAACTGGATTTATTAGTGACTATCTTATATTTATGGCCCCTGGTTCTGGTTTCGCCCTCTACATCTACCCTATCAAACCCCTTCATCATTTTAAAGACCTCTATCAGGTCCCCCCTCAGTCTTCTCTTTTCTAGAGAAAAGAGCCCCAAACCTGTTCAGTCTTTCCTGATAGTTAGAACCTCTCAGTTCTGGTGTAATTCTTGAAAATCTTTGTTGCACCTTCAACAGTGCCTCTATATCCTTCTTGTAATATGGAGATCAGAAATGTTGTTGGCCATTTCTATGGCTTTATCTACCTGCACCCGCACTTTCAGGGAGCAATACATATGAACCCCTGCCCCTTCTCCCGGAACCACGATAGGGTTCCCCTTGTCCTCACCTTTCACCCCACCAGCCTCCACATTCAACGGATCATCCTCTGCCATTTCCGCCACCTCCAAAGTGATCCCACCACCAAATGCATCTTCCCCTCCCCTCCTCTTTCAGCATTCTGTAGGGACCGCTCCCTCCGAGACACCCTAGTCCACTCCTCTATCACCCCCAGCACCCCTTCCCCTTCGCCCGGCACCTTCCCATGCAAGCGCAGGAGATGCAACACCTGCCCTTATACCTCCCCCCTTCCCACTGTCTAGGGCCCCAAACACCCCTTCCAGGTGAAACAGCGATTCACTTGTACTTCTTGCAATCTAGTATACTGTATTCGCTGCTCACAATGTGGTCTCCTCTACATTGGGGAGACCAAACGCAGATTGGGTGACCGCTTTGCGGAACACCTCCATTCAGTCCGTAAGGATGACCCTGAGCTTCCGGTCGCCTGTCATTTTAATTCACCGCCCCATTCCCACTCGGACCTCACCGTCCTCGGCCTCTTGCATTGTTCCACGGAAGCTCAGCATAAGCTCGAGGAACAGCACCTCATCTTCCGATTAGGCACTTTATTAGGACTCAATATCGAGTTCAACAATTTCAGATCATAACCTCGGCCCCCATTACATTTTTACTTATTTTTTTATCCACACCTTTGTTTTGGCCCTTCCCCCCCCCTTTTTTTCTCTCCCACATGGCAGCTGTCTCTCATTCTGCCAGTGCATTTCACACCTAATCTAGAGCCATCTTTTGTCTCCACTAGTCCTATCACCATCTCGTCTCGTTTTGAATACCTCTTAATGTCTCTTCACTTCTCTTTTGTTCTCTCCCAGCCTGGCCTTTTAATCTATTTCATTTCCTGTGCTTTTCCAGTCTTGACAAAGGGTTTGACCCGAAACGTCGACTCGATTTTCTCTCCACGGATGTTGCCTGGCCTGCTGAGTTTTTCCAGCATTTTCTGTTGTTATTTCACATGAATCCATAGGTCGTTCTGTTCATCCAAATCTTTCAGTTGAGTATATACTCCCATCCCTTGTTTTCCTCACAATTATCCACGTTAAATTGTATCCGTCACCTCTCTGTCTATTCTACTAATCTGTCCTTGTGACATTTTTTCGTGCCCTCCTAATTATTTGATCACTTACTTTTGTGTCCTCTGAAAATTTCAAGATTGTGTTCCCTATACTGAGAACATAAGTGTATCCAGCACTGGCCCCGGGGTTAGACCACTTCCCTAGCCCTTCTCCAATTCGAGCAACACCCATTTACCCTAATTCAGGGGGATGATTTTGTCAATGGGGGTGCGTTGGAGGCGGGACTGCTGCTTGTCGGGTTCAGCGGGCCAATTAAGGGAAAGCCGGTGACAGAGAACGTCAGCGTATGACGTTTCATCTGTCAAAAATTTTTGACAGATGAATTGTCATCGTATGACAGCTTTGAGAAGCTGTCAAACACTGACATTGTCTGTTGTTTGGTGAGTTCTTGTACTCAAGACTCACCAAACCTATTTCCTGAGCAGAAAGCAGATGGTTGTTGCATCGGAGAATGCAGCAACCATTCTGTCATCTCTGCTGTGGAGATGCCGGAGCCTTCGTATCCCCAACGATTGAAGCCTGCAGGAAGAAACAAAGGTAAGGAAACTTTTTCTAACACTTTTCACTCACCTCACATACTTACCTCTCCACACTTGCACCCATCACTCACCTCCACAGCGCACCTTTTGACCTACTGCTCGCCTCGCTGACCCTGGCGGGGTTTCCCGACGTCGGGAAGCCCACACCTCTGTTGGAAAAATGGGGATAATCCTCTTAACTGCCTGTTAACTACCTGTTAACAGGCAGTTAAGTGGCTGTAATCCCCTTCCTGCCTCCAAGAGACAGGACCCGGCGCGGGTTGGTACTCGCCTCCTGGGAAGATAGCACAGAGGTGGGTTGGGGGGCGGGATGGGTACCCGCCCCCAGATTCTGCTATTTTCTCGGCAGACCCACCTCCAAATCCACCTCCCCAGGGCTGGCAAAATCGCCCCCCAATGTTTCCTGTTCACCAACCAGCTTTCTATCTGAACCGTATCATCTCTTCTTGTAACATGTGTCTGAATTTACTGAATAGATATCTTGCGATGCAACTTAGCGAACACCTTCTGAAAATCCATGTACACTTCATCAACTCTACTCCCTTTATCTATTGAATCAGTTACTTCTTCAAAAAAAAAACTATTATTTGTCAAACGTGACTTGCCTTTAAGAAATCCATGCCGGCTGTCCTTGATTAACCGATGCATTTCTAAATGTTGCTAATTTTACCTTGAATTGTGGATTCTAAGAGTTTGTCCACAACTGATGTTAGACCATCTAGTCTACAGTTACCTGCTTTATTCTTCTCTCTCCCTGCTTGAGCAGAGGTATTGCCTGGCTAGTCTCCAGTCCTCTGGCACAATTTGCACATCTAAGGAGGATTGAAAAATTGTATTCAAAGCCTCTTTTATCTCCTCTCTGATTGCTAGTCTAGGCGCACGCCATCAGGGCCCACTTACTTATTCACTTTGAGTTTTGCTATTTGTTTCAGATCCAATTCCTATTTTTCTCCTCGAGCACACTTTTATGCCCACTTCCATCAGATTTGTCAGCTGTGGCTCTGTGGGTAGCACTGTCGCTTCTGAGTCAGAAGGTCGTAGGCTCAAAGCCCCACACTAGAAACTTGAGCACATAATCGAGGCTCCAAATCCACCTCCACAGGGCTGGCAAAATCTCCCCCTAATGTTTCCTGTTCAGCAACCAGCTTTCTATCCGAACCGTATCATCTCTTCTTGTAACATGTGCCTGAATTTACCGAACAGATATCTCGCGATTGCTGAGGGAGCGCTGCACTGTCGGAGGTGCCGTCTTTCAGATGAGACGTTAAACCGAGGCCCCGTCTGCCCGCTCAAGTGGACTAAAAGATCCCAATGCGCTACTTTGAAGAAGAGCAGGGGAGTTCTCCCCAGTGTCCGGGTCAGCGAACATCACTAAAAAACAAATTATCTGGTTATTGTTACATTGCTGTTTGTTGGATGCTGGATGCTCCTCTGCTATTCTGCCCGAACTTGGGAGCTTGCTGTGCACAAATTGGTTGCTGCGTTTCCCACATTACAACAGAGACTACACTTCAACAGTAATTAATTTACTGTAAAGGGTATTGGGGCATGCTGAGGTTGTGAAAGGCGCTATATAATGCTGACAGAATATTTCTTTAATATCTCCAGCAACCGTCATCCTCCACAATTTGATTTCCCTTTCATCCTCGAGTGATCTTAGCTTCTTTTCAACTATATTATTTTTATTTGCTTATAAAAGCCTTCACTATTTCCTTCTAAATAATCGGTCATCCTTTTATCATATGCTCCTTTGACAGCACCTCCCAATCCCGCATCCTCCACCACCCAGAAGGACAAGGGCAGCAGGTACAAGGGAACACCACCACCTCCAAGTTCCCCCCCCCCCCAAGTCCTGACTTGCAAATATATCACCATTCCTTCATTGTCGCTGGGTCAAAATCCTGGAACTCCCTCCCTAACTGCACTGTGTGGTACAAGGCGGCGGCTCATCATCACCTTCTCCAGGGCAATTATGGATGGACAATATGCTGGCCTTGCCAACAACTCCCATATCCCAAGAATGAATTTTTAAAAATTCCCTTTTATTCCTTCTAGTCTCTATTTTCACCTCCAAACTACACTTTCTATATCCCTCATCATTTACTTTAGCATAGTTAACGCTCAATTTATCACATTTCTCCTTTTTAAGTTTTGGTTTATTTCTAACTGTGTCAGCTGTGGCTCAGTGGGCAGCACTCTCGCCTCTGAGTCAGAAGGTTGTGGGTTCATAGTCTGAATCCAGAGACTTGAGCATAAAAATCTAGGTTGACAATCCAGTGCAGTACTGAGGGAGTGCTGCGCTGTCGGAGGTGCCGTCTTTCGGATGAAACCGAGGCCCCGTCTGCCCTCTCAGGTGGACGTAAAAGATCCCCGGCACTATTTCGAAGAAGAGCAGGGGAGTTCTCCCCGGTGTCCTGGGCCAATATTCATCCCTCAATCAACATCACTAAAAACAGATTATCTGGCCATTATCACATTGTTGTTTGTGGGAGCTGGCTGTGAGCAGATTGGCTGCCGCATTTCCCACTTCAAAAAGTACTGCATTGGCTGCAAAGCACGTCCTGAGGTTGTGAAAGGCGCTATATAAATGCAAGTCTTTCTTTCTTTTAACCTCTATTTATCCACAGAACCTTATCCTTTCATACACCCCCTTTTTTCCTTATTGGAATGTACAGGAAACTCTCTTTTAACCGGCACCTAAATGTCCGGGAATCTCTCTTAACCGGCAAAATTCAGGAGTAGGTTCAGGTAAGTTTTACTATATATTAGTGGCCGTGTAACCGGGGTTCCTGGATCTGTGGCCGTGCAACAGGGACTCCTGGATCTGTGGCCGTGTACGGGGCTCCTGCACCTGTGGCCGTGTATGGGGCTCTCGTACCTTGGTAAGTATACCTCTCTGTAATCCGGACTTTTTGATCAACCGGCACCACGCCAGTCCCGTCGGTGCCGGATAAAAAAGAGTTTCCTGTATCTATTTTGCTCTCTACCCATCTCACACTTTTGGATTCCTCACTGCTCATCTGTTTGTTAACCTTGCTGTCCAGTTAATTTGGGCCATATCTCTTCATATCTCACTGAACTTTGCCTCCTTCCTGGCCAGCACTCCTATATTTGACTCTGCATGATTCTTTACCAATTTTACATTGACCCTAATTATGTGGTGCTTGCTATTTCACAATTGTTCTCCTGAAGTCACATCAGGCATTTGCCCCACATCATTTCCCAGAACTAAATCAAGCAACACTTCTTTTCTTGTTGGCTAAGAAAAATACCAATCTAGGAAGATAGGAACAGGCGTAGGCGATTCAGTCCCTCGAGGGCATTCCGCCATTCGTTTAGATGATGGCAGATTTGTGTGTCCGCTGCATTTACCCGCCTTAGCTCCATATCCCTTAATACCCTTACCTGACAAAAATCAATCGATCTCAGCCTTGAAAGCTCCAATTATCCCAGCATCAGCAGTCTCTTGGAGCAGAGAATTTCAGACTTCTACTACCCTGTGTGTGAACAATTTCTTCTTGATTTGCCTCCTAAATGGCCGAGCTCTAATTTGAAGATTATGTCCCCTCGTTTGAAAGGAAATAGTTTCTCTGCATCTACCCTATCGAATCCAGTTAAAATTTTTAAACACCTCAATCGGATTACCGCTCAAACTTCTGGAATACAAGCCAAGTTTATGCCACATGTCCTCATAATTTAACCCTTTAAGCCCTGGTATCATTATGGAGAATCTGCACTGCACCCCCTCCAAGGTCAGTGTCTCCTTCCTTGGGTGCGGTGCCCAGAGCTGAAAGCAGCACTCCTGAGGAGGGTCTGACCAAGGCTCTATACAACTGAAGAATAACGTACACCCCTTTGTATTCCAGCCCTCCTGAGATAAAGGCCAACTTTCCATTCGTCATTTTGATTGCTTTTTTTGTACCTCGGAAACCGTACTGGATGCATTCCATAAATCGTTGCCCACTTTGTCAACATACATGACCTTTATTCCAGTCTATCCACGTGAAGCTGGATGGCTCTGTATTGGAAAGCAGAATTGTCTTCTTCCTCCTGTGATGCAGACATTTCACTTTTTGCACAACTTCACACGGAATGCGCTACCAATACTTTAAAGAACGTTGGTCAGGTTTGAGGAATGAGTCTTTTTCATCATCTCTCCAATCACAAGTGCCAATTCTGAGACCGGCATGAAACAAATTATAGAACGGATGTGCAGAACATTGCTTTGGCTGACTGAGATTGCCAAATATCTTTTTAAGATACATCTGAGCCAAATCAACTACTGAATAAACATGAAATCAGAAAAAAAGTATATCTTAAAGGCTTGGGATAAATTTTGGTGCAGTTAAATTACTGCTAACATCTATATAACATTTCTTTTTAGCATATTCCAAGAATTAAGAACAAGGAGGTAGGGAGAGGCACCATCTTAAAATTAGAGCCAGGCCCATTAAGGAGTAAAATCAGGAAGCATGTTTTCACACAAAGGGTAGTAGAAATCTGGAATTCCCTTCTCCCAGAGAGTCAGTCGGGGTTCAGTGGGTAGCACTCTCGCCTTGAGTCAGAAGGTTGTGGGTTCAAGTCCCACTCCAGAGACTTGAGCACAATAATCTAGGCTGACACTCCCAGTGCAGCACTGAGGGAGTGCAGCACTGTTGGAGGTGGTGTCTTTCGGATGAGACGTTAAACCGAGGCCCCGTCTGCTCTCTCAAGCCACTATTTCGAAGAAGAGCAGGGGAGTTATCCCTGGTGTCCTCAATCAACATCATGAAAAAAACACAGATTATTTGATCATTGTTGCATTACTATTCGTGGGAGCTTGCTGTGTGCAAATTGGCTGCCATGCTTCCTACATTACAACATTGGCTGTTAATTGCTTTGGGATGTCGTGAAAGGCGCTATGTAAATGCAAGATTTTTTTAAAATTCCCATTGAAGTCAATGGGAATAAAAATGGGGAGAGCTGTAAAATGGGAGCCGACTCACTCGTTTTACAGTATTATTAACAGGCTGTGGATTCTGGGGGACAGTTGGAACTTTCAAGACTGAGAGCGATAGATTTCTGTTCGGAAAGGATGTGGAGCCACAGTAAATGGAGTTCAGTAAATGGAGTTCAGTAAATGCAGTTCAGTAAATGGAGTTCAGTAAAGGGAGTTGAGGTACAGTAAATGGAGTTGAGGTACAGTAAATGGAGTTGAGGTACAGTAAATGGAGTTGAGTACAGTAAATGGAGTTGAGGTACAGTAAATGGAGTTGATGAACAGTTAATGGAGTTGAGTACAGTAAATGGAGTTGAGTACAGTAAATGGGGTTGAGTACACTAAATGGAGTTGAGGGACAGTAAATGGAGTTGAGTACAGTAAATGTGGTTGAGTACAGTAAATGGAGTTGAGGTACAGTAAATGGAGTTGAGTACAGTAAATGGAGTTGAGGGAACATAAATGGAGTTGAGTACAGTAAATGGAGTTGAGTACAGTAAATGGAGTTGAGTACAGTAAATGGAGTTGAGGTACAGTAAATGGAGTTGAGGGACACTGAATGGAGTTGAGTACAGTAAATGGAGTTGAGTACAGTAAATGGAGTTGAGGTACAGTAAATGGAGTTGAGGATAGTAAATGGAGTTGAGGTACAGTAAATGGAGTTGAGGTACAGTAAATGGAGTTGAGTACAGTAAATGGAGTTGAGGTACAGTAAATGGAGTTGAGGATAGTAAATGGAGTTGAGGTACAGTAAATGGAGTTGAGTACAGTAAATGGAGTTGAGGTACAGTAAATGGAGTTGAGTACAGTAAATGGTGTTGAGTACAGTAAATGAGTTGAGGTACAGTAAATGGAGTTGAGTACAGTAAATGGAGCTGAGTACAGTAAATGGTGTTGAGGTACAGTAAATGGAGTTGAGGTACAGTAAATGGGGTTGAGTACAGTAAATGAGTTGAGGTACAGTAAATGGAGTTGAGTGCAGTATATGGAGTTGAGTACAGTAAATGGAGTTGAGTACAGTAAATGGAGTTGCGTACAGTAAATGGAGTTGTGGTACGCTAAATGGAGTTGAGTACAGTAAATGGAGTTGAGGTACAGTAAATGGAGTTGAGTACAGTAAATGGAGTTGAGTACAGTAAATGGGGTTGAGTACAGTAAATGGAGTTGAGGTACAGTAAATGGAGTTGAGTACAGTAAATGGAGTTGAGGTACAGTAAATGGAGTTGAGGTACAGTACATGGGGTTGAGTACAGTAAATGGAGTTGAGGTACAGTAAATGGAGTTGAGTACTGTAAATGGAGTTGAGGTACAGTAAATGGAGTTGAGTACAGTAAATGGAGTTCAGGTACAGCAAATGGGGTTGAGTACAGTAAATGGAGTTGAGGTACATTAAATGGAATTGAGTACATTAAATGGAGTTGAGGGACAGTAAATGGAGTTGAGGGACAGTAAATGGAGTTGAGTACAGTAAATGGAGTTGAGGGACAGTAAATGGAGTTGAGTACAGTAAATGGAGTTGAGTACAGTAAATGGAGTTGAGGTACAGCAAATGGGGTTGAGTACAGTAAATGGAGTTGACGGACAGTAAATGGAATTGAGTAGAGTAAATGGAGTTGAGTGCAGTAAATGGAGTTGAGGTACAGTAAATGGAGTTGAGTACAGTAAATGGAGTTGAGTACAGTAAATGGAGTTGAGGTACAGTAAATGGAGTTGAGGTATGGTAAATGGAGTTTACAGTAAATGGAGTTGAGGTACAGTAAATTGAGTTGAGGTACAGTAAATGGAGTTTAAAGTAAATGGAGCTGAGGTACGCTAAATGGAGTTAAGGTACGCAAAATGGAGTTGAGTACAATAAATGGAGTTGAGTACAGTAAATGGAGTTGAGGTACAGTAAATGGAGATGCGTACAGTAAATGGAGTTGCGGTACAGTAAATGGAGTTGAGGTATGCTAAATGGAGTTGAGCACAGTAAATGGAGTTGTGGTACAGTAAATGGAGTTGAGTACAGTAAATGGAGTTGAGGTACAGCAAATGGAGTTGAGGTACGGTAAATGGAGTTTACTGTAAATGGAGTTGAGGTATGCTAAATGGAGTTGAGGTACAGTAAATGGAGTTGAGGTACAGTAAATGGAGTTGAGTACTGTAAATGGAGTTAAGTCCAATAAATGGAGTTGTGTACAGTAAATGGAGTTGAGGTACAGTAAATGGAGTTGAGGTACGCTAAATGGAGTTGAGTACAGTAAATGGAGTTGAGTGCAATAAATGGAGTTGAGGACAATAAATGGAGTTGAGGTACAGTAAATGGAGTTGAGGTACGCTAAATGGAGTTGAGTACAGTAAATGGAGTTCAGTACAATAAATGGAGTTCAGGGACAGTAAATGGAGTTGAGGTACAGTAAATGGAGTTGAGTACAGTCAATGGAGTTGAGTACAGTAATTGGAATTGTGTACAGTAAATGGAGTTGAGGTACAGTAATTTGTGTTGAGGTACAGTAAATGGAGTTGAGTACAGTAAATGGAGTTGAGGTACGCTAAATGGAGTTGAGTACAGTAAATGGAGTTGAGTACAGTAAATGGAGTTGAGGTACAGTAAATGGAGTTGAGGTATGCTAAATTGAGTTGAGTACAGTAAATGGAGTTGAGTACAGTAAATGGAGTTGAGGTACAGTAAATGGAGTTGAGTACAGTAAATGGAGCTGAGTACAGTAAATGGAGTTGAGTACAGTAAATGGAGTTGAGTGCAGTAAATGGAGTTGAGTACAATAAATGGAGTTGAGTACAGAAAATGGAGTTGAGTACAGTAAATGGAGTTGAGTACAGAAAATTGAGTTGAGCACAGTAAATGGAGTTGAGGTTCACTAAATGGAGTTGAGTACAGTAAATGGAGTTGAGTACAATAAATGGTGTTGAGGTACAGTAAATGGAGTTGAGTACAGTAAATGGAGTTGAGTACAGTAAATGGAGTTGATGTACAGTAAATGGAGTTGATGTACTGTAAATGGAGTTGAGGTACAGTAAATGGAGTTGATGTACTGTAAATGGAGTTGAGTGCAGTAAATGGAGTTGAGTACAGTAAATGGAGTTGAGTACAGTAAATGGATTTGAGGTACAGTAAATGGAGTTGAGGTGCAGTAAATGGAGTTGAGGTACTGTAAATGGAGTTGAGTGCAGTAAATGGAGTTGAGGTACAGTAAATGGAGTTGAGTACAATAAATGGAGTTGAGGTACAGTAAATGGAGTTGAGTACAGTAAATGGAGTTGAGGTACAGTAAATGGAGTTGAGGTACAGTAAATGGAGTTGATGTACTGTAAATGGAGTTGAGTGCAGTAAATGGAGTTGAGTACAGTAAATGGAGTTGAGTACAGTAAATGGATTTGAGGTACAGTAAATGGAGTTGAGGTGCAGTAAATGGAGTTGAGTGCAGTAAATGGAGTTGAGGTACAGTAAATTGAGTTGAGGGACAGTAAATGGAGTTGAGTGCAGTAAATGGAGTTGAGGTACAGTAAATGGAGTTGATGTACTGTAAATGGAGTTGAGTGCAGTAAATGGAGTTGAGTACAGTAAATGGAGTTGAGTACAGTAAATGGATTTGAGGTACAGTAAATGGAGTTGAGGTGCAGTAAATGGAGTTGAGTGCAGTAAATGGAGTTGAGGTACAGTAAATTGAGTTGAAGGACAGTAAATGGAGTTGAGTGCAGTAAATGGAGTTGAATGCAGTAAACGGAGTTGAATGCAGTAAATGGAGTTGAGTGCATTAAATGGAGTTGAGGTACACTAAGTGGAGTTGAGGTACAGTAAATGGAGTTGAGGTACATTAAATGGAGTTGAGGTACAGTAAATGGAGTTGAGTACAGTAAATGGAGTTGAGGTACAGTAAATGGAGTTGAGGTACGCTGAATGGAGTCGAGTGCAGTAAATGGAGTTGAGGTACAGTAAATGGAGTTGAGTACAGTAAATGGAGTTGAGGTACAGTAAATGGAGTTGAGGTACGTTGAATAGAGTTGAGTGCAGTAAATGGAGTTGAGTTACAGTAAATGGAGTTGAGTTGCAGTAAATGGAGTTGGGTACAGTAAATGGAGTTGAGGTACAGTAAATGGAGTTGAGTACAGTAAATGGAGTTGAGTTGCAGTAAATGGAGTTGGGTACAGTAAATGGAATTGAGGTACAGTAAATGGAGTTGAGTTACAGTAAATGGAGTTGAGGTACAGTAAATGGAGTTGAGGTACAGTAAATGGAGTTGAGTACAGTAAATGGCGTTGAGGTACAGTAAATGGAGTTGAGTACAGTAAATGGAGTTGAGGTACAGTAAATGGAGTTGAGTACAGTAAACGGAGTTGAGGTACAGTAAATGGAGTTGAGGTATGCTGAATGGAGTTGAGTACAGTAAATGGAGTTGTGGTACAGTAAATGGAGTTGAGGTACGCTGAATAGAGTTGAGTGCAGTAAATGGAGTTGAGTTACAGTAAATGGAGTTGAGTTGCAGTAAATGGAGTTGAGGTGCAGTAAATGGAGTTGTGTACAGTAAATGGAGTTGAGGTACAGTAAATGGAGTTGAGTACAGTAAATGGAATTGAGGTACAGTAAATGGAGTTGAGGTACAGTAAATGGAGTTGAGGTACAGTAAATGGAGTTGAGTTACAGTAAATGGAGTTGAGGTACAGTAAATGGCGTTGAGGTACAGTAGAGTTGAGTACAGTAAATGGAGTTGAGTACAGTAAATGAAGTTGAGGTACAGTAAATGGAGCTGAGGTACAGTAAATGGAGTTGAGTACAGTAAATGGAGTTGAGGGACAGTAAATGGAGTTGAGGTACAGTAAATGGAGTTGAGTACAGTAAATGGAGTTGAGTACAGTAAATTGAGTTGAGGTACTGTAAATGGAGTTGAGGTACAGTAAATGGAGTTGAGTACAGTAAATGGAGTTGAGGTACAGTAAATGGAGTTGAGTTGCAGTAAATGGAGTTGAGGTACAGTAAATGGAGTTGAGTACAGTAAATGGAGTTGAGTACAGTAAATTGAGTTGAGGTACTGTAAATGGAGTTGAGGTACAGTAAATGGAGTTGAGGTACAGTAAATGGAGTTGAGGTACAGTAAATGGAGTTGAGTACAGTAAATGGAGTTGAGTACAGTAAATTGAGTTGAGGTACTGTAAATGGAGTTGAGGTACAGTAAATGGAGTTGAGTACAGTAAATGGAGTTGAGTTACAGTAAATGGAGTTGAGTTGCAGTAAATGGAGTTGGGTACAGTAAATGGAATTGAGGTACAGTAAATGGAGTTGAGTTACAGTAAATGGAGTTGAGGTACAGTAAATGGAGTTGAGGTACAGTAAATGGAGTTGAGTACAGTAAATGGCGTTGAGGTACAGTAAATGGAGTTGAGTACAGTAAATGGAGTTGAGGTACAGTAAATGGAGTTGAGTACAGTAAACGGAGTTGAGGTACAGTAAATGGAGTTGAGGTATGCTGAATGGAGTTGAGTACAGTAAATGGAGTTGTGGTACAGTAAATGGAGTTGAGGTACGCTGAATAGAGTTGAGTGCAGTAAATGGAGTTGAGTTACAGTAAATGGAGTTGAGTTGCAGTAAATGGAGTTGAGGTGCAGTAAATGGAGTTGTGTACAGTAAATGGAGTTGAGGTACAGTAAATGGAGTTGAGTACAGTAAATGGAATTGAGGTACAGTAAATGGAGTTGAGTTACAGTAAATGGAGTTGAGGTACAGTAAATGGAGTTGAGGTACAGTAAATGGAGTTGAGTTACAGTAAATGGAGTTGAGGTACAGTAAATGGCGTTGAGGTACAGTAGAGTTGAGTACAGTAAATGGAGTTGAGTACAGTAAATGAAGTTGAGGTACAGTAAATGGAGCTGAGGTACAGTAAATGGAGTTGAGTACAGTAAATGGAGTTGAGGGACAGTAAATGGAGTTGAGGTACAGTAAATGGAGTTGAGTACAGTAAATGGAGTTGAGTACAGTAAATTGAGTTGAGGTACTGTAAATGGAGTTGAGGTACAGTAAATGGAGTTGAGTACAGTAAATGGAGTTGAGGTACAGTAAATGGAGTTGAGTACAATAAATAGAGTTGATTACAGTAATTAGAGTTGATTACAGTAAATGGAGTTGAGTACAGTAAATGGAGTTGAGGTACAGTAAATGGAGTTGAGGTACAGTAAATGGAGTTGGGGTACAGTAAATGGCGTTGATGTACAGTAAATGGAGTTGAGTACAGTAAATGGAGTTGAGGTACAGTAAATGGAGTTGAGGTACAGTAAATGGAGTTGGGGTACAGTAAATGGCGTTGACGTACAGTAAATAGAGTTGAGTACAGTAAATGGAGTTGAGGTACAGTAAATGGAGTTGAGGTACAGTAAATGGAGTTGGGGTACAGTAAATGGCGTTGACGTACAGTAAATAGAGTTGAGGTACAGATCAGCCATTTGAATGGCAGAGCAGGCTTGAGGGGCTGAATGGCCTCCTCCTGTTCCCTATGTCCCTAGAATTAGAAAATTATTTTCGGCAATGTCTACTCCTCTCGTTCCAGAGATTCATAGAATTTATTTTCTCTGGTGTTATGAGGAAACGGTGTGCATTGGGAAAGCTGAGAATTATTTCAGTATTCAAAGGGATTTCGCAAATGGCATTCTACTTTCACCTGAAGAATTATAACACCAGCGCTATTGCGCTTGACTGATTGCTCAGATATTACAGGCATTTGTGAATGTCTCCATCATACAACAGTATATTATGGCTTTTACACATTCGCAAGATAAATGTATAAAATCCACTCTGTACTCTTGTACAATCAGACTGTGCTGGTAGCTGATACAGAATGTGGAATGGGATCAATATACCACGTCAGGTGCCAGCTATTACACATTACAATATAATTTTGGCGGAGTTCCCAAAGGAATGTTATAGAAAAAGTGCTACGTTTAATTTTTTTTTTGCACTAACAATGACACCTGTCACCAAGGGAAAGTATATTGACATTTTCTGCTGTCAGCTGCATGAAAGCATTTTTCAGGACCGATATTTATACTGACAATACAGTATCATTGTGAAAGCTGTACATCAGGCCATTCCAGCATAAAATTGGTAGCATAAACCTTCCTGATATTTATACACCGGTGTGGCCAAAAACCGTTCTCACCAGCTTGCTTCAATAAAATAATGAAACATCCATTATTAAAAAAATATTAAAAGCTCTATTAAAAGTCCATGTTAATTTTATAAAAAGTTGTTTGAAGTTGCATTGCTGGAGATTTAAGGGTTTAAAATTCTTGTTCCAGATTGATGATCCCTCTTACTACTACCACACTACAGCAACAACTTGTATTTATATAGCACCTTTAACGAAAACGTCCCAAGACGCTGCGCAGGAGCGATTATCAAACAAAATTTGACACCGAGCCACATAAGGACAGATGACCAAAAGCTTGGTCAAAGAAGTAGGTTTTAAGGAGCGTCTTAAAGCTGGAGAGAGAGGTAGAGAGGCGGAGAGGCTTAGGGAGGGAATTCCAGAGTTTGGGGCCCAGGCGGCTGAAGGCACAGCTGCCAATGGTGGAGCGATGCAAATCGGGGATGCGCAAGAGGCCAGAATTATAGGAGCAGTCAGGAGTTCCTTACAGAGAATGCCTTCAACTAGCTTTTCTAAACAGTATTTTCTGAATGTCCACTGCCCTAATTAAGCCTCTTCATAGGTCATTCATGAAAGCACCTCGGGCCTTTCGATGGATCCTACTGTAACAATATTGACGTTCTTAGGAATCACGGTAATCCCTTTTTGTAATCTTCAGTCTCAGTACGAGTTATTTCTAATGTGGTTTACTTGAAAAACAACAGCCGTTGAGAGATTCTTCGCACTAACTAATTTCTCGTTTTAATTGCAAGTTTCCTTCGGAACGCCTCATTGGTTTAACCTGTTCAGTGTCAGTTTCTTTCCTGCTAAATTGGTTTGACAAGAATTAAAGACGTCTGTAATACTGTAAAGGCTGCAAAACTGCAGCAGATGCAAGCAGCTCACCGTCTCATCCTAAGGAAGGCCATTAGCTCATGACTTAATCAAAAAAACATATAGGGCTGGATGCTCTTCCGCTATTCCACCCGAAATTGGGCAGGATATTTTTTGTTTATTCGTTCATGGGATGTGGGCGTCGCTGGCAAGGCCGGCATTTATTGCCCATCCCTAGTTGCCCTCGAGAAGGTGGTGGTGAGCCGCCTTCTTCAACCGCTGCAGTCCGTGTGGTGAAGGTACTCCCACAGAGCTGTTAGGGAGGGAGTTCCAGGATTTTGACCCAACGACGATGAAGGAACGCCGATATATTTCCAAGTCAAGATGGTGTGTGACTTGGAGGGGAACTTGGAGGTGGTGGTGTTCCCATGCGGCTGCTGCCCTTGTCCTTCTAGGTGGAAGAGGTCGCGGGTTTGGGAGGTGGTGTCGATGAAGCCTTGGCGAGTTGCTGCAGTGTATCTTGTAGATGGTACACACTACAGCCACGGTGCGCCGGTGGTGGAGGGAGTGAATGTTTAAGCGGCAGGGAAGGTGAAAACTTGGACAATGAGGCCTACTGCTACCTCACCACCTCAACCTGAATTTCCCTCCCACCCCAACCAACCATGCCTGCCACTGGCCACCCCTTCCCCAACCATCGCATACAAGTGCCAGCAGTTCTCCACCCACTACCCTCCTGTCTGGATCCGGCTCAGCCACTCCCCGGGACCCCCAGGTAAAGCCCCAGGGAATCCCTCTGATGGAATGACAGGTCCTTGTAGGGGTCTCCCCTCCCTCCATTTTGCCACGATCCCTTACCTGTTGAAGGCCTCGGCTGAGGTCTCGGTGCAGGGGAGGGGGGGGGCGCCATCCCTTTAATGTGGCTTCCACCTCTTCTGGTGCTGCAGCACCACTTGGATTTTGCTTGTGGCTACTCGCACTTGCTCCATGGAGATTCTGCCAGCAGCCCGCAATTGATGCACAATGATGTTCCCTTGACCCAAGGAACTGAATCATGGTTGGGTCATGGTACTCTCTGCCCTGGCCCTGTAGCAGCTTAGCCCATGGACTTTGCACTAAATATCCTTATCTGAGGAAGGACGTTCTTGCCATGGAAGGAGTGCAGCGAAGATTCACCAGGCTGATACCTGGGATGGCAGGAATGACGTATGAGGAGAGATTGTGTCGATTGGGCTTATACTCACTGGAGTTTGGAAGATTGAGAGGGGATCTCATCGAAACCTATAAAATTCTGTCAGGCCTGGACAGACTAGATGCAGGAAGGATGTTTCCGATGACCGGGGAGTCCAGAACCAGGGGTCGTAGTCTAAGGATAAGGGGTAAGCCATTTAGGACTGAAATGAGGAGGAATTTCTTCACCCAGAGAGTGGTGAACCTGTGGAATTCTCTGCCACAGAGGGCGGTGGAGGCCAGTTCATTAAATATATTCAAGAGGGAGTTGTATATATTTCTTAAGGCTAAAGGGATCAAGGGATATGGGGAGAAGGCAGGGACAGGGTACTGAATTTGGATGATCAGCCATGATCTCATTGAATGGCGGAGCAGGCTCGAGGGGTCGAATGGCCTACTCCTGCTCCTATCTTCTATGTTTCTATGTTTCTATGTAAATGACAACAAAGTGCATTTGAATCCAAAAACAAAAAGGTTTCAAGTATGTAACTAAAAAATGGCCGTAGGGTTTTTCAGACTGTGGGAGATACTTATCTTTGAGCATTGCAATGCTTTCTTGGGATAGATTGCTTCATAACATATACCAGTGTCCCAGTAGCCTTATAACATTACTTGCCAATTGCAATATAATTCTCCTATAGTGCTCTCCTGTGAATCACATGGCAGTATTATGCTGTACTCATGACAAGAGCGTTGCACAGTTTTCAATCAATGTAATTATGCCAGGGATTTAAAACGTATGAGATATTAGTGCATGAAAAGCTCAGAGTGCTGGGGCGCTTGGTAAAACGCGTGATATTGGTGACATCACAAGCCCCCGCCAATTTAAATTACATCCACATTACTTACAAAGAGCCACAATTCTACATTGTGGGAGTCTGTGAAAACTCTAATGGTATGGCAGGTCTTCATAGAATCTTACAGCACAGAAGGAGGTCATTCAGCCCATTGCACCTGTGCCGGTTCATTGAAAGAACTGTCCAATTAGTCCCACTCCCCTGCCCTTTCTCCGTAGCTCTGCAAATTTTTCCTTTTCAAGTAGATATTCAATTCCCTTTTGAAAGTTGAATCTGCTTCTACCACCCTTTCAGGCAGTGCATTCCAGATCATAACTTGCTGAATAAAAAAAGATGCTCATCATCTTCCCCAAAGATAAATATGTTGGAGACAAACCTCAGGCTTGACGTTATAGCATCCCAACTCTAGGGGGGGAATGTTTCGGGGGGTCAGCGGGCACGTTCGGTGGCGGGTTGGGTGGGATAAAAAAATTTTGACAGCGAATCGGGACCCCGCTGTCAACCCATTGCCACGCGCCTTTCCCAGATGTCGGGTCTGTCAAGGCTGAACAGACCCGACACGCAGCGGCGGGGGAGGTAATTCAGGCCATTATGACCTTGTTAACAGCCCATTAAGAGGTATTTTGAGTTCACCTTTACATTTTACAAGGTCGCCCATGGGGTCCACGCTGCTCGGGGATCACGTCATGTAAGGAGGTCGGGAGTTGTATGACCAATGAATCATCTCATTATTTGATAGCTGCAAATGTGCTATAAAAGCTCCCATCTCACAGCTGTTCACTTTCCAAGCTCAGAAGCTGTTGCTTATAGCATTTGGAAGACAGATTGAGCTTTATGCTGGTTGCAAGTGTTTGGAGTAAACTCTCTGTCCAGTGTCAACTCATTGGAACAACCTCTCTCACCATTGACAGATCGTTTCTGTCATCTCAAGTTCACCTGCCATCTATTACATCAGCAGCAATGCCCTTGAAACTATCTCACCTTGGTCCTCAGAATCCTACCACTTCCAGCCCCAATACCAGCAGCACCAACAACAACACCAACCTTCTCCGCAATCAACTGATGCTGCACAGGACACAGGGCATCAGCATCTGACCACATTGCTGCCCGGGACGCCAGGGATGGCCTCACCATGGCCAGATTTACTCCATTTGATGCTGTACACCCGTATGGCTGCCACATGATGCGCCAGGTTGGCACCACGCCACAGCAACACCATAAAGCATCCCTACATTGCCCAAGCCATTCCTTTCACACTCATCACCATTGCGGGAGGTACCATTATGTATCACCATTCACTGCAACTCACTAAGCTACTTCCAAAGGTTCACACAAATCTGTCCAAGAACGCAAAGTTTTGAAAATAAAGATTTCAATGTTTGACGCCACATTAAGAGAAACTTCACATGAACATTGGCTAAAACACCCAAGTGCCTATCCTTGTGTGTTGTTAGTTGGTATGATTGGACTAGAATGAGGGTGAGGCTGAGGGTGGCTACTGAGATGGAGAAGAAATAACATAGATAGAGAGGGATGGGTGGAGGTGCAAGGTAAGTTGGTGTGAGTAATGATGTGCAGGAGTAGGGTAGGGAAGGCAGAGTGATGGGGATGTGATGAGAGGCTCAGCAGGATGAGGCTGAGTGTGGCTTTGTACTAATGTTTCATGATCTACTGAGATCATTGAAACATTTGCGCCACTGCAACCTAGTCCTCTTAACGACATCCCTGCTTGTGTCCTCCTGTGCAATGTGCAACCAGGCTGCGTTAATCTCCTGGGGAGGTCTCTTCCGCCCATGGGAAGGGAAGAGAACCTCCCTGTGTGCTGTGACTCCCTCCATAAGCATAGAGCCTAGGTGCAGCCATGCACCTCTGTGCCGTGCTTGTCAGTGTTTGCAGCACCTCAATGCTGTAGAACACTGACAGAACAAATGTCAAAGTAAATTTGTGCATGGTCCCTTTAAGGACACCAGCTGATGACATGTCATCGAATTACGTCATCAGGCCTGCTTCCTTCAATTGGCCGGGAAACGCGATGAGTGGGCTTAACAAGCCCAATCCAGACCCGCTACTGACGTCGCCCACCCCGGACCCGGCGAGGTAGGGGAAACCGTGGCCTATAACTCTACATAATATAGAGTTATGCACTGTTTATGCCTCATTCACCAACGGAGACAATATACTAAATATCCTCTCCTAGGACACATGTAGATGAGATCACCACAAATGTAATAGGCCAGAAATTCGGGTTGGAGGCTTCCCGCGGGTGCAAGCCCCCGACCTGCACTTACCTAGCGCGCCGGCTGTTGTGCTGTGGGCCCGCGTGGGATTCCGATCCTGGTCCTGCTCCAACTGCCGGCGCACAGTGCTTGCGTATCCCAGGGGCGCAGTTAGTTCGAAGCGCCCCCTGGGATCACGTGGGCCATGGAGAGCCAATTGTAGCAGGGAATCTCTATTCATAGATTTGACAGGAAGGCCTGTCAAATTTATACATAGATACATAGATACATAGAAGATAGGAGCAGGAGTAGGCCATTCGGCCCTTCGTGCCTGCTCCGCCATTTAATGAGATCATGGCTGATCCTTTAATTCAGTATCCCGTCCCCGCCTTCTCTCCGTAACCCTTAACCCCTTTTGCCCGTAGAAATATATCTAATTCCCTCTTAAATATATTTAATGAGCTGGCATACACTGCCCTCTGTGGCAATGAGTTCCACAGGTTCACCACTCTCTGAGTGAAGAAATTCCCCCTCATCTCTGTCCTAAATGGTTTAGCCCTTATCCTTAAATTATGTCCTCTAGTTCTGTTCTCACCCGCCAAGGGAAACATTCCTTCTGCATCCAGTCTGTCTAGACCTGTCAGAATTTTATACACTTCTATGAGGTCCCCTCTCAATCTTCTAAACTCCAGTGTGTACATCCCTAAACTACATAGTCTCTCCTCATAGGTCATTCCCGCCATTCCTGGTATCAGCCTGGTGAATCGCCGCTGCACCCCCTCCATGGCAAGAACATCCTTCCTCAGATGAGGCGACCAAAACTGTACACAGTACTCGAGGTGTGGTCTCACCAGTGCCCTGTACAGCTGCAGCAAGGTATCCCTGTTCCTGTATTCTAACCCTTTTGCTATGAAGGCCAGCATACCGTTTGCCTTCTTGACCGCCTGTTGCACCTGCATGCTCGCCTTCAGTGACTGGTGTACAAGAACACCCAGGTCTCTCTGTACTTCCCCCTCTCCCAATCTATTGCCATTTAAATAATAATTTGCCCTCCCGTTCCTGCACCCAAGGTGGATAACTTCGCACTTGTCCACATTATAGTGCATCTGCCATTTATCCGCCCAATCGCCCAGTCTGTCCAAATCGCTCTGGAGCTTCCTGGTCTCTTCCTCTGAGCCCACCCCCCCTCCTAGTTTAGTGTCGTCTGCAAATTTGGAAATGCTGCATCCGACTCCCTGATCCAGGTCATTAATGTAAATTGTGAACAGCTGGGGGCCCAGGACAGATCCCTGTGGTACCCCACTTGTTACTGCCTGCCATTCAGAAAATGAGCCGTTTATTCCAACTCTCTGTTTTCTATCTGACAGCCAGTTCCCTATCCACGCCAAAACTTTCCCCTTTATCCCATGAGCCTCAATTTTCCATGCTAATCTTTTATGTGGGACCTTATCGAAGGCCTTTTGGAAGTCCAGGTACACCACATCTACTGGCTCTCCCCCATCTATTCTACCAGTTACTCCCTCAAAAAATTCCAATAGATTAGTCAAGCACGATTTACCCTTTGTAAATCCATGTTGACTCTGTCCTATCCTGTCCCCATTTGCTAAGTGCTCCGCTATTTCATCCTTAATGATGGACTCCAGCATTTTGCCCACAACTGATGTAAGGCTTACAGGTCTGTAATTACCTGCTTTTTCCCTACCCCCCTTTTTGAATAGTGGGGTAACGTTAGCTACCCTCCAATCCATCGGCACTGTTCCCGAGTCTAATGAATTCTGAAAAATCATCCTTAGTGCATCCGCTATCTCTAGGGCCACCTCCTTCAGTACCCTAGGATGCATGTTATCAGGCCCCATAATAGAGTTCGGCCCCAAAACATAACTAAAACTTCAAATACATTTTTTTTTTAAATCACATTTTTAAAATAACTATAAATTACATAAAATAACTATTTTAAACAATAATTTAAATTTTTGAAAAAATTAATTACAGTTTTTAACAGGGCTAAAAATAAACTTACCTTTCTTTAAAGTATTTATAAAAATAATAAACCAGTGGAAAAAATGTTTTAATTTTACTTAATTCACCACTTACCTTGTTAAAAGCAGGCCTTGCGACTGCTTTTTAAAAGCGTAGCTGCTGGAGGCTTACCCTCCCGGAGAAACCTGTAAAAAAAACGAAAGTTCCAGGCGTACGCGCTGCCTCTCCGGCGCACGCATTCGACCTCTGAACCCCTTCCTTTAAGGGTACGGAAGTTCCGGTTTCCCGCGCATGTGCAATGCATGCGCAATACCGGCACTTTCGTTGGGCCTAGGCGTGAGTACCCAGCGCGCACTCACCCGTGGGGACCCGAATTTCTAGCCCTCTGCTAGCACAACTAACGCACGTTCGTTCCTGTTGCTCACTCTCTGGTGTCAGATACAAAAAGTGGAATGGTGGAATGGATCAATACACCACAGCAAGTGTCAGATGCAAAACCTGGAATGGATCAGTACAATATTCCCTGCACTGCAGTTTTATAAGACAGAGTTATGGAGAGAGTCTGTTGCATATATAAATAGCCATCTAAACTCGCAGGTACAATTGGTTTTATTTTGCATTTGCAACTAACAATGGCACCTCTCATGAGGGATACTTCAGCCTCAGTGTGTTGATAATGGACCTGAATTTACAATCGGAGACTTCCCGTGGGCTGATGCCTCCAATCATCAAATTTTCTATGCATTTACCTGGTGGTCCGGGAGATACAGAGGCTTGCAATCCTGGGCCTCTCCTGGTAGAAATGTGTAGAGGCCCACGTATCCCGGGGGTGCAGGCGGTTCGCCAGCGCCCCTGGGATCACGTGGGCCAGCCCAACCAATGAATGAAAGGGAATTCCCCATTCATACCTATGGGAGTTCCGTACGTACGGAATGGGGACGACTTAAAAAATACACGAACACATGAAATAAATGTTTAAAAATTTACATGTATAAAATTAATTAAAATGGCATTTAATTAAATATTTGAAACAAAAATTTAATTATTTGAAAAAAAAATTCATATGTTTAAACAGGGCTAAAAATTAACTTACCTTATTGAACGGGGTTTTTAATGTATAAGTGAGTGATAACATTTTATTTTTCTATTTTTTAAAACTCTTATGCTGGTAAAAGCAGGCCTTACACCTGCCAATTCCACGGCCTTTGAGCAGGCGGAAGTTGGGCAAATAGCGCAACTCTCCACCCACAGAGACCCTTTTCCCGGGGATGCGGAGGATCTGTCAAGAGGATTCTTGACAGATCACAAGTGCCGGGTTTCAGCACATGTGCTTCGCACGCCTAAACCCGGCACTTGCGCAGCTCCTATGGGTGCATGGCAACCTCGTACGCACCCGTGGGGGGGTCGCAAAATACGGCCCATTGTTTGCTGTCTGCCACTTGCAACAGCAGTGTCAGGCTTGCACATGTTTGCACAACAGTACAATGCTGGCTGCGTACGCATGCAGTTGCACACAGACTCCAATTTCACTTAAGGGCAATGGCTAATTTATCTACGTCAGACTGACTGTCCTTTCCAAGTACAGGGCAGCTAGGCGGCAAGACACTAAGCAACAACATTTCACAAAAAAAACAGGTAGCACCCCCAGCCATCATACTGTGTGGTCAGCGCATTGAAGCACTTGGCCCGAGCCTACCAGTTGAGGTAACAACAGAAAATACTGGAAACACTCAGCAGGCCAGGCAGCATCCATGGAGAGAGAAACAGAGTTCACGTTTCAGGTCTGGGACCCTTCATCAGAACTGGAAAAAGCTGGAGATGTAACATATTAAGCAGGTGCAGAGACAGGGGGGGAGTTTAGGGTCGGGCAATCTGGTTGACTATAATGGAGGTCGTGTCCACGATGGGAGTGATACGTGGCACTTTCAGGGCTGGCTTAAGATAAAATCTCAGCGCAGATCAGGGATCAACCTTGAGGTGTTCCTAGTCTATTTTGCATGTAGACACCCCATATGTGTAAGATTCGCAAAATTTGTGCATTTCCTCGAAGGTTATTATCGATAAAAGGGACCCTGCGTGGACATTTCTTTTGAAATTAGAAAGGGTACCCAAGATGGCGTCCGTGCCTCGTGGCAGAAAGCCTGCAGGTCTCCAAAATGGATTCTGCAGCTCAAGCAGTTTGAGGGAAATCGAAACTAATGCTGCAGGTTTCCTGTGAAAAGAACTTTGTGATTTGGGACCCAGACCAACTGTAAATTATGTATTAGGCCGAATTAGAGGCAGATCTGAATTCAATGAGGCCTACAGTTAAAGCCATCAAACAGTTTGCATACAAAATCGGCAACAGATTAAACACATCCATCGAGGCTGGACAAGCCCATCAAGGACTTTCAGGACAATACGAGTGAATTATCGGGCCGGTAGATGCAATTACCGGCCATCTAAAAACCCGTCAGTATAGATTGCTACCATTATTTTAACTAGCCCGCCAAAAATAAAACAAAGAACTAACCTGATTTGGCGTGCAGATAAGGTTTTTCGATGAAGGTATAATTGAAGGCCCCCAGGTAGCAAGGGGTAAGTCGTTGGAAGAAGAAGAAGAAGACTGCTGCTCGGCTGCTGTCGGTATTGCCGTTCCCCGGTCCTTCGGCCCCTCGCCCTCATGGCTGCCGCTTTTTCCCCCGTCCCGCGCTTACCCCCTGGCCTTTGCCCGTGCCCCCTCCAACTCCATCTGGACTCGCCCCGACACCGGGTCGGGCGAACACGGGCAATTCAGGCCAGGCGAAGCGGGACGCGATGAGGGGAGGAGGAAGGCCACCCGGGGGAGGCCAACTGAGGGTAGGCTTCGAATTATCGGGCCTTCAGCCTCAGCCGACCGACGAGTATCTTCATGCAAACTCAAGCTGTCGGTGAAGAATCATCCCTGCAAGGTAAAGTACCCAAGCAGAGATTGTAACTTTGGGGTACTCGAACCTTGACAACGCCCTTGCAGCACCCGGAGCCCACGTGACGACGGCAGGCTCCAGAGAGCACCAAGAACGAACCCCGAACCCAACCGCTGTTTTGAGTCTAACAAACCCTTTTGATTGGTGAGCATGAATTCTGACCCCTCATAGATTAACCTAGTTAGGTATAGTGGGTGGGATAAGGATAAGGGGATTGTTAAGATAGTTGTTTTCCCTCGATGTGCTGTGTGTTCCCCATTCCCCGTATAAGTACAGTATTATTATGACTCTCTTGTAATTTTTGCCTGTAGAAATGTACATCAATGATTTTCCATAAGATTGTATCAAGTTTTTCCTCTTCAATAAAATCTTGGTTTTGTTTGCAACCAACCGCCTGTCTAGTCGAGTTTTCTCTGTATCGTTGCCTGTATCTAAGTCCAGTGTCCAGAACCCAGGGGGCGAGCGATTCGAACCGCTCAAGGAAGGTAGTCAGAGGCAAAGCTGACTGACCCGAACACGCCTGTGCACAAACCCCCTACAGAAAATGGCGACTGCGGCAGGACACCGGCAACAAGGTTGCGATACGGTAGACAGTGGTTCAGATGAGCTAACCATGATGGAGGAAAGGATTTCTGATTATGTGTTTAGCAAGGTGAATATCACTAAGAAGTGGATCACCACTCTGTTAAAGGCTGGGTGTCCGGTAGATGCAGCAGCCAAGTGGACAGAGGGAAAGGAACACAAGAAGTCCTTAGAGAAAGCAATTTGGCTGATGTGCTTTAAAAAGCAGATCCAGCTTCTGGACGGGCTCGTTGCCACACAGGCAATCGAGTTAAGGGAGTCAGCCCTGGAGATCCAGGATAAGGCTCTCGCGGGGGAAAAGTTGTTCGTAGCTCTGCAGACTTTGAACCAAGAAAGAGTACATCTAGTAAGGGAACACAAGGCCCAGTTGGAATACCTACGGTGTCAAGTCACCAAGGCCAAGGGAAATAAGTCAAGGTTGCGGGAGAAAAACGCCCGCATGGCAAGGCAGGTTAGGGAACAGGAAGAGAAAGTACAGGAGGTAAAAGCTGCTTACAAGCTAACTAATGAACAGGGGTTTGAGGAGGCAGAGCACGGCCCCTGCCAAGAGAAGATAGAAAATCTGAGCCGGGCCCTCCGGAAGGCAAAAGGCATGGTATGCCTCATAAGCCCAAAGGCAGGTCAGGCAGATTTTATGGGGGACGAGGGGAGAACAGTTCCAGTGTCACCGGTAGTGTCTAGGGACGACCTGGTTGAGAGAGAGGAGACCTCACGACCACTACCCATAGCGCCTAGTTTCAGCGAGGTTTGGCAGCAAGGGGGGGTGGAGCCCAGAGTGGAGCCAGAGGTGGAGGCGGAGGTAGAGCAACCCCCGCCCGAAAAGCCGGAACCAGAGCCGATGTGCCCAGCACGGCATCAGAGGTTCGGCCCACCCGCCAATGGCGAAGATGAGGGACCCCTCCAAAACCAGTTCGTATTACCCTTTAACACCCAACAGCTTAGGGTTATGGTCAACCATATCGCAAAGCTTTCCGCCAAGGGAGGCCCCTCGATCCACTTCAGGGAAATAGAGCAGGCCGCCAGCGTCAACGACTGCGATGACGCTGAAAAGGCCAAGATGCTGCTATTCTCCCTGGAGAGTAATCTCCTCCAATCCCTCTCTGAAGAGTGTAAGAGGGGACAGAGCGGGTACGAGGAGCTTAGAGATGCGGTTCTGGAGGCCATGGAGATGGATGAGGGAAGTCCTTTCTCCCATGTGGAGAAGACGGTACAGCTCTCAGGGGAGACCCCGCAGGCTTTTGCGGACCGGTTGTGGCCGGTATACCGGAAAGCCTGCCCGGGGACGCAGGACCGGGGATTCCTGAATGGGGATTCTCTGATGCATTGGCTCCGTTGTCTAGTGGCGAACAGCTTGCCACAGATCCGGGCCAAGGCAGAAGCCTGGTTCGACCCCAAAGATCCCCAGACCACAGAGATCACGGTAAGTAGACAGCTCACTCTGGCCTATAAAAACAGTAGGGAAGCCGATGCACACCCACCTAAGGGTAAGTTGCATGAGGTAAAACCTGGACCGGGTAGGAAAGAGTGGCACCAGGAAGGGAGTAACCCCCCCAACACAAAGACCAATTGTTACGGGTGTGGGAAGGATGGTCACTGGCAGAAGGAGTGTAAGAACCCTTGGAAGGATAACAAGGGAAAGCATCCCACAGCCCCGGCCCAAAAGGTAGGGGTAGGGGCCCCTTCCGCAGAGGTCGAGTCGCTTTTGAACGCCATGAGGTCCTTACTGACTGGCCAGGGGAGAGTAGCAGCCGCCACCGGTGCTATCACCCCGTCAGCCCCATCCCACCCACAACATTGACTAGAGCCGGCACAGCCTGTGTATCTGTGCTCGCTCCAGTATGATGAGTGGAGGAGACCCATGATGGAGATGGAGGTGGAAAAGGTAGCGGGGACTTATCTGTTGGACACGGGGGCATCACGCACCATGATCTACTCAGCTAACCCCACCACCTCACTTCTCTCTAGCGGGGTCCCATACAGTCTATCGGGGTTCACGGGCAAGGAACAGGCTGGCTCAGTTTCCATCCCGCTCGCCATTCGGATAGGACTGCTCCGCTCCACGTGGACGTGTGTCCTGATGAATTGGGAAGTGGATGGTGGAAGAGGGGTCCTGGGGGCCGATTTTATCGTAGGTCACGGGATCCTGGTGGATTTAAGGAATCACTGCCTCTGGGGGGCAGGAAAGGTAAAGAACGGCGAGATCGTAGTTATCCTGGGTAAGGAAGGGAAGGGGACCCTCTGCACCATAAAGCCCAAAGAGGATTATAACCTCGGGCTCATGGTCAGCAACACCCCACCAGAGTTCCAGGCATTTGTGCAGGCCCACCTGGCTGCATTTGCCATGCACAAACACGACTGTGGGAGGGTCACAGGGTTTGAGGTCAGAGTAGACGGGGACCCCATGGCCCGACCACAGAAACAGTATAACTTCCCCAGGGAAGCAGAGCCGGACATGGAAGCAGCCATGTCCTCGTTAGTACGGCAGGGAGTTCTGAGGCCGATAGCCACCCATGTGAACTCTCCGTTGTGGCCGGTTAGAAAACCGGACAGTTCCTGGAGGGCCACGGTGGACTATCGGGTGCTCAATAGTAACATCCCAGCCTGTGCACCCACAGTGGCAGCAGTTGCTGACCTGATCGGGAGTATTCCAGCATCCGCGACCGCTTTCACGGTGCTGGATATTTCCAATGGGTTTTGGTCCATCCCCGTAAGGAGGGAGGATCAGTACAAGTTTGCCTTTACGTTTAAAGGGCAACAGTACACGTGGAACGGCTTGCCTCAGGGCTTCCATAATAGCCCCAGCATCTTCCATCAGTGTATGGCAGACAATTTGAAGGACTTTAGCCAGCCCGGACAGTTGGTACAATATGTAGATGACCTGCCCCTGTTCACTGATTTGAAAGAGGAGCATGGCCCACTATTGGCCGAACTGCTGGAGCTGTTAGAACAGAAGGGTTTCAAGGTGAATCCCAAGAAGGCGCAGATCGGCCAGCAGGAGGTGAAATTCCTCGGTTTGACCGTACGCGCTGGAGAAAGGGCCATAGATAAGGCTAGGATGGAGGCGGTGCAAGAACTACCGGTCCCCAACACAGTAACGGGTGTGAGGTCTTTCCTGGGGCTCACCGGGTACTGTAGAGACTTCATTGAGGACTATGCAGCTACCTCAGCCCCTCTGCTCTGACTCCTACACAAGGGAGTGGAGTGGTTGTGGGATGAGGGTTGCCAGGCAGCATTTGTCAGGCTCAAGGAAGACATGAAGACCGTGCTAGCTTTAGGGGCCATAGATGGGGGGAAAGAGATTTTCCTGGAGGTAGCAGCCAGCGGGGACAGCCTGAGTGCTGTGCTGCTGCAAGAGTGGCACGGCCGGCTGCGGCCGGTGGTCTACTCCTCCAGAATACTCACAGATGTGGAAAGGAGCTATTCCAATTGTGAACGGCATCTTTTGGCCACACATTGGGCTGTGAAAAGATCTTTGATCTTCACAGGCACCTCTCCCATCACCCTCCTCACCTATCACACACCCACCCAGATGCTTCTGGACGGAAGGATCAAGGAAGGGACAGTGAGCAGTGCCCGCATTGCCCGCTGGACCTTGCTCCTTTCACAGATGGATCTGAAGGTGAAGGGTCTCTGTGAGCCAAAGCTCGCAGCCAACATGGCATATCCTGGAACAGCCCATCGGTGTTCCATAGAAGGGGTTTGGGAAGTGAACATAGGTTTATGGGCCGGGATACATCCCACAGGCCGCGAGATTTATGTAGACGGTTATAGCACGGTGTTGGCTGGCAAGCGTCTCACGGGGTGTGGAGTTTACGACCCAGTGGCAAACATTGCCCTGGCAATCAAGCTCCCCAGCACCATGAGCGCCCAGCAGGCTGAACTGTCCGCGGTGGTGTACGTTGTTACACACCCCGAGATCTTCCCCACCCCCTACATGATTTGCTCGGACAGTATGTTTACGTGCAATTCGTGTACGGAGTACCTGGCCATCTGGTCCCACCGCGGATATACCTCCGTGGATGGGAGACCCCTCACAGTAAAGCCCCTGCTGGAAAAAAATCCTGGCAGCCATGGGGGAGGAAGGAGAGGTTTTTATCCACAAGGTAAAGGCCCATTCCTCCACAGAACCTCGTGGTCAGGGCAACCAGCAGGCTGGCTTGCTCGCCAAGGAGGGTGCCCTCACAGGCATTTTCTGGGACCCATTCGGATCCAGACCCATGGCGGCGGTCAGAGGTAGGGACGGGACCCAAGGGAATGTAGGTATAGCATTAGCCCCGGACCTCAAGACGGTCCAAACCCAAGACCCCGCCCTCAAAACAGTCTTCAGCGCCATAACTGAGGGAAAGGAGATAGAAGGTCCGTACGGCGCAGCGACTCTCTCCATCAAAGAGGGTATGCTGTTCCGGGGGGGGCGGGGGGCAGTGGGTTGTACCGCAGCAGCACCGGAGGGAATTCCTTCAACTGGCCCATGAGGGTCCAGGAGCGGGACACCCCAGGCCTGAAGCTACCTGGCAACGGGTGGAACAGGCGGGATGGTGGCCGGGACTCAGGGACGATGTCCCCGAGTTCTGTGCAGGTTGTCTCATGTGCGCTGCAAACAACCCTGACCCCTGCAGAAGGAAGGTCCCCATGGGACACGTCAGGAGGGTAGAGGGACCGTGGCAGTCGATACAAGTCGACTACATCGGGCCCCGTCCCACCGCTCAGGGAGGCTATAAATACTGCCTAGTCCTGGTGGACGTGTTCACCAAGTGGGTAGAGGCTTTTCCCTGCAGAACTGCCACAGCTCTGGGTACTGCCAGGATCCTAGTCTGGGAATGTGTTCTCGAGGTGGGGACTGCCACAATTTGTGAAGTCCGACCAAGGGAGTCACTTCACCGGACAGGTGATGCAGAACACCCTGATGCTGCTGGGCATCGAAGGGAAATGGCACGTAGCCCACAACCCCCAGTCATCGGGGATCATAGAGCGTATGAACCGGACCCTTAAGGAAAGGTTAAGAAAGGAAACGGTGGACTCGCCCCATAAATGGGCCGAAGTCCTACCGTTGGTTTTGATGTGGATCTGAGCCAGCCAGTCTAAAAGCACTGGGTACTCCCCGGACGAGCTGATGACTGGCAGAGTTATGCGGACCCCCACCCATGTACTAGCCCCGGTGCTCACGGAGGGGCAGCTCAGGGAGGTAAACCGGGACAAGTTCACCCAAAACCTTTTTGAGCACCTCAAGCAGGTCCATGAGCAGGCGGCCAGGAACATGGGAAGGCAGCATCGGAGCAATCGATTGCTGCTCGAGCCAAGGAAGCACCACGAGTGGGAGATAGAGCAGGTCATGGTAAGAAACTATGCCCGAGTAGGTAGTTTGGAGCCACTGTACATGGGGCCCTACAGTATTGTAGACAAAGCCAGCCCCATGGTGTACGCCGTGAAGATGCCCCGGCGTACGAAATGGTTTCACATCAACCAGTGCAAACTGTTTCAACCTGAAAGGGGAAAACAGCCAGTTGGGGTAAGGTCTGAGGATAAAGATCCTCAGCCTGCAGCAGGAGCGAGTTCACAGACCACACAGGCAGGCGCTGTGGCTTGCTTGAAGGGAGGGGCCATCCAGCCCATCGATTGGGACACGCCCCCACTCTTCTGGGATCCAGACGAGAGGGAGGGACTTGAGGGCGAAAACCCCGCCCCTAACCCAGGTGTAGAGAGGGAGGGACCTGAGGTCGAAAACCCCGCCCTGGACCCAGCCATGGGACCTGGGGGCGGAGACTCTCAGCTCGCAGCAGCAGGCTGCGGAAAGTTACCTACCCCCAGCCCAGGTTCGGGAGGGGTCAAGCCTGGGGAGCAGCGGTTCGGGTAAAAGGCCCAGCGGCCAAGAAAGCCCCACCCGCCAAAACCCCCAGAAAGTCCCCGCGGACGCCCCAGCCGAGAAAGCCAGCGTCACCAGCCCTCTGGTTCCCAAGGGCTGCCCCTCGAGCCAGGGAGAGGTCCTCAGCCAGCAGCCTCAGGCTGCGAGGGACCAACCATGAAGGACGGTGTGGTCACGCCGGGGGTAGTGGCGAGCCGCAGTCCAACCAGGGATTAGCCTGGCCGCCCAGGGACGGGCGGCGGATGTATATAGTATAGTGTAGGTTTAAGTTTAAGTAGGTGTAATTATTAAACTTAAGTTTGGGTGTTTAGCTTAGGTTAATTAAGGTGATGGGTAGTGTGAATAAGAAATCTGCTGAGAGTGTGTATATTTGGGTCGAGGTCGCGGGACCCGACCATGCCTCACCAAGCCAGAGAATCTCTTTGAGACCTGGCTGCATGGTTTTACATCTTTTTGCAGAAAGATGTTCGGGATGGACTGGATCGTGGTCCTATTTGCCCTAATCGGGATGAGCAAGGAGAGGAGGGGAGACGTCCAAGACTCCCACATCTATGGGTGTTCGGGAGACAAGGCGCCCCTGGCGATCGATGGGAGTGGCGAACGGGATGCGGAGGAGACCGCTGTCTACTTCCATGAGGGAAGGTGGCCAGGATGGTTGGGGTTCAATTCGTCTCAGTACTCCAGCCAAACCGGATTCACATACGGGGAAGCCTCCCTCCTGTGCCCCCGAGTGCGAGTCGTTTCCACGAGGGTCAGTGTCACCGTTGGAAAGCGAATATGTTTAACATGCAAAGGACACATTCCACTGGACCAATGGTGGTGGCTCCGAAAGTTGAGCAAGGACATGAGGAACCCCGAAGTCGAATGGGAGCGCCTGGGGAATAACACCCATCGGACAATTACCGGGACTCATGGAGGACTGAGTGTGTGTTGGGACAAGTGGTGGGAACTGGACCAAGGGATTTACATCTGTATGTGGGGGTCAGAGACGGTCTGCCCCGCAGGCATATCCATTGTTTTCCACCGGCAGTGGCAAGACGCCAGGGAGGGGATAAGGTGGGACACCAGCCTGGAGGCGTGCGCAGCCCCATTCTCCCCGCTCCCAGTCAATGCCACTGAGCTGGTAGCCCGCCCCCGTAAGCCCCCGCCCACGGCGCAGGCGGCAAGGTTATCCAGGGAAGATTGCCCCACCACCACCAAGGGACCAGGGAATGGATTGGTACTAGTCCCCACCGATCAGATGCTGTACCGGGGGTACACTACGTGGTAGCCTCCGTGATTTTAAATCTCACCGAGGTACATTTACCGGGGTGGTGCCCCAAAGAAAGAGAGCAGTTATACCAAGCCCTATTAAAAGACATGTTCCGAAAGATTTATGAGTTCGATTTTGCCCACGTGGACAAGACCGAACTCTACACCGCACGCCGGGAATTTTTGGGTAACCCAGGGAGACAAAGAAGGGGTGTATGGAATGATGTTTTTACTGCGTTTAACATTGGGTCCTCTGTCATCAACAGCTTGGATGGCATAGAGCTGCAGACCGAGATAAACGGTTTAAAAACACAGTTAAAAAGGATATTACTGGATGAGAACAAGGTAGTAGGCTCGGAGTTGCATGAGGACCAGGCCATGGCGGTTCATTTAAAAGAGATTATAGCCAAGTTGGAAAAGCACACAAAGACGGTAAATGTTCTCATAAGGGAGGACAGAAATGCTTCTGACCAAGCTGCGCAAAATGAGGTGTGCGTGTTATACGGGGCGTGGTTACTGGGCGAGGGCCGCAGTAACCTGGAGGATTTAAAACAAGGTTTGGTCCCCTCCTGGATTAGCAACAAGCACCTCGCAGCCCTCCACCCTTTTGAGAACACATTGAGCCCATGCCAACTCGGCTAGCCTCCGAAGCCTACCCAATCCCAGTGGATTGTGGGCGATCCAACCACACAGTCATGGGAGTAGTAGTTAGGATGCCGGTCATGGGTAGGACAGCCCGAACCGCCCCGGTATACAGGGTAGAGAACATTGGAGTCATTCAGGGGGGTGCACACATTTGGTTCACAGTGGTCCCGCCTTACGTCATTAAGTGGGAGCACGCTGTGACAGGTACTGACCTCTCAGGGTGCCGGAGCCGGGGAGCACACATAATCCTGTGCCCCCAGCACTTGAATGCCTTCTCAAGACCACAGTGTGGGTTCAGAGCTGCTGACGCGAAGCCTATAAATTGCACCATGGAGGCAATGGCACAAGGCCATGTTCCCCCGCAGGTAGCATATATAGGGGGTGGGACATACTGTGTCACCACCGGCGCGTCCCACTACCAGCACGGACAGCACAGCTGGTGCCCAGTTAGTGACAGCAGTTTCTGTTTTAAACCCAAGGCAGAAGTTCGAGTGGCCCAGGAGCGAATTGTCCCCATCCCTGAACCCTCCACTGTTCACCTCACTGTGAAGGAGAATTTTACGAACTGGCAGAAGTACGTAGCGCACTTTGGCTATGAAATTCCCCCTCTCCCTGAACATTTGACCAAAATTCTAAAAGCCGTTATAGTTTCACAGAAACATTTCTACACTCTCGAGCAGAAAACAGTAGAGATAGGGACTAAGATATTGGATATTGTGACTCCCCCCTGGTGGAATCTTTTCAATAATATAGAGGTCCCTTCATGGGTTAGATTGGCTTCTCACATCCTCGTGGTTTGCCAGTTAGGAATAGTGCTGTATTTAGTTTGCATCCAGTGTAAGGGATAAGGTCGGTGGTCAGAATTCCGAAACCAGAGCTTTTGGAAAGAACATTATGTAACGGTGGAGGAAGAAACGCTGGTTTAAGTTTTCCCATATTTCAATTGAAGAATTGTTGTTTCTTTGTGTTTGTTTTTTTAATTAAATGTTTTTCTTTTGTTGTTTTCTTTTACGACGCGGTTTAATAAAGATATGTGTACCAAGTGGTGCAGGGGTGTAGGACCCCCTCCCTGCTTGGAGGTGTGTGTAAAGCCTGCAATTTTACTCTACATTTCCGCGGAATGGGAAGTGCATGTGTCGTGGGTATATTGGATACATAATTACAGGGGAAGGCTGACTATGGAGGGTCAGAAAAATTTTGATCACTTTGGATAAGTATGATAGTTCAAGCAAGTTTTAGTGTCACAGGGAGGAATGTAAGATTCGCAAAATTTGTGCATTTCCCCCGAAAGTTATTATCGATAAAAGGGACCCTGCGTGGACATTTCTTTTGAAATTAAAAAGGGTACCCAAGATGGCGTCCGTGCCTCGTGGCAGAAAGCCTGCGGGTCTCCAAAATGGATTCTGCAGCTCAAGCAGTTTGAGGGAAATCGAAACTAATGCTGCAGGATTCCTGTGAAAAGAACTTTGTGATTTGGGACCCAGACAAACTGTGAATTATGTATTAGGCCGAATTAGAGGCAGGTCTGAATTCAATGAGGCCTACAGTTAAAGCCATCAAACAGTCTGCATACATAATCGGAAACAGATTAAACACATCCATCGAGGCTGGACAAGCCCATCAAGGACTTTCAGGACAATACGAGTCAATTATCGGGCCGGTAGATGCAATTACCGGCCATCTAAAAACTCGTCAGTATAGATTGCTACCATTATTTTAACTAGCCCGCCAAAAATAAAACAAAGAACTAACCTGATTTGGCGGGCAGATAAGGTTTTTCGACGAAGGTATAATTGAAGGCCCCAGGTAGCAAGGGGTAAGTCATTGGAAGAAGAAGAAGAAGACTGCTGCTCGGCTGCTGTCGGTATTGCCGTTCCCCGGTCCTTCGGCCCCTCGCCCTCGTGGCTGCCGCTCTTTCCCCTGTCCCGTGCTTACTCCCTGGCCTTTGCCCGTGCCCCCTCCAACTCCATCTGGACTCGCCCCGACACCGGGTCGGGCGAACACGGGCAATTCAGGCCAGGCAAAGTGGGACGCGACGAGGGGAGGAGGAAGGCCACCCGGGGAAGGCTTCGAATTATCGGGCCTTCAGCCTCAGCCGACCTGCGAGTATCTTCATGCAAACTCAAGCTGTCGGCGAAGAATCATCCCAGCAAGGTAAAGTACCCAAGCAGGGACTGTAACTTTGGGGTACTCGAACCTTGACAATGCCCTTGCAGCACCCGGAGCCCACGTGACGACGGCAGGCTCCAGAGAGCACCAAGAGCGAACCCCGAGCCCAACCGCTGTTTTGAGTCTAACAAACCCTTTTGATTGGTGAGCATGAATTCTGACCCCTCTTAGATTAACCTAGTTAGGTATAGGGGGTAGGATAAGGATAAGGGGATTGTTAAGATTGTTGTTTTCCCTCGATGTGCCGTGTGTTCCCCATTCCCCGTATAAGTATAGTATTACAGGAAACTTTGTGCTATCCGGAAGTTGAATGTCCGGCAACTTTGATCTAACGGCAGAAATCAGCAGCCGTTTTGGTTAGGTGTTTTTTTTTCTCCTAGCATTCTTTTCACAGGCAGGCTCTGGAAAGCGTCTTTGTCGTTTAGCAACAGCTTCAGAGACGCTTCCAAGCTACTGGGCCGAGTGTTTACAAGCTGTTGCTGAGCAACAGTGTTTGTGGTCAGATATTGCGATGAAAAGCTCCTATCTGATAACATTGACGCTGGTCTATCCGGAGCTTTTAAAAAAACGGCAGTAGCACGGTCCCATGGGTGCCAGATAGCACAAAGTTTCCTGTATTATGACTCTCTTGTAATTTTTGCCTGTAGAAGTGTATATCAATGATTTTCCATAAGATTGTATTAAGTTTTTCCTCTTCAATAAAATCTTGGTTTTGTTTGCAACCAACCACCTGCCTACTCGAGTCTTCTCTGTATCACTGCCTGTATCTAAGTCCGGTGTCTAGAACCCAGGGGGCGAGCGATTCGAACCGCTCAAGGAAGGTAGTCAGAGGCAAAGCTGACTGACCCGAACACGCCTGTGCACAAACCCCCTACATATGGCCCATTCACCCATCGAGACATCGGCGAAGTGAAAAGCAGCATCCCTAATTATATTTTCTGCATGGCTCATGTGAAAATGTTGTGTTACACTGGTTATGCACCTTGCTGTATAAATTAGGCATTCAGGGATTACTGCAAAGAGCTTCTGAGTCTAGCACTAATCTTTTTTTTTGTCGATCTTACAAGTGTGGATAATTCGTGTGCTCTCCCTCTGAAAATCTGAGAAAAATATTGGCATGTATGGAAAGGCAGTGCCCAATAATCCAGCTGTTTAAACCTTCTGCAGTGATATTCCGTGTCCAAGCTTAAATCCACACCAGTAAAAGAGATTATAGGCAGTAACAGCGCTCAAAATGAAGGTTGCACCTTTTACTCAAACATAGCTAATTTCCCATTACATACCGTAAATACCTTTCATCAAAGGCCACTGATTAAAATGGCCTTCAAAGACTGCCTGAATTTAAATTTGAAATACATGTTTCAACAGAATCCCTTGAACGGCTACCTGAGGCGGAAGTACTTTGTGACAGACCAGTCTCGCTGCTGAGAAAATTGTTATTTAGGTTACATGTGAGAATAGTAAATCAGCAGGATGACAGAAAGGATAGTGCTATGCACTGACACAGTACTTTTACAGAATAAATGGAGCTAATGCAATGACATTTTGCTTCCGTTTGCTTACCTGTCCTACTATCTCCTTATGTGGCTCGGTGTCAAATTTTCTTTGATAACGCTCCTGTGAGGCGCCTTGGGACGTTTTGCTACATTAAAGGCGCTATATAAATGCAGGTTGTTTTTGTTAGGTGTACATAACATGGAATAGAATGTTCTACAATGGGCTGGATTTTGCCAATCACCTTAAATCTGTGTCCTCTGGTTCTCGACCTTTCCCCAAATGGGAACAGCTTCTCTCTCTCTCTACTCAGTCTAGGCCCCTCATGATTTTGAACACCTCCATCAAATCTCCCCTCAACCTTCTCTGCTCTCAGGAGAACAACCCCAGCTTAGAAACATAGAAACATAGAAACTAGGAGCAGGAGTAGGCCATTTGGCCCTTCGAGCCTGCTCCGCCATTCAACGAGATCATGGCTGATCATCCAAACCCTAGCACCCGGTCCCTACACCGACAGCCATCCCACCCAAGCCCTATCCCCGTAACCCCGTAACCCCACGTATTTAATCCCCCCTAACACTAAGGGCCAATTTTTTATCATGGCCAATCAATCTAACCCGCACATCTTTGGACTGTGGGAGGAAACCGGAGCACCCGAAGGAAACCCACGCAAACACGGGGAGAATGTGCAAACTCCACACAGACAGCCACCCGAGGCCGGATTTGAACCAGTCTATCCACATAACTGAAGTCCCTCATCCCTGGAATAATTTTCGGAAATCTTTTCTTCACCCTCTCTAAGGCCTTCACATCATTCCTAAACTGCAGTGCCCAGAATTGGACACAATGGGGGGAATTTTCCCAGCCCTGGGGAGGTGGGTTTGGAGGTGGAACTGCCAGGAAAATGGCAGAATCTGGGGGCGGGTGCCCATCCCGCCCCCAACCCACCTCCGTGCCATGTTCCCAGGAGGTGGGTGCCCGACTCGCGCTAGGAGCTGCCTCCCCGAGGCGGGAATGGGCTTAAAGCCACTTAACTGCCTGTAGTTAACAGGCAGTTAAGAGGATTATCCCCATTTTACCCCTGCAAGTGCGGGCTTCCCGACGTCGGGAAACCCCGCCAGGGTCAGCGAGGCGAGCAGTAGGCCTGCGGGGGTCGGAGGGATCCAAATGTGCACTGTAGAGGTGAGTGATGGGTGCAAGTGTGGAGAGTTAAGTATGTGAGGTGAGTGAAAAGTGATAGAAAATGTTTACTTACCTTTGTTTCTTCCTGCAGGCTTCAGCAGTTGGGGAACCGGAGACTCTGGCATCTCGCCGGCAGAGATGACAGATGGCTGCTGCATTCTCTGATGCAACAACCATCTGATTTCTGCTCAGCAGATAGGTTTGATGAGTCTTGAGTACAAGGACTCATCAAACAACAGAGATTGTCAGTGTTTGACAGCTTCACAGAGCTGTCAAACGATGACTTTTTGACAGATGAAATGTCATACACTGATGTTCCCTGTCACCGGCTTTCCCTTAATTGGCCTGCTAAGCCCACTGGGCGGGCTTAACAAGGTCAATCAAGGGAAAATAGCGTGGATTGGCCAGAAGTCGATGGAGGCGGGACTAAAACCAGAGAAGTGGGAGTCCCGCCTCCAAAAGCTCCCCATTGGCAAAATCCAGCCCAATACTCCAGTTGAGGCTGAACCAGTGTTTTATAAAGGTTCATCAGAACTTCCTTGCTTTTGTACACTATGCCTCTATTTATGAAGCCCAGGATCCCATATGCTTTTTTAACCACTTTCTCAACCTGCCCTGCCACCTTCACCGATTTGTGCACATATACCCCCCAGGTCTCTCTGTTCCTGCACCCTCTTTAGAATTGTACCCTTTAGTTTATATTGCCTCTCCTCTTTCTTCCTACCAAAATGTATCACTTTGCACTTTTCTGCATTAAATTTCATCTGCCATGTGTCTGCCCATTGCACCAGCCTGTTTATATCCTCTTGAAGTCTATCACTAGCCTCCTCATTGTTCACTATACCTCCAAGTTTTGTGTCATCTGCAATTGGTCATAGAGTCATGGCCTAGAAATTCGGTGGGCTGCGCCACCAGTTAGTGCCTAAAGAGGGCACTCAGTGGCTTTAGCGCCACTGGCCATGCCTCCCGCGATATTTAGCGGGGCGCTAATGGCGACGTTAGCCTGTAGCGCTGCGCCGCCACCGATGATGTCATCGGTGTGCGCAGCGCCCCGCTACTGCCCCGATCGTGATATTTGGTCGCGCCTGCCTCTGTAACGCCGGTCGAAAATCGTGCCCGGTTCACGGGGCCTACCTGTGGCGGTAGTGGCGCAAATTAAGGTGGCGGTGCGGGGCAGCCATTTTTTTTGGTGGCCACCTGCCAGCACCTCCGTCCCCGGCCTCCTGATCCCCCTGGGCAGTGCCGGCTGTGTCCCGAGAGCCCGGCACTTCTCCTTGGTGCCGGGCTCTTTTGCCGGCACTCGCGATCGGTCACCGCGCTGGTGCAGGCCCCTCCCCCTTAAGAAGGGGAGGAAGGCCTGCAGTACTGCAGCACGCCGTGCCGCAGCATGTGGCACTGTGGCACATTGCGCTGCGATATTCAGTTTCAGCGCCCCAAGAGGGGCGCGGGGCGCCTCGAGCAGTGCCCCGCGTCCCTCTTGGGGCGCTCAAATTGAATTTCCGGCGGGCACAACGGCTCCGTTCGCAGTGGTAATTCCGGCGCCCAGGCGAGCTTGGCGCCCCATTTGGGGCTCCACCGAATTTCTAGGCCATAGAGTCATAGAGTTATACTGTGAAGGAATAGCCATGATTCAGAGAAATACACAATACTATGAACAGAATTCTGATATTATTAATACAGAATATACTGGGTTTAAAAATCTAAAGCCTCGGAACACAGGCTATAAACAAAGAACAGGCTTCTGAGATAAAGATCAGTTGACAACAAAGTTGTAAACAAGCTTTGAAATGAGAATTAGTTAAATATACTAAAACAATGAAAGAATGAAGCAAACCATTGGTGCTTCCGAAAGGTCTACAGTTTGCAACGAACACAATGAAAAGACCCAGTTTAAGGTGTTATAAGATAACATGTTGGAACAGAAACCGAAACATTAAAAGAGGCATGTGCCTTTGAAAACATGACCTCAAGTAAAGAAACACCTGCTGGTCAAATAGTTTTATGTTAAACTTGGAAAACAGGAACCATAAGATTAAATATGCAACCAATTGAGATAGCTAGAAAACAAGTAAACACAGAGTTAAAGTGGTTTTGATTTACATATTGTAAATATAATACCAACAAGAAGGCTTTAAAAATATGACTTCAATAGAGACACCAAGCAATTGCATTGCGTTTGTATTGAACTAGGAGCAGTAAGGAGAGTCATAGGCCTAGAAATTGAGTGGGCTTAGCGCCCAATTAGTGGCGCTAGAGGGCCTTGCGCCGGACTTATAGCCGTTTTGCAAATTGACTTGGGCCTTACCATCGGCGTTAGCCGGTAGCGCTGCGCCGGCACCGATGACGTCATCGGTGTGCGCAGCATCCCGGTTGCCGTGGTAACCCGGCCCCAAGCCCAAATTCAGTTGCGCCTGCCTCGCCCGTGGCAGGCGCAACTAACGAATGTGAAAAGTGTTCTTACACGCCTTTGCGCCGGCGCATAAAGGTGGAGCGGCGGCCGGCTGCGTTCCCGGCGGCCGCCTGCCCGCACCTCCCTTCCCGGACTCCTGCATCACCCCCCCCGCGGCCCTGATGAGTGTGTGCTGCGAGCCCGGCACTTCCCCGAGGTGCCGGGCTCAGATGTCGGGGGAATCCGCCGGACAGTTGTCGGCTGCAGGCAGCTCCTCCTTAACAGAAGGAGGAGGCCTGCAGTTCCCCAGCCTGCCGCACCGCATCGGGTGCCGCAGCGGGGGATTAGCGCCGGGAAACCCAATTCGACGCCCGTTTTCAGGCGCTAAAACCCTCCTTTAGCGCCCGCCGCCCTCTGGGGCCGGCGCAACCGAATTTTCATCGGGCGCTGCCGCATTAACGCTGGCGCAAAATTTCTGGCGCTACAGCCCTGGCGAGCCCACAACCCAATTTCTAGGCCACAATGTCTGCAAAAAACCAGTAAAGCCAATATTAAGAATTGAATGAAATCATTTTGTAGGAATGACATCAAACAGAAACCATAGCTGTCATTGTTTTTATGATAGTTTTTGGAACACCTAAAGGTAGAGAAATAATTATGCATGCAACAGTTGAACTGACAGTAAGATAGAAAGCATTCAAAAGAGGTATCAATAAAGACAATTAGCTAACATCAGCAGAGAACATCAAAGAAGAAACCACTGCCAAAAGGGTATAAAAATAAGACCTTTTTAACAGAAAGTCAGAACTCGCTGAAATGGCAAAGCGTTTCTCAACTCTTCAGAGGCATCTCTGTAAGTCTTTAACTTTGAGTCTCGGGAAGTCAAAGTGATTGATTTTGGTGGATGTTCTGGATTTAGAAATAAGTAAGAAATAAGAAATGTAACCAAGTAAAGATTTGAAAATAAGGATCTCTGAGAAGTAAGAAATGTAAGCTAATTGTATTTTGAATTGTTAGTGTTGCGACTGATTCAACAGATGTTAACTGAATGTCAGCTCTTAAATAAAACTATATGGGCTAGATTTTCAGTATAGACAGTTTTGGGGCGCTAACCTTAGCGCCCGCCCGAAGTTAGCACCCGCCCCAAAGTAGCGCCCCGTTGCCGGAAATTCAGTGGCTTCGCCCTAAGAGATTGGTGGAGCGCTAAAAGAGGCGTTCCACTCCTATCTTTAGGTGCTAAGCCGGCGGTCCAGAGGGATAGCGCCCAGGCGGGGCGCAGCGCGGGTGCGGTCATTTTTGGACTGACAGCAGACCCCGTGGCGCCGACCAGCTCTTAAAGGGGGAAGGGACGAATTGGTCTGCTGCCACGCCCTGCACACTGCAGCCTTGCAAAGAGGCCTCAACACTGCTGCTCAGCCCCAGGGAGTCATGGCAACGCCAGAGAAGGCCCGTCAGCGTGCCCTGCGCTTCTCAGAGGGTGATCTGGACATAATGGTCACAGCTCTGGAGGTGAGGCGCAAGATCTTGTTCCCAGAGAGTGGGAGGAATCCAACCCACCACGACTACACCAAAGCCTGGAAGCAGATCGCCCAGAGGGTGACGTTCACCGGCGATGCCCCCAGGACCCACAAACAATGTCGTAAAAAATACAACGATCTGACCAGGATTGTGAAGTTGAGTAGCCTTTCCAGTCTCCTCCTCATTCTTGCATGTACACCTGAAATGATGGGCAAAGGGAGCTGAAAGCCCTATTGGCCAGCCCTCAGCCAGCAGCATTGGGACAGTCATGAGCATCACATGGCCATTCGGCACTCTACACTTTGTCCAAGCTATTCCACCATGGGAGGCAGTGCACACTACATCAGGGCTTCACTCTGTCCAAGCTATTCCACCATGGGAGGCAGTGCACACTACATCAGGGCTTCACTCTGTCCAAGCTATTCCACCATGGGAGGCAGTGCACACTACATCAGGGCTTCACTCTGTCCACGCTATTCCACCATGGGAGGCAGTGCACACTACATCAGGGCTTCACTCTGTCCATGCTATTCCACCATGGGAGGCACTGCACACTACATCAGGGCTTCACTGCGCACTTACAGCCCGTCCATTCTCTTGCAGGCTAAAGTAGCGGTTAATCGCCAGGCGCGTGCCAGGGGTGGCCGCGCCAAGCTGCAGAAGCTCACTCGGCTGGAGGAGCACGTGTGTGTGCTCATGGGAGCCTGTGTGATTGTCCCCACAGCGTGCGGAGTATCCGACACTCCACTGCCCGGCAATGGTAAGGACCTCGCCTTTTGGCCCTCTCGCGTCGCACTGGCCCATCCGAGCTACCTCCTTTGCCACTGTCCCACCAATGCGCTGAATGCCACCAGTCCTAACTCCCTCGCTGACGCCGTCTCCTCACTCTGAAGCTACTCTTGTGCATTCCTGCTTTCAGCTGGTGACGACCAGGACCCTGAAGCTGCCAGTGACAGCACCTCCGACCAGGAGGAGGAGGAGGAGCAAGCTGGACCTTCGGGGGAACAGTCACGTCCCGCAGGAGAGGAGGAAATGCTTGACACCTCCTCACTGGACGAGTGCCTGGAGGAACTGTCGCAGGGCAATGCAGCTTCTGGGACCAGTGGCGTCCAGCCACCCAGGAGCCGTGCGCGTGGCCCGCGGCCTTCCCCCCAAAGGGGGGAAGGATCAGAGGGGAGTGCTGCTGTTCGGCACACTCGCCGCCACCAACGCGGCAAGGGTCCCCTAGTTCGGCCCCCTCCTCCTCAGCGGGAGAGTTGCGACTCCAGTCCGGACGCCTTCACCTCGGAGGAGGTGCGGAAGCTGGATAAGATGGCCGAGGATTCGGACCGGCGCCACACGGAGCTCATGAGCGTGGTGGGGCGCATGCCTGAGGCCATCGAGTCGCTGGCGACCAGTATGCGCGAGTTCGGGGCAGCAACTGCCGCGAGTGGCCGCATGCTGACTGATGCCGTCAAGACCCTGGCGGCTGTGATGCGCGCGCACACCAGGACCACAGGGGCACTCACTGCTGCCACACGCGCTGTCTCAGGCAGGCATCGCCAGGGCAGCCGCCGCGCTGGACCATCCCAGCAAGCCGCCCCTCGGCTGATTGTTGCGGATCCTGCAGTGCGGGCCCGGCCGAGTGCCACCGCGCCACAGCACCAGCCAGCGCATCCCACACGCCAGCTGGCCCACATTGCACCATCCGTCGCCGCCATTCCCCCACTGGGGCGTCAAGGGCAAGCGGCTGCAGCTGATGGTGGCCAGGCTCAGGTGCGCCACTCAGCAGATGGCCCCTCAAGGCCCAAACGCCGTGTAGGCCGCCCCCCAGCGGCATCTGGCGGAAGGGCAGCTGAGCCTCAGGCACCTTCCCCCAGCCTCGCAGCAGCCACTGGGCAGAGCTTGCGAAGGAGCAGCAGGCCGGGCAGGGGAGGCAAAAGGCTGGGCAAGGTCTCGCCCTCGCGGGCCACTCAGTAGAGGGTGTGGGCAGCTTTCCTTTTATATGGCGGTGGCCATCTTTATTTTGCCCATGGTTGTGTTGTTGGAGGGCTTATTTTTTGCGTTAGGCCGACGTTGAGGCCCGGTTTGAAGAAAGGTGGAGTGACTCCTCCCCAGTTTGTGGGAGTGAGTCGTTTGTTGGGCTTTTTGTGGGGCCCGTTTATTGTTTTTGGGGATTCATGTGGGAAGGGCTTTTCATTTCTGTGTAATAAAAAATTATCTTTATTCATGCAGTCTCCATGGTTGTTCTTCTTAGTGTTTGTTGGCTTCGCCGGCTGAGGGGTTGCGGAGCGGCTGCATTCATCTTCCCTCATGGCCCCTGGCCATTCCCTGACAGGGGGCTTAGAAGTACCGTGTAATAAGGTGGCGTCGTGCGGCCCTTGGCCCTGGTCGCTCCCTCCTGGGAACGTACTCCTGCTCCTCCTCCTCCTCCTCCTCATGCTCCTCCTGCTCCTCCTCCTGAGGTGCTGGTCCAACGTCAGGTGGCAGTGCCTGAGTCCTGCGGATAGCCAGGTTGTGTAGCATGCAGCAAACCACCACAAATTGGGAGACCCGGTCCGGCGAATACTGGAGAGCTCCTCCGGAGCAATCAAGGCAGCGGAACCGCTGCTTGAGGACCCCAATAGTTAGCTCGATGATGTTGCGGGTGGTTTGATGGCTCTCGTTGTAGGCCTCTTCAGCAGCGGTCCTGGGCGCGCGGAGCGGGGTCATGAGCCAGGTGCACAAAGGATAGCCTTTGTCCCCGAGTAGCCATCCTCTTGGGGGAGGCTGTGCCTGGAACATGTCATGCACAGTACTCTGCCGCAGGATAAAGGCATCGTGGCTGCTGCCTGGGAAGCTGGCATTGACTGCCATGATGCGCTGCTTGTGGTCACAGACCAGCTGCACATTCAGAGAATGGTAGCCCTTCCTGTTGCGATACTGCTCGCCATGCTCCAGAGGGGCCCGCAAAGCCACATGTGTACAGTCAATGGCGCCCTGCACCAAGGGGAATTCCCCGAGTCTGGAAAATCCCAATGCGCGCTGATGCTGGCTCTCCAGGGCCATGGGGAAGGAGATGAATTGGCTTCTCCTTCTGAACAGTGCTTCGGTCACCTGGCGGATGCAGCGATGCGCGCCGTACTGGGAGATGTTTGCTATGTCCCCAGCAGCGTATTGGAAGGAGCCGGTGGCATAGAAGTTCAATGCCACCGTCACCTTCACTTCCACCGACAGAGACGTCCTGCACCTGAGCTTTGGCCGCAGATCTCGGCGAAGCAGGTGGCAGATCTCTGCAATCACCTCCTTTCGGAATCGGAGCCTTTTAACACATTGCGCGGCACTCATGTTTAGGTAGGAGCGCTGCTGGCGGTATAGCCTGACTGGGTAAGGCCTACGTGGCCGACGCCTGTAGCCCCCTCTGCCTCTAGCCAGGGCTGCCCCTCTCACAATGCGTCTGCGAGCCCTACGGACATGGAGCTGCAGCTCCGCGTTGGCACCCCATGCAACCCCCATCAAATCCTGGCAAACACTCTAATTTCCAAAAGGCCACTTGCAGCGCTCTGGCCTGAGTCCAAAAATACCTGGCTCTTGCTGCTTGAAACCAGTTAGCTATCCTCCTTGTTGTGTCTCCAGAAATGCGTTGCACAAGAGTGTTTTCTGAAAAAAGGCTGGCCTTTATACTGGAGAGTACGTCCCCTTTAATTTGCGCCCCCCGGGGCCCGCGCTGGTTGTGTTGCGTTCCTTTTTCCAACTGCTCCGGCCGCCAGCCGCACAATGGGGCGGTCCGACTGAAGTTTGGAATCGGGGCGCACAAAGGGTGTTGCACGAGGATGTGACGTCATTTTCTGCGCGCGCATCCGGGCGGGCGCTAAACTTTGCGCCGGCGCTAACGGGCAACTTAATTTGGGACGGGGCGCAAACTGCGCTGCGCCCGGGCGCTACACACATAGCGCCCGAAAAACACTTCTCTTAAGGCGTTAACTGCTGGCGCAAGCGACTGAAAATCTAGCCCACATTTTTAGAATTGCCTCAAAGAGTAATTCTGTATAAACTCGCGAACCTAAATTCTGTACACTCTTTTGTAAAGGGTTGCAGAAATCTGGGGGGTATTCCGGACACTCATAATATCCGGAAGGTTACAGTCTAGTTCAACTTATTAAAAGTACTATCTGGAGGACGGTAACATCTTCAGTCATTTTAGGGAGATAGCCTGAATCTTTAAACCCATTTAAGCGTCTTATGCAATTTGGCTATCTCTAACTTAAGTTGAAGGTGAATGTCTGGGAAATACGCCTGATCTGGGATAGCCCAAAAGGGCTAGGACTGTAAATATCCCTTCAATACAGCACAGAAAGAGGCCCTTTGGCCCATCGTGTCCGCGCCGGCCATCAAGCCCTGTCTATTCTAATCCCATTTTCCAGCACTTGGTCCATAGCCTTGTATGCTATGGCGTTTCAAGTGCTCATCTAAATGCTTCTTGAATGTTGTGAGGGTTCCTGCCTCTACCACCCTTTCAGGCAGTGAGTTCCAGATTCCAACCACCCTCTGGGTGAAAAAGTTTTTCCTCAAATCCCCTCTAAACCTCCTGCCCCTTACCTTGAACTGATGCCCCCTGGTTATTGACCCCTCTACTAGGGGGAAAAGTTTCTTTCTCTCTACCTTATCTATGCCCCTCATAATTTTGTACACATCAATCAGGTCCCCCCTCAGCCTTCTCTGCTCTAAGGAAAACAACCCCAGCCTGTCCATCATAATCTCCCTGCTCTTATATTCTATGCCTCGGCTAATGAAGGCACGTATCCCATATGCACTTTTAACCACCTTATCTACCTGTCCTGTTGCCTTCAGGGATCTACGTACATACACATCAAGGTCCCTCTGATCCTCTATCCTTCCTACCATTCATTGTGTATTCCCTTGCCTTGTTACTCCTCCCAAAATGCATCACCTCACACTTTTCAGGGTTAAATTACATTTGCCACTGTTCTGCCCATCTGACCAATCCGTCTATATTGTCCTGTAGCCTGAGCCTTTCCTCCTCGCTAGTTACCACTCCAACAATTTTCGTGTCATCTGCGAACTTCCTGATCATACCTCCTACATTCATATCTAAATCATTAATGTACACTACAAACAGCAAAGGACCCAGCACCGATCCCTGCAGCACACCACTGGACACAGGCTTCTAGTCACAAAAACAATTTTTGACCATCACCCTCTGCCTCCTGCCACTAAGCCAATTTTGAATCCAATGTGCCAAATTGCCCTGGATCCCATGGGCTCTTACCTTCTTGACCAGTCTCCCATATGGGACTTTGTCAAAAGCCTTACTGAAGTCCATGTAGACTACATCAACTGCACTACCCTCATCCACACACTTGGTCACCCCCTCGAAAAATTCAATCAAATTGGTCAGACATGATCTCCCCCTGACAAAGCCATGCTGACTATCCCTGATTAATCCCTGCCTCTCCAAGTGGAGACTGATTCTGTCCCTCAGAATTTTTTCCAATAATTTCCCTACCACTGATGTTAGGCTCACTGGCCTGTAATTCCCTGGTTTATCTCTACTACCCTTCTTGAACAATGGTACTACGTTAGCTGTTCTCCAGTCCTCTGGCACCTCCCCTGTGGCCAGAGAGGTTCTGAAAATTTGTGTCAGAGCCCCTGCAATCTCCTCCCTTGCCTCACACAGCAGCCTGGGATACATCCCGCCACGGCCTGGGGATTTATCCACTTTTAAGCCCGCTAAAACTGCTAGTACCTCCTCCCTCTCAATATTAATTTGTTCAAGTATATCACAATCCCCCTGCCTGATTTCTATGCCTACATCACCCTTCTCCATAGTGAACACAGATGCAAAATATTCATTTAAAACCTCACCTACATCTTCCAGCTCTACACACAGAATGCCACTTTGGTCCCTAATGGGCCCTACTCTTTCCCTGGTTATCCTCTTGCCCTTAATATACTTAAAAAACACCTTGGGGTTTTCCTTTATTCTGCCCGCCAGTGTTTTTTCATGCCCCCTCTTCGCAGGTGTGCGACCACATACAGTGAATCCTCAATGTGAATGTCCGCTATCCTGGCAGCAGCCACGATGCCTTCATCCTATGCCAGACTGGTGTGCCAGCACTCTTCCAGCCACCACATCAAGCTCGTGGCTGGCTGTTTGGAGACAAGGGTTATCCGCTCCCCACCTGGCTCATGACTCACCTCCGTAACCCCAACACTCCTGCCCAGCTTTCATATAATGAGAGCCACGCTGCCACCAGGAACATTATCGAGCAGACCATCGGGGTGCTCAAGCAACGGTTCTGCTGCCTTGACCGCACAGGAGGAGCCCTCCAGTACTCAGCTGAGCAGGTGTCCCATTTCATCGTGGTCTGCTGCATGCTCCACAACTTGGCCATCATGAGGGACCAGCCCTTGCCACCAGGGATTGCGGGACCACCTCAGGAGGAGGAAGAAGGACAGGAGGAGGAGGAGGAGGATGAGGAGGAAGAGGAAGATGAGGAGGAGGAGGAGGAACAGGAGCAAGGGACGAGGCAGCCACTCAATTGGCCTTCCGGAAGGGTGGTCCGTGACCGTCTCATCAGACTGCAGTTCAAGTGAATTAAACCCCAGATCCCCGTTGCTCACCACATCCCCATCAGTCCATCCCTGTCACAGGCCATATCACAGTGCAAAGCTGAAATGAGAGACACCACAAAATAATTCAAACTGAATTAATAAATTTATCATTAATCAGTGAACACATATTTAAAACAACAATATTACATATTCACCCTTGTGCAATTCCTTAGTGCCTCTCGTTACTGTGCCTTGGCCTACTCTAGTGCTCCTACAATGTGTTGGCCCAGTGGCTGCAGCACGGCTGGTGGAAGACTGCTGAGTCCGTGCAGCAGACTTCAGATGGCCTTGCACAATGTCCTCAACTAGCTCTGGGCCTGGGAGGCCCGGCTGTAGACTGCACCACCTCAGCAAGGGCAGCAGCAGCCTGGGCTGGCTGGATGACGAGCAGCGACAAGGTCAATGGCAGAGTGGCAGTGGTGGGAGCAGGAATGCTGTCATCCTGAGCGAGGACAGGAGGTTCCTGCTCCACTGGCCCACTGCCACTCCCCCGGGGCAGCACCTCAGCATCCCTAACAATCTGTTGCAGCACAGATTGCTGGCCTGCTGTGACATCGTGAAAGCCCCGGTCAACTGTGGTGGACCCAGCCACGATGGCAGCAGTCAGAGCTTGCGTGGCATCAAGCTGAGACTGCATGAGAGCAGTCTGAGATTGAATGGCATCAATCATAGACTGTATTACAGCACTAAGACGTGTCGCTTCCACCTGTGCTGCAATGGAAGCTGCCAGATCGCCCATCACATGCAACATCAAGTCTGGGTCGCCACCGTCTCTCTGGGAGTCTACCATCCTTTGCATACTGGAAATGATGGGCTCCATGGAGTGCGCAGGGCTCTGTGTAATGTTGGAAGCAGACTCCTCCATGCTCCTTACCATTGCCAAGAGGCTCTCTGGCACCTTTGCCATTGCACCTATCATCTCCTTCTTCTAAAGGCCTTCCCATCGAGGTCCTCAACTGAGTCCTGTGCAGCAGAACTCGCATGCGAACTTGCTCTCTGGGGAGCTGGCTCCCGAGCTATCCTTTTCCCCTGGCCTTGCTACAGCCCGCTCATCCCCGGTGCCTCACCCTGTGCAGATCCCACTACTATACTAGCCTCTAAAGAAAGCGTAGTGCCAGTATCTGAGCTGGTCCCTGTGGGTGAGAGATGCAGTGACGTGGTGTGTTTTTCCTCCTCCTCTTCTCCCGCCTCACGCTCAACGGTACCCTCAGGGACAGGCTGCTCAAGTACTTGCTCATTATTTGAATGCATAAAGGCACAAGAGTCGGGTTAAGGTGAGGGGAGGGGGGCAGGAAGGGAGAAATGCATGCATGCAGCATGATTAGCTGGAAAGTGTGAAACACTTGTGGGGTGAGGGGGAAGTGGGATGTGAGAAGAAGGAGTAGGGATGTGTGGTATCTTGAGGTGGCCATAGATGGAGATGGACACAGGTTAACTCGGTATCATGGTTTAATCAACACTTGCACATAAAAGCTTCTGCCATGAGGCAGAAAAAACAAAAAGTACAACCAGTACAGACCAGACTTAACTCAGGAGACCAATTGCCACAGCACCACCTGGTGGATCAGGTTACTCATAACCTCCCAGGTTACTACACTCCTCCTCCCTTAAGATTGCCATATGCAATTCTTAAACAATAACCCTTACTAGGTACTACGTTTTAATTAACCAGTATGCTCTAACCATGGTTAACCCCTGACTAATTTAACAGGTTTGTATAAGTCTTTCTGGTTGCTTGCGAATCCTTTGCGAGCGTCTTAATTCCACTTGTGTGGATTCTCAGATTCACTCGCACTTGAGATTGGAGTAGTCTCTGATGTTGGTTTTACTCTGTCCCGCTGTGGCCTGGCAGTACCAGTGTCCACTGGCACCTTATAAGCCGTGCTGGGTCCTGGAACAGCCTCCTCTACTGCCCTTTGTTCCATCTGAGGCAGTTCCCCCTGCTGCCGGCTGAAAAGCTGATCCACATGCCGACAAACCCCTCGACCATCCCCTAGTAACACGGAGTATGACACAGGCCCTGTAATGTCCTGGATTAGTCCTGGTATCCATTTAGGTCCATAGCCGAAGTTCCGGGTGTACACAGAATCCACTATGGTGAAATGGCGAGCTTTAGTATGTTTGTCATGGTACGCTTTTTGGTTTGTTTGTTTTGTCTCAACCTTGCTTTTGAGATCTGGGTGTATCAGGTCGAACGTGCACCGCAACTTTCTCCCCATCATCAACTCAGCCGGAGAAAGCCCCGTGGTAGCTTGGGGTGTTATACGATAACTAAACAAGGCTCTATTGAGCTTGGTCTCCAGGGTGTCACCTGAGCTCTTCCTTATGAGCTCCTTAAAAGTCTGCATGGCTCGCTCGGCTAACCCATTTGAGGCTGGGTGATATGGAGCCGAGATGACATGTGTGATTCCATTCCTTACCATGAATTCTTTGCTCCCTTCACTAACAAAACACTGTGCATTGTCGGATACAATCATTTCTGGAATACCATGCGTGCTGAAGCTGTTCCTGAGACAATCCAGTGTGGCATCAGTCGTTGCAGAGCTCACTGGATAAACGTCGATCCACTTTGAGTGAGCGTCTACCAGCACCAAAAACATTTTGCCCATAAAAGGTCCCGCATAGTCTATGTGAATTCTCCTCCAGGGTTTGCTGGGCCACTCCCAGGGATGGAGTGGTGCCCCGGCAGGTGCTTTCCTCTGTTCCTGACATATAGTGCATGACTTTACCTTTGACTCAATTTCAGCATCCAAGTTAGGCCACCACAGGTAGCTCCTAGCCAGTCCTTTCATTCTAGTCATTCCTGGGTACGATTGATGCAACTGTTCCATCAAAGTAGAGCGTCCTCGCTCTGGGACTATGATGCATGCTCCCCATAGCACACATCCATCTTGGACACTGAGCTCGTGCTGTCTCTGTCTGTACGGCGCGAACTCCGGTCCCTCACGGTGATCTGGCCAGCCTTTCAACACATACTCATGGACCCTTGACAGAACGGGGTCCTTGGCTGTCCAGCCCTGGATTTGCGCTGAAGTCATCAGGGGACTGATCTCCTGATCCAGCATCAGGACATGCTCCTCAGGGGAAGTACTGCGAGGAGATTTTGAGAGGGGCAGGCGGCTGAGAGCATCAGCGTTCCCGTTTTCCTTGCCGGCTCTGTACGTGATCACATATTCATAGGCTCTTAGTATTACTGCCCATCTCATTATTCTCTGTGATGCCATTTGAGGCACCGCTTTCATCTCATTCAGTAAGCTAATAAGAGGCTTGTGGTCAGTACTGATTACAAACTTCCTCCCATATATGTACTTATGGAATTTCTTTACTTCAAATATAATGGCTAACCCCTCTTTATCAAGCTGTGAATAGTTCTTTTCCGCAGCTGTGAGTGTGCGTGAAACAAACCCGATGGGCCTTTCCACTCCATCTGGCATGCGGTGGGCCAACACTGCCCCCCACTCCATAGGGTGATGCGTCGCAGGACATTATCAGCTCTTTCTTCTCGTCGTAATGCACTAACACCCTGCTGGACTGAAGTAGCTCCTTTGACTGCTGAAACACTTTCGCTTGCTCTGGCCCCCAACGCCATGGCTCCTCCTTTCTCAGCAGTTTGTGCAGGGTGCCAGCAGCATCGATAAGTTTGGAAGAAACCGGTTATAATAATTCAGGAGCCCTAGATAGGCTTTCAGTTCAGTCACTGAGGTGGGTGCAGGTGCATCCTGCACTGCCCGCACTTTCCCTGGTAATGGATGGAGGCCTGTGGCATCCACCCGATGTCCCAGGAATGTAACTTCCTTCTCCATGAAACTACACTTACTCCGTTTCAGGCGTAGCCCCGCCACTTCCAGCCGCTGTAGCACTTTGTCCAGTGTTTTTACGTGATCCTGATAGTCACTTCCTGTTAGCAGAATATCATTTAAGTACACGGCCACCTTCGGAATGCCCTGCAGAATGCCTTCCATAGTCCGTTGGAATATTGCTGGGCTAGAACTGACACCAAATGGTAACCTGGCATACGTGAACAGCCCCTTGTGCGTGTTCACCGTGACAAACTTTTTTGATTCTTCATCTAGCAATATCTGCTGATACGCATGACTCATGTCCAGTTTGCTGAATCTTTCTCCCCCAGCGAGCGATGTTAACATGTCCTCCATTCTCGGAATGGGGTACTGTTCCAGTGATGATACTCTGTTCACTGTTAACTTATAGTCACCACACACCCTTACGTTACCGTCCGGCTTCAATACCGGAACTATTGGTGCCGCCCAGTCTGAAAATTTCACTGGTTCTATTACTTTGTCCTTTAGCAGGCGATCTAGTTCCGCCTCAACCTTGGTTTTCATTGCAAAAGGCACCGACCTTGGTTTAAAGAAACGAGGCGTGGCACCACTGGCTACATGAATCTTGGCTGTGGCTCCCCTTAAGGTGCCCAGTTCGTCCTTGAACACTAACTCATGCTTCATCAGCACTTCTTGCAGTGCCTCTGTACTGTCCTCCATTTTATTCATTGCCTGCCAGTCCACACTCAACTCACTGGTCCACCCTCGCCCTAACAGGTTTGGCCCTGACCCTGCTACCACTACCACTGTAAGCTCTTTGGTGACTCCTTTGTGTTCCACTTGTACTTCGGCCGCCCCCAAAATGTCCACCTTCTGTCCTGTGTAGGTTTTGAGACTAACGGGGCATGTACCTAGCTCTGGTACTTTTGCTTCCCCCCATAGCTTGGCATACTCAGTCTGCGACATTATGGTTACACTACATCCGGTGTCAATCGCAAACTTTACTTGACCTCCATTCACTATCAAATACTGAGTGAGAGGGGGTACATTGGGCCTTGAAGTGTCTATACTGTATATAGTGAAAACCTCCTCCCTAGACTCACGAGACTCTTCCTCCTCTTGTATGTAATTTGCCCGCTTTGTGTACTTCTCCCTCCCCCCTTTAGCATGATTTGCCCCTTTAGCACTGCTTCTCTCACTCATTGCCCTTTTACAGACTTTCTTTAAGTGCCCTATTTTTCCACAATTGTGGCACTTTGCCTTTGCAAACCTGCAGCCCTTTGCATAATGGCTCGTCCCGCCACATCGGTAGCAATCCCCAACCCCGACTGGTGGACTTTTCGCGCCAGCTTCCATCTTGAAAACAGCTCCTCCCACTGGTTTACTCCATTTCTCCTTGCTCATACTGTTTAAGTCCTTAATATCCTTGTTAGCCGTCTCCATGGCTTGTGCTTTTTAAGTGCCGTCTCAAACGTTAATCCTTCTTCTGACAGCAACCTTTGCTGTATACTGTCGCCGTTAACTCCGCATACTAGTCTGTCCCTTAACATGACTGTGAGCATATTTCCAAAATTATAGTCCTGTGCGAGCTTCCGAAGCTCCTCCACATACTCAGTAACGCTTTTTTCCGGCCTCCTAATCCTCGAATTGAATTTCCATCTCTGTACTATTTCACTAGGTTTTGGATTGAAATGATTCTTTAGTAGACTCACCAACTTGTCAAAAGATTTTTCTCCTGGCCGCTCCGGGCTCAGCAGATTCCTCATCCGTGTATAGGTTTGCGCTCCCACACAACTCAGTAAAATGGCCCTTTTCTTTTCAGCACTGTCCACCTCGTTTGCCATAAAGAAATGGCTCAATATTTGACAAGACTGCGACTTGCTGTCAAAAGGTGCCACGGAGCCTACCGTTCCTGCCATCCTTGGAGTCCGGTCACTTCAGCCAAAAATTCAAACTCCGTTTTGACTCCCGCGGCCTAGCCTCGTGCTTTTCCGACTAGTTTGCTAACCAACCCGAGCACCTCTTCCGAATACTCCACAACTATGACTGATCCACCAAAACTTTTCCATCCTTTATTCTCATCGCCATATGTGGTATCTTGAGGTGGCCATAGATGGAGACGGACACAGGTTAACTCCGTAACATGGTTTAATCAACACTTGCACATAAAAGCTTCTGCCATGAGGCAGCAAAAACAAAAAGTACAACCAGTACAGACCAGACTTAACTCAGGAGACCAATTGCCACAGCACCACCTGGTGGATCAGGTTACTCATAACCTCCCAAGTTACTGCAGGATGAATATACTGTTGTTGCCCCAAGGGGGTCAACGTCGCCGGTGGCCACAGCACCCACCACCTGGTGCCCAATAATCTGCAGCACTTGATTCTCCAGTGCAGACAGTGGTTGGGTGTTGGCTTGTCCCCCGCCTGTGCGCTCCTGCTCCCTCCTGTTGTGAGCCACTTTGGCCTGTAAGAGAAAGGAAAGTGTGTGAGGGAATGTGGGGCAATGTGTTTGGGTGATGCGCCTGCCATAGTTGAATAGCTGTCATTTTGTGCAAGGTGTGAGATGTGGGTGTGAGTGTTGGTAGGTAGAGATTGTTGGTGGGTGAGTGCTGGGTGTGTGGTGCTTTGGGCAGTTTGTGAAGATTATGGTACAGATGGTGGATGTAGCATTTGTTGAAGCATTGACTCACCCTGACCACTCGAGTGAGGTCGTTAAATTTCTTCCTGCACTGTGTGTGGGTCCTGGGGACCACAGTGTTGCCTGAGACTTGCTGCGCTACCTCCCTCCACGTGGTGTGGAAGACTTGCGGCGAAGGCCTCCTGCCACTTGTTGGGTAGAACACTGCCCTCCATCTTTCCACTGTGAACACCAAAGCCTCCAATGCATGGTCGCAGAATCTGCGGGCTTGCTCCCTGGAGCATGGATCTGCCATCATTACAGCTGCTTGAGTCTTCCGGCTCCTTCTCCTTGACCTGCTGCTGCTGGCTGAGGCAGCTGCACAGCCAACGATGATGAGAATGAGGTTTTGCAGCATCAATGAACCTCCCCTTTAAGAACTGGAAAGAGGCTGTGGCAATCATGACTTGTGATTAGACTGCACCTGATATTGGTCAGCACCTCGAGTTTAACGCCACTGAGCTAGGCCATTAGTGTTTGATTTAGCACTCTAATCCTTTCTTTGTGCAATGAGACTGAATTTTGCATGCAGTCTGAAGCATTAGCGCCTGGCATTAATTCTCAAACTTTTCAGAAGCTACCGCCCATTCCCGGGCTATAATGAATTTCTCCCCCTAAGAGTCTTAAAAGTCGGGCCTACCTTTATCTCCGGCCGCTTCTCTCGCTCTCTTAGTTAAAGTCTTTATTCACACAATTATTTATAGTTATGTTAATTCGTTTATCTAGCTAAGTTAGAGAGAATAAAATTGATAATACTCACCCACCTGCAGTCCTGTGACGTCGCTCCTTGATTTTGCTGTTCTTTTGGAGTTTGCCGGATTTGTATCTGCCGCCTCTGCTGCCGACTCCTTCCTGGTCCGCCAACCCACCTCTTGGCAGTGAAAGGTGAAAGTGAGCGGGTTGGAGGTGGGTTGGGGTCGGGTTTTACATTTGCATAACATTCACTTCCCCCCCCCCATTCCTCGAACCCACCCATTCTTACCTCTGAAACTTCCGGCCAATGAGTGAGCACCATCTGTATCGTTTAAAAAACCTTGCGTGTGGTCACATCCGTAGTGTCGCACCTTTCAAAGCCACCACCATCGATAATATGGCTGCAGAGGTGTCACACCTTAGGGTGTCACTCACCTTCAAAGTACCACATGACCATCGGGATTTAGAAGAAAGAAAGCATTTATATAGCGCCTTCCACAAACTCAGGACATCCCACACCGCTTTACAGTCAATGAAGTAATTTTTGAAGTGTAGTCACTGTTGTAATGTAGGAAACATTTCATTTGCTCAAATAACCATGTGTTCCAATCAAATGTCCAATTGACTGAATGTGAATAAATGAAAAGAAGCAACAGGAACCATTGGGGATCAAGTCACCAGGAAAGAACTGAACAATCAAACTCTCAAAAAATGTTTTCAAGACAATGGCCCAGAAATTCGGGTCGGGGGCTTCCCGCGGGTGTAAGCCCCCGACCTGCACTTACCTTGCGCGCCGGCCGTTGAGCTGTAGGGCCCCCATGGAATTCCGATCCGGGGCCTGGTCCAGCTGCCGGCGCGCAGTGCTTGCATATCCCAGGGGCGCAGTTAGTTCGATGTGTCCCCTGGGATCATGTGGGCCATGGGCAGCCAATTGGAGCAGGGAATGCTCCATTCATAAGTCTGACAGGAAGTGCTGTCAAGACTTATAAATACTACGGCCCCAAAATAGCACTAAACCTCCAAATAAAATTTTTTTTAAATCACATTTTTAAAATAAACTATAAATTACATGAAATAACTATTTTAAACAATAGTTTCAATTTTTGAAAAAATAATTTTATATTCTAACGGGGCTAAAAATAAACTTACCTTACTTTAAAGTATTTAAAAATAATAAACCTGTGGAAAAAATGTTTTAATTTTAATTAATTCACCACTTACCTTGTAAAAAGCAAGCCTTGCGCCTGCTTTTTATGTTTCTAAATTCTGCAGACTTACCCTCACGGAAAAACCTGTAAAAAAAAACGAAGTTCCATGCGCACGTGCAGCTTCCCCCGCGCACGCATTCCACCTCTGAACCTCTTGGTTTAGAGGAACGGAAGTGCCGGTTTCCCGCGCATGCGCAGTGCATGCAGGAAACCGGCACTTCCATCGGGCCTACGGGTGAGTACCCCATGCGTACTCACCCGTGGAGACCCGAAGTTCTGGGCCAATAATTCACGAACTAGCAAGAACCACAAAACTGACCAATCAAGTCGCTCAAATAATTCCTTCAGCTGCCATTTTGCTTCTCAACTCAGTTCAATGTTTACACCTAAAAATAACATTCAAAACATAGCACACACATTAAAAAGTTTCTATAATTCCAGAAAAAGCAATAAACCTTACTGTTACAACTTCAGCTCTGCCATAGAAAGCTTTTCAAATTCAGTGTCGTCAGTCGCTTGTGTAAGCAATCTGAGAGTCTTACTTTTATGATGCCCTATGATAGCGGGGCCCAGGGTGTAACAATGAAACCTCTTTGTTATCTGAACCAGATCTCCATCCGTGTCTTTTGCACGTGCATTTCTTCGATCTCTCTGGTGGCAGTGTGAGTCAGGCTAGGTGAGGTGCAGCTTGGTTTGAATCATTCGGGTGCTTTATTCCACTGTGAGGCAAACATACAGAGCAAAACTTAGGATAGGATTCACTTAGATCAATCAATGCAACTTGGCTTCTCACAACGATGTAAAAAGAAGTAATGAATATGTGACGCTACCCCACTTCAGTGGGTCATCTTACTCAACTTAAACAAAGTTGCCTTCTGTTCAAATTCAACTATCTGGGACTGCCAGTAACAAGCATTCTTTTGTCATGGACAATTTCTGATGTGGATCAGGCTACAGGCAGGAGGGACACTAGGAGGAGGAGGCAACGCAAATCCTTCAAACTCGCTCAGCTAATGCCGTACGGGATGGGGTATGGGAGGGGTTGGTGTTGGCTAAGTGCTATTGGTCAAAGATGACCAGCCCAGGTAGGCTAACTCAGGGTGATGCAGATAGTCTAGATGGAGGAATTGGCAAAGGATGATTCATTCACAAAGAGGCCAGAGGATGAGGCATTGGAGGTGCAGCATGATGTACCTGATTGGAGACTTGTGAGATGTCAGACACTAACTATTGAGGGCTCGGACGATAATCGCAGGGGCCCTGCTTTGAAAACAAAAAATGCTTCTAAAACATCAGAACTGTATGAAAGCACTGCAAAGACTCATTGGAGATGTGTGGCAGATGGCAGGGATGCTGGCAGTGTACAATGTCATCCTTTGTGGCACTATCAAAGTGGGTTTCTCCACAATGCTGAGCATCCCAGAGCATGTGAAAAACCCAGCAACCTTTACACATGCTCTGCTGAACACAGAGGGCCTCCTGACACATGACTGCGTAAATTGGCACCCCATCCACCACCTTAAACATTCACTCCCTCCACCACCGGCGTACCGTGGCTGCAGTGTATACCATCTACAAGATGTACTGCAGCAGCTCGCCAAGGCTTCTTCAGCAGCACCTCCCAAACCCATGACCTCTTCCACCTAGAAGGACAAGGGCAGCAGGTGTATGGGAACACAACCAGCTGCAAGTTCTCCTCCAAGTCACCCACCATCCTGACTTAGAAATATATCGCCGATCATTCATCGTCGCTGGGTCAAATTCCTGGAACTCCCTCCCTAACAGCACTGTGGGAGTACCTTCATCACATGGACTGCAGCGGTTTAAGAAGACGGCTCACCGCCACCTTCTCAATGGAAATTAGGGATGGGCAATAAATGCTGGCCTTGCCAGTGACATCCACAACCCATGAATGAATTTTTTTAAATATTGAGGAGTGACCATGGGCTAAGTACCCTAGTGGCTGGGTATCTGTAGGAGGGTCTAGATCACCCGCAGTGCTGCCTTGACTTCCCAGATTGCCTGATGGTCCTCCTCATCGTCCTTCTCCAACGAATAAATCATAAAGATGGGAATCCTCATGAGGAAAACCATTTTGGAGCCTTCCCTTTCCTTTTAGGGAAATTCCCCAGTCTCGAGGGAAAATTCCAAAATAAACATTTGCTGAAAGACCATTCCGAAGTAATAAACCTTTATCCAATAGCACAATGAAACACCGAAACTCATCTTTCAGATCCTGGAATCAGCCTTCCTCAGCTGCTGCTTTAAGTTATTCTTGTTTTATCTATATATATAAATCGGTACATCTGTCTGTCTGTCTGTCTGTCATTCTGTCATTCTGTCATTCTGTCATTCTGTCTGTCATCGCCTGTGCATCTGTCAAGCTATGCGCTCGAAAGTTACAGGGCGTACCTACGCGCGTGTTACCTCCAAAGAAAGCTTACGCTTCCGAGACGGTTTTAAGCGTATTTATGTATCGGCCGGGCTAAAATCGCGCCAGCGGTATCCCAAAAACCTTCAACATTCCGCTCATTAGCATCTCATTATCCGCTCATTAGCGACAGAGTGACCTCGAGCTCGACCAATCGTACGCCGGGTTGCTGGCGTGTGCCGCCGGGCCAATCAGTGCGTGTGTGGCCGGGCTTTATCGTTCTGAACCGAGGTGAATCGCCGCCATCTTGATTCCAAACTTTTCATTTCTTTTTCCCGCTTTCTGCGTCTTAACAAAAACTTTGCTTTTAAAACACATAGGGCTAGATTTTCAGTTGCTTGCGCCAGCAGTTAGCGCCTTAAGAGAAGTGATTTCCGGGCGCTATGCGTGTAGCGCCCGGGCGCAGCGCAGTTTGCGCCCCGCCCCAAATTAAGTTGCCCGTTAGCGCCGGCGCAAAGTTTAGCGCCCGCCCGGATGCGCGCGCAGAAAATGACGTCACATCCTCGTGCAACGCCCTTTGGCCGCCCCGATTGCAAACTTCAGTTGGACCGCCCCATTGTGCGGCGGGCGGCCGGAGCGTTTGGAAAAAGGAACGCAACACAACCAGCGCGGGCCCCGGGGGGCGCTAATTAAAGGGAACGTCCTCTCCAGTATAAAGGCCATCCTTTTTTCTGAAAACAGTCTTGTGCAACGCATTTCTGGAGACACAACAAGGAGGATAGCTAACTGGTTTCAAGCAGCAAGAGCCAGGTATTTTTGGACTCAGGCAATAGCGCTGCAAGTGGCCATTTGGAAATTAGACTGTTTGCCAGGATTTGATGGGGGTTGCATGGGGTGCCAACGCGGAGCTGCAGCTCCATGTCCGTAGGGCTCGCAGACGCATTGTGAGAGGGGCAGCCCTGGCTAGAGGCAGAGGGGGCTACAGGCGTCGGCCACGTAGGCCTTACCCAGTCAGGCTATACCGCCAGCAGCGCTCCTACCTAAACATGAGTGCCGCGCGATGTGTTAAAAGGCTCCGATTCCGAAAGGGGGTGATTGCAGAGATCTGCCACCTGCTTCGCCGAGATCTGCGGCCAAAGCTCAGGTGCAGGACGTCTCTGTCGGTGGAAGTGAAGGTGACGGTGGCATTGAACTTCTATGCCACCGGCTCCTTCCAATACGCTGCTGGGGACATAGCAAACATCTCCCAGTACGGCGCGCATCGCTGCATCCGCCAGGTGACCGAAGCACTGTTCAGAAGGAGAAGCCAATTCATCTCCTTCCCCATGGCCCTGGAGAGCCAGCATCAGCGCGCATTGGGATTTTCCAGACTCGGGGAATTCCCCTTGGTGCAGGGCGCCATTGACTGTACGCATGTGGCTTTGCGGGCCCCTCTGGAGCATGGCGAGCAGTATCGCAACAGGAAGGGCTACCATTCTCTGAATGTGCAGCTGGTCTGTGACCACAAGCAGCGCATCATGGCAGTCAATGCCAGCTTCCCAGGCAGCAGCCACGATGCCTTTATCCTGCGGCAGAGTACTGTGCATGACATGTTCCAGGCACAGCCTCCCCCAAGAGGATGGCTACTCGGGGACAAAGGCTATCCTTTGTGCACCTGGCTCATGACCCCGCTCCGCGCGCCCAGGACCGCTGCTGAAGAGGCCTACAACGAGAGCCATCAAACCACCCGCAACATCATCGAGCTAACTATTGGGGTCCTCAAGCAGCGGTTCCGCTGCCTTGATCGCTCCGGAGGAGCTCTCCAGTATTCGCCGGACCGGGTCTCCCAATTTGTGGTGGTTTGCTGCATGCTACACAACCTGGCTATCCGCAGGACTCAGGCACTGCCACCTGACGTTGGACCAGCACCTCAGGAGGAGGAGCAGGAGGAGCATGAGGAGGAGGAGGAGGAGGAGGAGGAGGAGCAGGAGTACGTTCCCAGGAGGGAGCGACCAGGGCCAAGGGCCGCACGACGCCACCTTATTACACGGTACTTCTAAGCCCCCTGTCAGGGAATGGCCAGGGGCCATGAGGGAAGATGAATGCAGCCGCTCCGCAAGCCCTCAGCCGGCGAAGCCAACAAACACTAAGAAGAACAACCATGGAGACTGCATGAATAAAGATAATTTTTTATTAAACAAAAATGAAAAGCCCTTCCCACATGAATCCCCAAAAACAATAAACGGGCCCCACAAAAAGCCCAACAAACGACTCACTCCCACAAACTGGGGAGGAGCCACTCCACCTTTATTGAAACCGGGCCTCAACGTCGGCCTAACGCAAAAAAAAAGCCCTCCAAAAGCACAACCATGGGCAAAATAAAGATGGCCACCGCCATATTAAAGGAAAGCTGGCCACACCCTCTACTGAGTGGCCCGCGAGGGCGAGACCTTGGCCAGCATTTTGCCTCCCCTGCCCTGCCTGCTGCTCCTTCGCAAGCTCTGCCCAGTGGCTGCTGCGAGGCTGGGGGAAGGCGCCTGAGGCTCAGATGCCCTTCCGCCAGATGCCGCTGGGGGGCGGCCTACACGGCGTTTGGGCCTCGAGGGGCCGTCTCCTGAGTGGCGCACCTGAGCCTGGCCACCATCAGCTGCAGCCGCTTGCCCTTGACGCCCCAGAGGGGGAATGGCGGCGACGGATGGCGCAATGTGGGCCAGCTGGCGTCTGGGATGCGCTGGCTGGTGCTGTGGCGCGGTGGCACTCGGCCGGGCCCGCACTGCAGGATCCGCAGCAATCAGCCGACGGCCGGCTTGCTGGGATGGTCCAGCGCGGCGCCTGCCCTGGCGATGCCTGCCTGAGACAGCGCGTGTGGCAGCAGTGAGTGGCCCTGTGGTCCTGGTGTGCGCGCGCATCACATCCGCCAGGGTCTTGACGGCATCAGTTAGCATGCGGCCAGTCGCGGCAGTTGCTGCCCCGAACTCGCGCACACTGGTCGCCAGCGACTCGATGGCCTCAGGCATGCGCCCCACCACGCTCATGAGCTCCGTGTGGCGCCGGTCCGAGTCGTCGGCCATCTGATCGAGCTTCCGCACCTCCTCCGAAGTGAAGGTGTCCGGACTGGAGTCGCGACTCTCCCGCTGGGGAGGAGGGGGCCGAACTAGGGGACCCTTGCCGCGTTGGTGACGGCGAGTGTGCCGAGCAGCAGCACTCCCCTCTGATCCTTCCCCCCTTTGGGGGGAAGGCCGCGGGCCACGCGCACGGCTGCTGGGTGGCTGGACGCCACTGGTCCCAGAAGCTGCATTGCCCTGCGACAGTTCCTCCAGGCACTCGTCCAGTGAGGAGGTGTCGAGCATTTCCTCCTCTCCTGCGGGACGTGACTGTTCCCCCGAAGGTCCGGCTTGCTCCTCCTCCTCCTCCTGGTTGGAGGTGCTGTCACTGGCAGCCTCAGGGTCCTGGTCGTCACCAGCTGAAAGCAGGAATGCACAAGAGTAGCTTCAGAGTGAGGAGACGGCGTCAGCGAGGGAGTTAGGACTGGTGGGATTCAGCGCATTGGTGGGACAGTGGCAAAGGAGGTAGCTCGGATGGGCCAGTGCGACGCGAGAGGGCCAAAAGGCGAGGTCCTTACCATTGCCGGGCAGTGGAGGGTCGGATACACCGCACGCTGTGGGGACAATCACACGTGCTCCCATGAGCACACACACGCGCTCCTCCAGCCGAGTGAGCTTCTGCAGCTTGGCGCGGCCACCCCTGGCACGGGCCTGGCGATTAAATGCTACTTTAGCCTGCAAGAGAAAGGACGGGCTGTAAGTGCGCAGTGAAGCCCTGATGTAGTGTGCACTGCCTCCCATGGTGGAATAGCTTGGACAGAGTGAAGCCCTGATGTACTGTCCACTGCCTCCCATGGTGGAATAGCTTGGCCAAAGTGTAGAGTGCCGAATGGCCATTTGATGCTCATGACTGTCCCAATGCTGCTGGCTGAGGGCTGGCCAAAAGGACTTTCAGGTCCCTTTGCCCATCATGTCAGGTGTACATGCAAGAATGAGGAGGAGACTGGAAAGGCTACTCACCCTCACAATCCTGGTCAGATCGTTGTATTTCTTACGGCATTGTGTGTGGGTCCTGGGGGCCTCGCCGGTGAACGTCACCCTCTGGGCGATCTGCTTCCAGGCTTTGGTGTAGTCGTGGTGGGTTGGATTCCTCCCACTGTCTGGAAACAAGATCTTGCGCCTCACCTCCAGAGCTGTGACCATTATGTCCAGATCACCCTCTGAGAAGCGCAGGGCACGCTGACGGGCCTTCTCTGGCGTTGCCATGACTCCCTGGGGCTGAGCAGTAGTGTTGAGGCCTCTTTGCAAGGCTGCAGTGTGCAGGGCGTGGCAGCAGACCAATTCGTCCCTTCCCCCTTTAAGAGCTGGTCGGCACCACGGGGTCTGCTGTCAGTGCAAAAATGACCGCACCCGTGCTGCGCCCCGCCTGGGCGCTATCCCTCTGGACCGCCGGCTTAGCGCCTAAAGAGAGTAGTGGAACGCCTCTTTTAGCGCTCCACCAACCTCTTAGGGCGAAGCCACTGAATTCCCGGCAACGGGGCGCTACTTTGGGGCGGGCGCTAACTTCGGGCGGGCGCTAAGGTTAGCGCCCCAAAACTGCCTATACTGAAAATCTAGCCCATATTGTTTTAAAAAAAAATGATTTACAAAGTGATTAACTTATCTAATCTCATTAATTTTCCTACCTTTCCCCATTTTTCCAGGTAGGCCTAGAAGCCTCGGCGTCTCCTCCGCACCCATGCCCGAGCTAGGCACCTCCCGGCCCCACTCGAAGGCTGGAGGGCTGAGCCTCAGCCCAGTGCCACTAGGGTGTGCGCGCAGCAGGAGCTGAGATGCGGCGTCTCTCTCTGGCTCGGCCGGGGGGCGGGGCTTGCTGAGCGTCAAGCGTTACCCTGGCAACCGGGCCCGCCCTGTCTCGCACAGCCGCAATCGGCGGTCTTCACCTCGGGGGGGGGGGCCGTGACCCTCGGGGGGGGGCGCGACCCTCGGGGGGGGCCGCGCGCGCAGCAGGAGCAGCTGAGACGCGGCGTCTCTCTCTCTGGCTCGGCTGGGGGGCGGGGCTTGGTCAGCGTCACGGTTACCCTGGCAACCGGGCCCTCCGGCCGTCTCGCACAGCCGCAATGTTGAAGCCAGCTCAGGAGGCCGGTGCTCGGAAGATCGCGCCTCCGGAGTTCGGTGCTTGGTTGGTGGGCCTCGAGAAGATCGCGCGCCTCCGGAGTTCGGTGCTTGGTTGGTGGGGGGGGGCGAGCCTCGGGGGTGGGTGGGTGGTGGGGCGAGCCTCGGGGGTGGGGGTGGGGTAGGTGGTGGGCGAGCCTCAGGGTGTGGGGTGGGTGGGTGGTGGGCGAGCCTTCGGGGGTGGGGGGTGGGGGTGCGAGTCTCTGGGGGGGGGGCCAACCTCTGGAGTTCGGGGGGTGGGGGATCAGGGGGGCTCGGGAGTTTGGGGGGAACAAGGGATCACGGGGGCTCGTGGACTCTCCCCCCGCCCCTTCCTCCCCCCCTCCTCTCATCCTCCTCCCCCCCCTCCCCTCCCCCCCCTCCCCTCCCCCCCCCGCCCTCCCCCCCCTCCCCTCTCCCCCCCGCCCTCCCTTCCCCGCAACCCCTCCCCCCGCCCTCCCTTCCCTGCCCTCCCCCTCCCCCCTCCCCTCCCCTCCCCCTCTCCCCCCTCCCCTCTCCCCCTCCCCCCTCCTCTCCCCCCTCCCCCTCCCCCCCTCCCCACCCTCCCCTCCCCTCCCCTCCTTCCCCCTCCCCCCCTCCCCCTCCCCCCCTCCCTCCCCTCCCCCTCCCCTCCCCCCCTCCCCTCCCCTCCCTCTCTTCCCCCAGTCGCTCCCTCTCTTCCCCCCAGTCGCTCTCGTCTCTTCCCCCCAGTCGCTCTCTCTCTTTCCCCCCAGTTGCTCTCTCTCTCTCTTCCAACAACAACATGCCCTCGAAAAAGCCTTGGCACCGCCGGGCACTTCAGCTAGTCTATATATATAAATCGGTACTTCTGTCTGTCATTCTGTCTGTCTGTCTGTCTGTCATTCTGTCTGTCATTCTGTCTGCCATCGCCTGTGCGTCTGTCAGTCTATGCGCTCGAAAGTTACAGGGCGTACCTACGCGCACGTTACCTTCCAAAGAAAGCTTACGCTTCCGGAGACGGTTTTAAGCGTATTTACGTTTCGGCCGGGCTAAAATCGCGCCCGCGGGTATCCCAAAAACCTTCAACGTTCCGCTCATTAGCATCTCATTATCCGCTCATTAGCGACAGAGTGACCTCGAGCTCGACCAATCGTACGCCGGGTTGCTGGCGTGTGCCGCCGGGCCAATCGGTGTGTGTGTGGCCGGGCCTTATCGTGTCTGAACCGAGGTGAGTCGCCGCCATCTTGATTCCAAACTTTTCCTTTCTTTGTC